>NC_069502.1:932949276-933299901 GCF_027579735.1 Bombina bombina | reverse complement strand
GTACATATTTGTAGTAGGTTTGTGTGATGTAGTTCTGCTTAGCCACAATTATTTATTTTTCACACTAATGGCTTTGTTTTAATCCTTACCATTTTGTTGAATTCTGGACTACAACAATATTTGCAGGAAGCATCTGTTTGCACATTTCAAAATATTATATCACCTTTCAAACATATATATTTAACTATCTACCATTAAACGTTACACAGTAATTATGTTTGTAAGCATGTGCTTCAATCCTATAAAGATGCAGATTTCTGCTCTATTTTTTATCCAAGGGAAAATTTCTTCTTGACCATGATGTTATTCTGTCTGAATGTGCAGAATGACAGAAGTACTGTCTTTTAAAGACCCAATGTGTCCTTAACTCTGAAATATTGCTTGGAAGCATCTTCGAAATCTAAGGAAAAAAAGTGCATCTTTTTGTCATTCATCCTAGTTCCAGAGTGGATCAGAAAGATTCCAAGGCTGCTTTAGTAAGCTGGATTTGTTCTGTGATCCTATTGGCTTGTGAGCCCATAGAGAAAGCTGCACCTGCTAAGCTCATTAGATAGGCACTTACTGGTATTCAAGGAACATAATTTATCTTTCATGATTCAGATAGTACATATAGTTTTGTACAACTTTCCAATTTCCTTCTATTATCACATTTTCTTCATTCTCTTGGCATTCTTTTTCCGGAGTTGCAATGCACTACTGGGAGTTAGTTAGCTAGTTGAACACATCATGTGAGCTCCCAGTAGTGCATTACTGCACTTCAGCCTACCTAGGTATGCTTATCAACAAATGTGCCCAGTTTGTCAGGTTTAGTCAGTTTACTTATTACTCAAGCAGAGGGATTGTTATATGTCTGGTTAAAATTATTGTTCTGGGTTTGATTTCCCCCTTAAAGGGAATGAACCTATGAATGAGCATTTAATTCTGCAGGGTAGACTGATAATGCATTACTTTTTATCTAGGGAAGTAGGATTTTACTGGCACCAAAATTTACCAATACCTGCTGCAAAGCCTTGCAAATCGTGTGAGGCCAATTTTACTTGTAGAGTATTCTACATATATCTGTAGGTTGTAAACCTGCTACTCTTGTTTTAATCTGTTTTTGTTTGTTTTTAGGTATCTGAATCAGTGTCATTCTATGTACCCTTCTCATGTACCAAGCACTACAACATTTTATACAAAATAATAATAATAATAATATACACCCTTGTATGACTTCTGGAAAACATGTAGCTTAATTTTTTTTACGGGCTCTTAACATTGAAATAAATTTGTCAACATCCAACCTGCTAAGCGATTTTTATTTTTATTTTTTTTTGGAGAATAACTATTACATTTTGAAATTGTAAATTTATATTTTTGCAAAATATGAATACTTGTGTACAGTATTGCACTTTTTAAAAATAAAAATAAAAATCAGGTGGCATAACGAACCGAATGCCGCAAACCGTAGACATTTTCAGGATTCATTTTGTTAATAAATGACAAAGGGGCCGATTTATCATCGGTCTGTCGGACATGATCCGCTCAGTGGGTCATGTCCGACAGACATCGATGAATACCGACAGCATACGCTGTCGGCATTTATCATTGCACAAGCAATTCTTGTGAACTGCTTGTGCAATGCCGCCCCCTGCAGATTTGCGGCCTATCGGCCGCTAGCAACAAATGTCAATCAGCACGATTGTATAGGATCGGGTGGATTGATGTCCGCAGCCTCAGAGCAGGCAGACCAGTTATGGAGTAGCGGTCTTTAGAATATATACAAAAAAAAAATGTTCCTTATACTTTTAAGAAACAACTCATTAGGACATGCTGACTGCTCCAGAAATTACCAAATCTTTACTTTTAGCACTAATACAGTAACAAAACCACATGACCCCAAAACAGCTGTCCAGAAAACTTAGCAACAGGAACCTGAAATTATTTTCCAATCTGTTATGAATTCTACAAGATTTACACACTCTCTTCCTATAACTGCTACCCAAACTTGTACAATTAACTGGTGTTTGCTAAAACAAAGATGATTTTTGAACAATTTTTATAGTGTCAGACAAACAGAACATAGTAAGAAACATTGCCCTAGGTACAGTCTGCATATATTTAATTTACACAAATATCTGTATCTTAAACAAGCAAGAAAAAAAAATAATGAACGGAACAGGTTGGTGCAGAAAGCAAATTAAATCATTCACTTTAATGTTGTTTGAAGTGTTCTTTTTAACTGTTTCTGTAAATGTTTATATGGTTATTTATCTACCCATCTGCTTCAAAAAACGAATATATAAAGTTAGGGCAAAAGTAACTTTGATTTATCAAAGACTACAACCCTTTGAAGGAGGCTATTTTGTATTTTAAGTAGGTTAGGACAGTCAAATTTTGGATAAAAGACAACTTTATAATCTGAGTTTGTAATTCATGCCTTCTGATTCTAACAGATGTGTTTGCAATTTTTGTTTCAAATGATTTAAACTTTGAGTCAAAAAAGAGAATTGGTTTTATCAATTAAGAGTGTAAATACATTCTTTGTATTGTTTTAAATGGGATTCGAGGAACTGGTTTTTTAAGGAATGAACTCTCTTGACCCTTCTAGTTACTACGCCCCCCTCCTTATGAGAATCCTTTGCACGCCAGTGTTACAGCTAACAAGAGCACCAGTAGGATTAGCCAGATTCTTTTCAGTGCTCTTTGATCACAGTCTGCATCCAACTCTACAATGTTTGACAATGAAGCCAAGACTCACGCAAGTGAAGCCACTGTTTACTTTCTTAAAGACTGTAAGATTGTCTGATTAATTGGGAGCATGCAGTTAGTTGTATTCACGTTTCATTTCCTTTTAGTAGCTCCTTTCTTTCTCATTACACCTCACATTAATTAACCAAGAGTACCATTTCTTTAAAGGGGAACTGCATTGCAAATAATCTGCATCCAAAATAAGTTTTAAAAGGATTTAAACTTTCAATTTATTAGAAAAAAAATTATCCATAGCTTTTGCATCCCTGGGAAGCACCTTTTGAAAAGCCTCTTGAATGTTGTTTATCTCACTTTTTCAGTGGTCAGTTAGGGAAATATATAAATAAGCACCTGCAGGTATCAATCAATACTTGTGCGACATTCCACGGAATGCATTTAAGTTTAATGTATCTTATAAATTATATTATAAAACATCTGCATATAGAATATTTTTTTATTCCCTTGACCCAATACAACGTGTATATATATATATATATATATATATATATATACACATCATGCGGTACATTGCCCATCATACAGTGTAACATATATATATATATATATATATATATATATGCCACAGCTTCAGCAAGCTGTAAAGTTACAGAGATGCAGTTCTTGAGCAGCAGGCATCTGTCTTTATATGGTAATGCAGTGCTTTCCAAACTGTGTGTCGGGACACACTAGTGTGTCGGCAGCAGTGTGTAGGTGTGTCCCTGCTTCAGCACAATTTATTTATTTATTTTTTCTTTTCTGACTTTCCGTCTGCCTGCTACGCATATCACATGGTTGACACGTGATTGATACCTAGTGGGTCACAGATCATCTTAACCTATTGGTGCAGCTCAGTGGGAACTGAAACTATTCCCATTGGCGGCACATTGGCTCCTGACTGCACGTGTAGTCTCCTTAATTGGCTCGTCACTGCACGTGTAGTCAGTGAGTGGGACAGCAGTGTGTTTGCAGCATGGGCAGTAGTCAATCGGACTCACCGAGCTCTGAGGGCGGCAGCTTAAACGCTGAGCTGAAGTCAGAGGGGTTATTTTCTGCAGCTAGCTCCCAGTAGTGCATTGCTGCTCCTGCTCTTGATATATGGATAGGAAGTGGAAGCTTAAGAAATGCTTGATGATGAATTGCGAGTGTCTTTATCTAATATTCCACCAAATATTCAGAAATTGTGTTCATCCCATCAACCTCATACATCCCATTAAAATAGTAAGTAGCTATTGGTGGTGTTAAACTTTTTTTTAATTCTTGCACATACTTACTGTTACTTGTAAATACATTTCCTTATTATATAATTTATGTACGTGTCCGTATCTCTTAAAACAAGTTAGTTTAACCTCCTTTTTGCTAGTACAACTGAATTACTGTGTCGCGAAATGATGTTGGTCTAAAAAGTGTGTCACCAACATGAAAAGTTTGGAAAGCTCTGTGGTAATGGATCACAATTGGTGCTCCATTACCATGTGATGACAGATGCCAGTATGTTAGACATTGACACTGTGTATGTCACCGTCTTTACTATCAAATTCTTGTGCCTGAGGGAGGACAGGCGGGTGGCAGCACTTAGGGGGAGTGGGAGGGGCCCTACGCTACAGATTTTTTTTAATGGAGGAGGGATGGGAAGCTTCAAACTACAGCAACAGGGGAATTGTAAGGGGGCACCCTAATTAATTATAACAGGGAAGGGGGAGGGAGGATTCACCACTACACTGCAGAACATAAATAATGAAACAAATAAAAATAATAATAAATAAACCTAAACTGGGTACTGGCAGGCAGCTGCCTGTACTTAAGATGGCCACCACTATAAGGAGGGGAGGGTTAAAGAGATCAGAGAGGTGGGATGGTTGAGGAGGGATCACTACCCTGCAAGGAAAACAATAATAATAAAAAACAAAAAAGCCCCAAACTGCATACTGGCAGACCATTTGCCAGTACCTAAAATTGTGATGACCAGTGGGGGGTGAGGAAGAGAAGAGAGCTGTTTGGGAGGGATCAGGGAGTGGGAGGTGTCAGGTGGGAGGGTACTCTGCATCAATAGATTAACCCCTTCACTGCCAGGGATTTCAAGTAAGGTGCGCAGCTGCAATTAGTGGCATTCTAATTGTCGCAAAGCCATGCATGTCTGTTATTGTCTGTTATTTCTGAACAAAGGGGATCCCAGAGAAGCTTATACAAACATTTGTCATATGACTGCAGTAGTTGTGTGTAAATTAATTTCAATGAAAACCCCCCAAAAAACAATATTTGTATATTATAGTATCTGGTGGCCAACTAGTGGCATCAAATATACAAAAATTGGCCTAGATCAATACCTTGGGTTGTCTACTTTACAAATATACATAGTTTTGATAGCAAATATTATATTGTCTTACTATTGTGGGACAAACGCTTTGAAATTTTTTAAACTCTGTAATATGCTATAACCTATAATTGATTACCTCCACTGGTCTAGCAGTCCCGGTGTAGAATGTTGCTGGGTCTAGGTTTTGCAGGATGCACTCCAACCATTCGGGGGGGGGGGGGTCGATAAAATAAAGATAATTTTAGAAAAAATCATTTAAAAGATAGGTATAAAAAAAATAAATGAGGATACATTGCAAAGATTTTTTTTTTTATATTCATTAAGAAATGTCAGTGAACTATATTTTGAGTTAAATATCCCTTTAAGGCAGAGAATTGTCAGCTGCTTTTTAATCTAAATGGATAATGCTTTAGCTGCAAAGTGGAGAAAGCTGACATAATCAGAAGACCATTTGGGTGGTTTGTGATATGAGAGAGTGGCCTTTGCCCATTTCCCAGTGGTTGAAAGATCATGTCTAAGAGCTTTTATTGACAGCAGTATGGGAGAGGGCACATTCTGAAAAGACTTAGAAACATTAAGTCTCTGTCTAGCAGGAAGAATTGCTTTAGTACGCCACTTGAATTGTAGAATACTGAAGTGCATGAATTCACTTGGTATGCAATGGTATACAATGCTTGTAAGCAGAAGATTGTTAAATCCCGTATGTATGTAGTGAGAAAGAAAAATAACATAGCATGTAACAACACGAGAAAGAAAAAAATCTTATATTCCGGAGTCATGAAAGTTCAGTCTTGCGCATTTCCTTCTGTAGATATTTACATTCACATAGATTATGGGAAATAGTATTTTGTGTGTAGTGTTGATAAAATCATCTTATAGTAAAACCAGGCGATAAACCTGCCCAGGGGGCAGTCTATTTAACAAAAAAACTACAAACCCCAAAGCTTAAATTACACAAAATAAAAAAAAAAAAATTATAGAAAAAAAATAAACAAAGCTATCCAAAATAAAAAATGTAAACCTGAACTAATACCCCTATAAAAAATCACCCCAAAAAAGAAAAACACCCCCTAATCGAATACTAAACTACCAATAGCCCTTAAAGGGCTTTTGTAGGGCATTGCTCTAAGTTAAACAGCTCTTTTACCTAAACAAATTACCAATTACCCCCTAACAGTAAAACCCCCACCCACCAAACCCCCCAAAATAAAAAAAACTAAACTTCCCATTGCCCCTATAGGGGCATTTGTATGGGCATTCAGCTCTTTTACTGCCCTTAAAAGGGCAATCAGCTCTTTTCCAGCCCCAAAAACGCTAATCTTAAAAAAAAAAAAAAAGCCTAAGACTAAGCCCCAAATAGGTACTCACCGTTCCTGAAGTCCGGCGGAGGTCTTTTTCCAGGCGACTCCATCATCTTCTATCTTCATCCGGAACGAAGATGGCGTGGAGCGGAGGTGCAGAGCTGTCTTCCCCGATGCGTGGATCCTCGGCAACGTTCCTCGGCGGCATGGAGGCTCCTCTTCATCTGATGTCCGTCGTACACTGAAGATTGAATGCAAGGTACCGCAATCAATTTGGAGTACCGTGCATTCCTATTGGCTGAAATATTTAAATCAGCCAATAAAATAAGAGCTACTGAAATCCTATTGGCTGTTCAAATCAGCCAATAAGATTTCAGTAGCTCTCATCCTTTCAAAATTTCAGCCAATAAGAATGCAAGGTACCCGAATAAATTTGGGGTACCTTGCATACAATCTTTAGTGTGCGACGGACGATCGCATGAAGAGGAGCCTCCATGCCGCCGAGGACCGCTGCTGAGGATCCACGCATCGGGGAAGCCACCTCCGCTCTGCGCCACCTTCACTCCGGATGAAGATAGAAGATGATGGAGCCGCCTTGAAGAAGACCTTCTCCGCCCGACTTCAGGAACGGTGAGTACCTATTTGGGGCTTAGTGTTAAAAAAATTTTTTTTGGGGGGGGCTTATTTTTAAAGGAATAGTCTAGTCAAAATTAAACTTTCATGATTCAGATAGATCATGCAATTTCAAGTAGCTTTCTAATTTACTCCTATTATCAATTTTTCTTCATTCTTTTGGTATCTTTATTTGAAAAAGTAAAAATGTAAGCATAGGAGCCATGCCCATTTTTGGTTCAGAACGTGGGTAGCACTTTCTGATTGGTGTCTAAATATAGCCATCCAATCAGCAAGCGCTACTCAGTTGCTGAACCAAAAATGTGCTGGCTTCTAAGCTTACATTCGAATAAAGATACCAAGAAATCGAAGAAAAATTGATAAAAGAAATAAATTAGAAAGTTGCTTAAAATTGCATGCACTATCTGAATCATGAAAGTTTAATTTTGATAAGACTATTCCTTTAAGATTAGGGATTTAATGGGCTGGAAAAGAGCTGTTTGCCCTTTTAAGGGCAATGCCCATACAAATGCCCCTTTAGGAGCAATGGGTAGTTTAGGTTTTTTTAGTGTTAGTTTTTTTATTTTGGGGGGTTTGGAGGGTGTGTTTTTTACTGTTATGGGGGATTTAGTAATTTTTAAATGTAAAAGAGCTGTTTAACTTAGGGCAATGCCCTACAAAAAGCCCTTTTAAGGACTATTGGTAGTTTAGTTTAGGGGGTGTTTTTATTTTGGGGGGGCTTTTTTATTTTCATAGGTATTAGGTTTAATTTTTATTTTTTTCTGTAATTTTAGAGTTTTTTATTTTTTGTAATTTTAGATTATTCTTTTTGTAATTTAATGTTAGGTTTTATTTAAGTGTAACTTAGTATTGGTGTTAATTTAGGGGGTGTTATTTGCTTTGTGGGGTATGGCAGTTTAGGAGTAAATAGGTTAATTAGTTTTATTGCGATGTGGGGGGTTTTCGGTTTAGGCGTTAATTAGGTTTATTGTGACGTGGGAGTTTGACGGTTTAGGGGTTAATAGGTTAATTAGGTTTATTGCGATGTGGGATATTGGCAGTTAAGGGGTTAATATTTTAAATATGTTATTTGCGGATTAGAGGTTAATTACTTTATTATTTTGTGATGTGAGGGTTTGCGGTTTCGGTGTTTGCTAATACTTTGTGCGGAAGGTGTGTTTTTTTGTTATACTTCTTGTGGGCGGTTAAGTGTTTTTTATTTTTTTCTTGCGGGCGGTTGTGTGTTTTTTTTAAGGCTTCAGGGTTTGCCTGCGCTGCATCCAGGTGGATTTCGAAAATGGCAGGGTGGTGGATTCTTTCACCACCCTGCCATTTTCGGAATCCACCGGGATGCAGCTTCACTGCATCCAGGTGGATTTCTCCAACATTGGTGTGTCCGGTCCACGGCGTCATCCTTACTTGTGGGAATATCTCTTCCCCAACAGGAAATGGCAAAGAGTCCCAGCAAAGCTGGCCATATAGTCCCTCCTAGGCTCCGCCCACCCCAGTCATTCTCTTTGCCGTTGCACAGGCAACATCTCCACGGAGATGGTTAAGAGTATGTGGTGTTTAGTTGTAGTTTTTTTATTCTTCTATCAAGAGTTTGTTATTTTAAAATAGTGCTGGTATGTACTATTTACTCTGAAACAGAAAAAGATGAAGAATTCTGTTTGTGAGAGGAAGATGATTTTAGCAGACAGTAACTAAAATCGTTTGCTGTTTCCACATAGGACTGTTGAGATGAAGTAACTTCAGTTGGGGGAAACAGTTAGCAGACTTTTCTGCTTAAGGTATGACTAGCCATATTTCTAACAAGACTGTGTAATGCTGGAAGGCTGTCATTTCCCCTCATGGGGACCGGTAAGCCATTTTCTTAGTCTCAAACAGAATAAAGGGCTTAATATGGGCTATAAAACTGGTAGACACTTTTATGGGCAAAATCGATTGCTTTATTTGGGCATTTTATACATGTTTATGCTGGTAATTCACACTTTAAACTTGGGGAACATTTTTTAACGTCAGGCACTGTGTTAGACACCTTTTCCAGTCAGGAAGGGCCTTCCCAGTTGTAGGCTGAGCCTCATTTTCGTGCCATTACTGCGCAGTTACTTTTGAGAGCAAGACATGCAGATGCATGTGTGAGGATCTGAAAGTGGTTGGAAAAGTTCCTAGAAGGCTTCATTTGGTATCGTATTCCCCCCTGGGTTTGGTAAAGTCGCAGCAAAGGCTGTAGCTGGGACTGTAGAGGGGTTAAAACTGGTTTCGTTATTTTAAGGGTTAAAGCTCTGAAAATTGGTGTGCAATACTTTGAATGCTTTAAGACACTGTGGTGAAAATTTGGTAAATTTTGAACAATTCCTTCATATTTTTTCACATATTCAGTAATAAAGTGTGCTCTGTTTAAAATTTAAAGAGACAGTAACGGTTTTGTTTTAAAACGTTTTTTGTGCTTTATTGACAAGTTTAAGTCTGTTTAACATGTCTGTACCTTCAGATAAGCTATGTTCTATATGTATGAAAGCCAATGTGTCTCCCCCTTAAAAATTGTGTGATAATTGTGCCATAGCGTCCAAACAAAGTAAGGACAGTACTGCCACAGATAATGAAGTTGCCCAAGATGATTCATCAGATGAAGGGAGTAGACATGGTTCTACATCATCTCCTTCTGTGTCTATACCAGTTTTGCCCACGCAGGAGGCCCCTAGTACTTCTAGCGCGCCAATGCTTATTACTATGCAACAATTGACGGCAGTAATGGATAACTCCATAGCAAATATTTTATCCAAAATGCATACATATCAGAGAAAGCGCAATTGCTCTGTTTTAAACACTGAAGAGCAAGAGGGCGCTGATGATAATTGCTCTGTCATACCCTCACACAAATCTGAAGGGGCCATGAGGGAGGTTTTGTCAGATGGGGAAATTTCAGATTTAGGAAAAATTTCTCAACAGGCTGAACCTGATGTTGTGACATTTAAATTTAAATTAGAGCATCTCCGCGCACTGCTTAAGGAGGTGTTATCTACTCTGGATGATTGTGACAACTTGGTCATTCCAGAAAAATTATGCAAGATGGACAAGTTCCTAGAGGTTCCGGTGCACCCCAACGCTTTTCCTATACCCAAGCGGGTGGCGGACATAGTGAATAAGGAGTGGGAAAAGCCCGGCATACCTTTTGTCCCCCCTCCTATATTTAAGAAATTATTTCCTATGGTCGACCCCAGAAAGGACTTATGGCAGACAGTCCCTAAGGTCGAGGGGGCAGTTTCTACTCTAAACAAGGGCACTACTATTCCTATCGAGGATAATTGTGCTTTCAAAGATCCTATGGATAAAAAATTGGAGGGTTTGCTTAAAAAGATTTTTGTACAGCAAGGTTACCTTCTGCAACCCATTTCGTGCATTGTTCCTGTCACTACAGCAGCGTGGTTCTGGTTCGAGGAACTAGAAAAGTCGCTCAGTAGAGAGACTCCATATGAGGAGGTTATGGACAGAGTTCACGCACTTAAGTTGGCTAATTCTTTTATTTTAGATGCCGCTTTGCAATTAGCTAGATTAGCGGCGAAAAAATTCAGGGTTTGCAATTGTGGCGCGCAGATCGCTTTGGCTAAAGTCTTGGTCAGCGGATGTATCATCCAAGACAAAATTGCTTAATATCCCCTTCAAGGGTAAAACTCTCTTTGGGCCAGAATTGAAAGAGATTATCTCAGACATCACTGGGGGAAAGGGCCACGCCCTACCACAAGATAGGCCTTTCAAAGCCAAGAATAAGTCTAATTTTCGTTCCTTTTGTAATTTCAGGAACGGACCGGCCTCTAATTCTGCATCCTCTAAGCAAGAGGGTAATGCTTCACAGACCAAACCAGCCTGGAAACCGATGCAAGGCTGGAACAAGGGTAAGCAGGCCAAGAAACCTGCTGCTGCTAACAAAACAGCATGAAGGAGTAGCCCCCGATCCGGGACCGGATCTAGTGGGGGGCAGACTCTCTCTCTTTGCTCAGGCTTGGGCAAGAGATGTTCAGGATCCCTGGACGCTAGAAATAGTTTCTCAGGGTTATCTTCTGGAATTCAAGGAACTACCCCCAAGGGGAAGGTTTCACATATCTCATTTATCCTCAAACCAAATAAAGAGACAGGCATTCTTACATTGTGTAGAAGACCTGTTAAAGATGGGAGTGATACACCCAGTTCCAATGGCGGAACAAGGAATGGGATTTTACTCAAATCTGTTCGTAGTTCCCAAAAAAGAGGGAACCTTCAGACCAATTCTGGATTTAAAAATCCTAAACAAATTTCTCAGAGTACCATCGTTCAAAATGGAAACCATTCGAACGATTCTACCTACAATCCAGGAAGGTCAATTTATGACTACCGTGGATCTAAAGGATGCGTACCTACATATTCCTATCCACAAAGAACATCATCAGTTCCTAAGGTTCGCCTTTCTGGACAAACATTACCAGTTTGTGGCCCTCCCATTCGGGTTAGCCACTGCTCCAAGGATTTTCACAAAGGTACTCGGGTCCCTTCTAGCGGTTCTAAGACCGAGGGGCATTGCAGTAGTACCATACTTGGACGACATTCTAATACAAGCGTCGTCCCTTGCAAAGGCTCATACAGACATCGTTCTGGCCTTTCTCAGATCTCACGGATGGAAGGTGAACATAGAAAAAAGTTCTCTGTCTCCGTCGACAAGAGTTCCCTTCTTGGGAACAATAATAGATTCTTTAGAAATGAGGATTTTTCTGACAGATGTCAGAAAGTCAAAACTTCTAAGCGCTTGTCAAGTTCTTCATTCAGTTCCACGTCCTTCCATAGCTCAGTGCATGGAAGTAGTAGGGTTGATGGTTGCAGCAATGGACATAGTTCCTTTTGCGCGAATTCATCTAAGACCATTACAACTGTGCATGCTGAAACAGTGGAATGGGGACTATACAGACTTGTCTCCAGTGATTCAAGTAGATCAGAAGACCAGAGATTCACTCCGTTGGTGGCTAACCCTGGACCACCTATCCCAGGGAATGAGCTTCCGCAGACCAGAGTGGGTCATCGTCACGACCGACGCCAGTCTAGTGGGCTGGGGCGCGGTCTGGGAATCCCTGAAAGCTCAGGGACTATGGTCTCGGGAAGAGTCTCTTCTCCCGATAAACATTCTGGAACTAAGAGCGATTTTCAATGCTCTCAGGGCTTGGCCTCAGCTAGCAAAGGCCAGATTCATAAGATTCCAATCAGACAACATGACGACTGTTGCTTATATCAATCATCAGGGGGGAACAAGGAGTTCCCTGGCGATGAAAGAAGTGACCAAAATAATACAATGGGCGGAGGATCACTCCTGCCACCTATCTGCGATCCACATCCCAGGAGTGGAAAACTGGGAGGCGGATTATCTGAGTCGTCAGACTTTCCATCCGGGGGAGTGGGAACTCCACCCGGAGATATTTGTCCAGTTGACCCAATTATGGGGCATTCCAGACATGGATCTGATGGCGTCTCGCCAGAACTTCAAGGTTCCTTGCTACGGGTCCAGATCCAGGGATCCCAAGGCGACTCTAGTGGATGCACTAGTAGCGCCTTGGACCTTCAACCTAGCTTATGTGTTTCCACCGTTTCCTCTCATTCCCAGGCTGGTAGCCAGGATCAAGCAGGAGAGGACCTCGGTGATCTTGATAGCTCCTGCATGGCCACGCAGGACTTGGTATGCAGACTTGGTGAATATGTCATCGGCTCCACCATGGAAGCTATCTTTGAGACAGGACCTTCTTGTTCAGGGTCCATTCGAACATCCAAATCTGGTTTCCCTCCAGCTGACAGCTTGGAGATTGAACGCTTGATTCTATCAAAGCGTGGGTTTTCAGATTCTGTGATAGATACTCTGGTTCAAGCCAGAAAACCGGTAACTAGAAAAATTTACCATAAAATATGGAAAAGATATATCTGCTGGTGTGAATCCAAGGGTTCCCATGGAATAAGATAAAGATTCCTAAGATCCTTTCCTTTCTACAAGAAGGTTTGGATAAAGGATTATCTGCGAGTTCTCTAAAGGGACAGATTTCTGCCTTATCTGTCTTACTACACAAACGACTGGCAGCTGTGCCAGATGTTCAAGCATTTGTTCAGGCTCTGGTTAAGATCAAGCCTGTTTACAGACCTTTGACTCCTCCCTGGAGTTTAAATCTAGTTCTTTCAGTTCTTCAAGGGGTTCCGTTTGAACCTCTACATTCCATAGATATTACGTTGTTATCTTGGAAAGTTTTGTTTTTGGTTGCTATTTCTTCTGCTAGAAGAGTTTCAGAGTTATCTGCTCTGCAGTGTTCTCCGCCCTATCTGGTGTTCCATGCAGATAAGGTGGTTTTGCGTACTAAGCCTGGTTTTCTTCCAAAGGTTGTTTCTAACAAGAATATTAACCATGAGATAGTTGTACCTTCTTTGTGTCCGAATCCAGTTTCAAAGAAGGAACGTTTGTTACACAATTTGGACGTAGTCCGTGCTCTAAAATTCTATTTAGAAGCTACAAAAGATTTCAGACAAACATCTTCTCTGTTTGTCGTCTATTCTGGTAAAAGGAGAGGTCAAAAAGCGACTTCTACCTCTCTTTCCTTTTGGCTTAAAAGCATCATCCGATTGGCTTACGAGACTGCCGGACGGCAGCCTCCTGAAAGAATCACAGCTCACTCCACTAGGGCTGAGGCTTCCACATGGGCCTTCAAGAACGAGGCTTCTGTTGATCAGATATGTAAGGCAGCGACTTGGTCTTCACTGCACACTTTTGCCAAATTTTACAAATTTGATACTTTTGCTTCTTCGGAGGCTATTTTTGGGAGAAAGGTTTTGCAAGCCGTGGTGCCTTCCGTTTAGGTAACCTGATTTGCTCCCTCCCTTCATCCGTGTCCTAAAGCTTTGGTATTGGTTCCCACAAGTAAGGATGACGCCGTGGACCGGACACACCAATGTTGGAGAAAACAGAATTTATGCTTACCTGATAAATTACTTTCTCCAACGGTGTGT
This sequence comes from Bombina bombina, assembly GCF_027579735.1. Taxonomy (NCBI): domain Eukaryota; kingdom Metazoa; phylum Chordata; class Amphibia; order Anura; family Bombinatoridae; genus Bombina; species Bombina bombina. The sequence continues at coordinate 933,285,936 of NC_069502.1, read as the reverse complement.
CCGGTCCACGGCCCGCCCTGGTTTTTTAATCAGGTTTGATGAATTATTTTCTCTAACTACAGTCACCACGGCACCCTATGGTTTCTCCTATTTTTTCCTCCTGTCCGTCGGTCGAATGACTGGGGTGGGCGGAGCCTAGGAGGGACTATATGGCCAGCTTTGCTGGGACTCTTTGCCATTTCCTGTTGGGGAAGAGATATTCCCACAAGTAAGGATGACGCCGTGGACCGGACACACCGTTGGAGAAAGTAATTTATCAGGTAAGCATAAATTCTGTTTCTTTTGGCTGCGCGGGCAGCCAACATTCTTTTGGCTGCCTTGCGCAGCCAACATTCTTTTGAGGATGCGTGCACAACTGGCGACACCGACGGATGCGTTACAAATGCGATTATAGTATAGATGTGCATACGTAAATATCTTCTTAGGTTGCATTTCTTTTTTTTTTTAATATTGAAAAACAACTTTCTATACCTTTTTAAAAAAATTAAATGAAATTAAAAAAAATAATCTTTATTTCTCTTGTAAGATGTATCGAGTCCACGGATTCATCCTTTACTTGTGGGATATTCTCCTTCCCAACAGGAAGTGGCAAAGAGCGCACACAGCAGAGCTGTCCATATAGCTCCCCCTCCAGCTCCACCCCCCAGTCATTCTCTTTGCCGGCTTTAAGCAATCGGAAGTGTAAAGTGAATGTGGTAAAAAAATGTAGTTTTTATTTTCTACAAGCAAGATTTTGTTATTTTAAATGGTACCGGTGTGTACTATTTTCTCTCTAGCAGAAAGGAGATGAAGATTTCTGCAGGGAGGAAGATGATTTTAGCATGTTGTAACTAAAATCCACTGCTGTTCCCACAGGAGTACAAGAAAACTTCAGTTGGGGGGAACGGTTTGCAGGTTAGACTGCAATAAGGTATGTTCAGTCTTTTTTTCTTCTAGACAAGACTGTGATAATGCTAGAGAAGACTGATAATATCCCCATGAGGGAAGGGTAAGCTGTATTCAGAGACTAAGTATGGAATTTCAAGCTTACATAACAGGGCTAGTTTATACTGGTTGACACTACTTTCAAGGCAAACGGTTTTTATTGAAAATATCATTTTTTTGAGACACTTTGAAGGTTCCTTTGGGTTTCTTTCAGGGGTTGTTACCCACATGGCTAATATAAAAACACTTTGGAGTGTTTCTTTAGGCCTCACAAGCTCCATAGTGAGGTGGGGGGACCTAATTTCGCGCCTCAGATGCGCAGTTATATTTGACTAGAAGTTCAGGCTGTTTCACATGGAGGGTCCTGCTGCAGTTTGAGGGCCTATAAGAAGCTTTTTCCCCACAAATCTGGTTCCTAAGGGTAGGTAGGGCCACAGCAGAGCTGTGGCAAGGTGCTGACCGTTTTTTAACCGTTTTTTTGGCTTACTGTCGATCCGGTTTGGGCATTAAGGGGTTAATCGTTTTATTGCTAGTGGTGCAATCTTACTAATGCTTTAGGTACATGCTGTAAAAATTTCGAAAAGTTTGCTGCATTTTTTCACTGTTTTGCAAAATTGTGTGCCTTTTTTATCTCTTAAAGGCACAGTAACGTTTTTTTCAAAGTGTGTTTTTACTTGATTAAAGTGATTTCCAAGCCTGCTTGTTTTACTACTAGTCTGTTAAACATGTCTGACACCAAGGAAAATCCTTGTTCAATGTGTTTAGAAGCCATGGTGGAACCCCCTCTCAGAATGTGTCCCACTTGTACTGATATGTCTATACACTTTAAAGAACATATTGTTGCACTTAAAAATGTGGCCCAAGATGATTCTCAGACAGAAGTTAACGAGGTTAGCCCGTCAACCTCTCCCCAAGTGTCACAACCAGTTACGCCCGCTCAAACGACGCCTAGCACCTCTAGTGCGTCTACCTCTTTTACCTTGCAAGATTTGGCGGCAGTTATGAATAATACCCTCTCAGTGTTCTTATCTAAACTGCCCGTGTTACCTGCAAAGCTTGATAGCTCTGTTTTAAGAACAGATAATGAGCATTCTGACGCTTTAGTAGCCGTATCCGATACACCCTCACAACGCTCTGAAGTTGGGGTGAGGGATGTGCTGTCTGAGGGAGAAATTTCTGATTCAGGAATGGTTTCTCCTCAGACAGATTCAGATATATTGGCTTTTAAATTTAAACTAGAACACCTCCGCTTATTGCTCAGGGAGGTAGTTACTCTGGATGACTGCAACCCTATGGTGGTTCCAGAGAAATTGTGTAAAATGGACAAGTACCTGGAAGTTCCTGTTTACACTGATGTGTTTCCGGTCCCTAAGAGGATTGCGGATATCGTTACTAGGGAGTGGGATAGACCAGGTATTCCCTTCGTTCCCCCTCCTGTTTTTAAGAAAATGTTCCCCATATCTGATCCCATGCAGGACTCATGGTAGACGGTCCCTAAGGTGGAGGGGGCTATTTCTTCACTTGCTAAACGCACAACCATACCAATTGAAGACAGTTGTGCTTTCAAAGACCCTATGGATAAAAAAATAGAGGGTTTACTTAAGAAAACAAGGTTTTCTTCTCCAACCTATTGCGTGCATTGTTCCTGTAACTACTGCAGCTGCTTTCTGGTTCGAGGCGCTGGAAGATGAGCTCCAGACGGAGACCTCATATGAGGACATTATGGACAGAATTAAGGCTCTTAAGCTGGCTAATTCTTTTATCACAGATGCCGCGTTCCAACTAGCTAAGTTAGCGGCAAATAATTCAGGTTTCGCCATTTTAGCGCGCAGGGCGCTATGGCTAAAGTCCGATGTGTTGTCAAAATCCAAACTCTTGAACATCCCTTTCAAAGGAAAGACCCTCTTCGGGCCTGAATTGAAAGAGATTATTTCAGAAATCACTGGGGGAAAAGGCAATGCTCTCCCTCAGGACAAGTCCTTCAAGATAAAGAACAAACCAAATAATTTTCGTTCCTTTCGGAATTTCAGGAGCGGTCTCGCTTCACCCTCCCCTGCTGCAAAGCAAGAGGGTAACGCTTCTCAACCCAGGTCAGCCTGGAAACCTTACCAGGGCTGGAACAAGGGTAAACAGGCCAAGAAGCCTGCAGCTGCCTCTAAGACAGCATGAAGGGGTAGCCCCAGATCCAGGACCGGATCTAGTAGGGGGCAGACTCTCTCTCTTCGCTCAGGCCTGGGCAAGAGATGTTCTCGATCCCTGGGCCTTAGAGATTGTATCCCAGGGATATCTTCTAGAATTCAAGGACTCCCCTCCAAGGGGAAGCTTCCACATTTCTCGTCTGTCTTCAGACCAGACAAAGAAAGAGGCGTTCTTACGCTGTGTAGAAGAGTGATCCACCCAGTTCCAATTGCGGAACAAGGGCTGGGTTTTTACTCAAACCTGTTTGTGGTTCCCAAGAAAGAAGGAACTTTCAGACCAATCCTGGATCTCAAAATTCTAAACAAATTCCTCAGAGTCCCATCATTCAAGATGGAGACCATTCGGACAATGTTACCAATGATTCAGGAGGGTCAATATATGACCACCGTGGATTTAAAGGATGTGTATCTGCACATTCCTATCCACAAAGATCATCACCAGTTTCTCAGGTTCGCCTTTCTGGACAAGCATTACCAGTTTGTGGCTCTTCCTTTCGGGTTGGCCACTGCTCCCAGAATTTTCACAAAGGTGCTAGGGTCCCTCCTGGCAGTGCTAAGACCGCAGGGTATAGCAGTGGCGCCTTATCTAGACAACATCTTAATTCAGGCGTCAACTTTCCAAAGAGCCAAGTCTCACACGGAAATCGTAGTGGCCTTTCTGAGGTCTCACGGGTGGAAGGTGAACATCAAAAAGAGTTCTCTCTCCCCCTCACAAGAGTTTCCTTCCTAGGAACTCTGATAGACTCGGTAGAAATGAAAATATTTCTGACGGAGGTCAGAAAGTTAAAACTCTTAACCACTTGCCGAGCCCTTCATTCCATTCCTCAAATACAGCTGGACCAGGGGACCAGAGATTCTCTTCTCTGGTGGTTGTCTCAGGATCACCTGTCTCAGGGAATGTGTTTCCGCAGACCAGAGTGGATCATCGTAACGACCGACGCCAGTCTGTTGGGCTGGGGTGCAGTTATGGACTCCCTGAAAGCTCAGGGCTTATGGTCTCGGGAAGAAGCTCTTCTCCCGATAAACATTCTGGAACTGAGGGCGATATTCAACGCGCTTCAGGCATGGCCTCAGCTAGCCGCGGCCAAATTCATCAGATTTCAGTCGGACAACATCACAACTGTAGCTTACGTCAATCATCAAGGGGGAACAAGGAGCTCCCTAGCAATGACGGAAGTAACCAAAATAATCAGGTGGGCGGAGGATCACTCCTGCCATCTCTCAGCAATTCACATCCCAGGAGTAGACAACTGGGAGGCGGATTTTCTAAGTCGTCAGACTTTTCACCCGGGGGAGTGGGAACTCCACCCGGAGGTATTTGCCCAGCTGACTCAGCTATGGGGCACTCCAGAATTGGATCTGATGGCGTCCCGTCAGAACACCAAACTTCCTCTTTACGGGTCCAGGTCCCGGGATCCTCAGGCAGTGCTGATAGATGCTCTAGCAGCGCCTTGGTCCTTCAATCTGGCCTATGTTTTTCCACCGTTTCCTCTCCTCCCTCGTCTGGTTGCCAGAATCAAGCAGGAGAGGGTTTCGGTGATTCTGATAGCGCCTACATGGCCATGCAGGACCTGGTATGCAGACCTAGTGGACATGTCATCTTTCCCACCATGGACACTACCAATGAGGCAGGACCTTCTAATACAAGGTCCTTTCATGCATCCAAATCTAATTTCTCTGCGTCTGACTGCTTGGAGATTGAACGCCTAATTTCTCTTGTAACGGTGTATCCATCCATTACTTGTGGGATATTCTCCTTCCCAACAGGAAGCTGCAAGAGGATCACCCACAGCAGAGCTGTCTATATAGCTCCTCCCCTAACTGCCACCCCCAGTCATTCTCTTGCAGCTCTCGACAAGGGAAGTAGCTAGAGAGATGTGGTGAATTAGTGTAGTTTATCTTCAATCAAAAGTTTGTTATTTTTAAACGGTGCCGACGTTGTACTGTTTTTTACCTCAGGCAGAAATTAGAAGAAGAATTTGCCTGAGGTTTTTGATGATCTTAGCAGGTTGTAACTAAGGTCCACTGCTGTTCTCACACATAACTGAAGAGTATGAGGAAACTTCAGCTGGGAGAACAGCCTGCAGAATTAACTGCCCTGAGATATGTTCAGTATATTATTTCTAGAGGATGATAAGATTTAGAAAATGCTGACAGTGCCTGATATAGTTAAGGTAAGCCTGATTGCAGTGATTTAATAAACGACTGGCATCATGCTTGCAGTAAAGTGTAATTTTCATATTACTTTCTATTATGGCTTAGTATGTAAAACGTTTGCATATATATAAAGAACGTTTTTTACTGATGTGATAAATCTTTGTTTGGGGCCTAGTTTTCCACATGGCTGTTATTTTACTCCTAGGAATAGTTTTTTAAGGCCCTCTGACTTTGAGTGCATGGCGGGAGGGGCCTATTTTCGCGCTCTAATTGCGCAGTTGTTTTTACATTCTGAGACATCCAGCTTCCCTGAAGGAGTCCCCTGACATATTGGACCTCTGTAAAGGGTTTTTGTGCCTACAAAAGTCGTTTTATGGGAAGGTAGGAGCCACAGTAGAGCTGTTGCAGTTTGCTTGTGACTGTTTTAACGGTTTTTACCAGTTTTTTTTTGCTTCGTTTTTGAACCTGAGGGGTTAATCATCCATTTGCAAGTGGGTGCAATGCTATTTTAGTCTATTATATACACTGTAAAAATTTCATAGAGTTAACTGCTTTTTTCACTGTTTTGCAGTTTTTGTGTTTGTTTTTTTCCCTTAAAGGCACAGTACCGTTTTTTTATATTCTGCTTTTTCACATTAATTAAAGTGTTTTCAAAGCTTGCTGGTCTCATTACTAGTCTGTTAAACATGTCTGACATAGAGGAAACTCCTTGTTCATTATGTTTAGAAGCCATTGTGGAACCCCCTCTTAGAATGTGTAAATTCACTGATCTTACTATAAGTTATAAAGACCATATTCTGGCTTTAAAAGATTTATCACCAGAGAAAATTGACAAGGGGGAAGTTATGCCGACTAACTCTCCCCACGTGTCAGAGCCTATAACTCCCGCTCAAGGGGCGCCAAGTACATCTAGCGCGCCCATTGCGTATACTTTACAAGACATGGCGGCAGTTATGAATCATACTCTTACAGAAGGATTGTCCAAACTGCCAGGGTTACAAGGAAAGCGAGACAGCTCTGGGGCTAGAACAAATACAGAGCTCTCTGATGCTTTAGTAGTTATGTCCGATATACCCTCACAATGTGCAGAAGCCGAAGAAGGAGAGCTTCTATCTGTGGGTGATTTTTCTGACTCAGGGAAGACACTTCAACCTGATTCTGATATGTCTACATTTAAATTTAAGCTTGAACACCTCCGCATGTTGCTCAGGGAGGTTTTAGCAACTCTGGGTGACTGTGACGCCATTGTAGTCCCAGAGAAAGTGTGTAAATTGGATAAATACTACGCAGTGCCTGTTTACACTGATGTTTTTCCAATCCCTAAGAGGTTTTCAGAAATTATTACTAAGGAATGGGATAGACCAGGTGTACCGTTCTCTCCCCCTCCTGTTTTTAAAAAGATGTTTCCCATAGATGCCACTACACAGGACTTGTGGCAAACGGTCCCTAAGGTGGAGGGAGCAGTCTCTACTCTAGCGAAGCGTACAACTATCCCTGTCGAGGACAGTTGTGCTTTTCTAGATCCAATGGACAATAAATTAGAGGGGTACCTTAAGAAAATTTTTATTCAACAAGGTTTTATTCTCCAGCCCCTTGCATGCATTGCCCCTGTCACTGCTGCTGCGGCCTTCTGGTTTGAGTCTCTAGAAGAGGCTCTACAGGTAGAAACCCCATTGGATGATATCCTTGACAAGCTTAAAGCTCTTAAGCTAGCCAATTCATTTGTTTCTGACGCCGTTGTTCATTTAACCAAACTAACGGCTAAGAACTCAGGTTTTGCTATTCAGGCGCGTAGGGCGCTATGGCTTAAATCCTGGTCAGCTGACGTTACTTCAAAGTCTAAGCTTCTTAACATTCCCTTCAAGGGGCAGACCCTATTCGGGCCTGGACTGAAGGAGATCATTTCTGATATTACTGGAGGAAAAGGTCACGCCCTTCCTCGGGATAGGTCCAACAAATTAAGGACCGAACAGCCTAATTTTCGTGCCTTTCGAAACTTCAAGAGTGGCGCAGCTTCAACTTCCTCTAATACAAAACAAGAGGGAAATTTTGCCCAGTCCAAGCTGGTCTGGAGACCTAACCAAGCTTGGAACAAAGGAAAGCAGGCCAAAAAACCTGCTGCTGCCTCTAAGACAGCATGAAAGATCAGCCCCCGATCCGGTAACGGATCTAGTAGGGGGCAGACTTTCTCTCTTCGCCCAGGCTTGGGCAAGAGATGTCCAGGATCCCTGGGCGTTGGAAATTGTGTCCCAGGGATATCTTCTGGACTTCAAAGCATCTTCCCCAAAAGGAAGATTTCATCTCTCACAATTATCTGCAAACCAGATAAAGAGAGAGCCATTCTTACATGTGTTCAAGACCTCCTAGTTATGGGAGTGATCCACGCAGTTCCAAAGGAGGAACAGGGGCAAGGCTTCTATTCAAATCTGTTTGTAGTTCCCAAGAAAGAGGGAACCTTCAGACCAATCTTAGATCTCAAGATCCTAAACAAATTTCTCAGGGAGACTATTCGAACCATCCTACCTATGATCCAGGAGGGTCAATATATGAATACCGTGGACTTAAAGGATGCTTATCTGCACATTCCGATACACAGAGATCATCATTGGTTTCTCAGGTTTGCCTTCCTAGACAGGCATTACCAGTTTGTGGCTCTTCCCTTTGGGTTAGCTACGGCACCAAGAATCTTTACGAAGGTTCTGGGTTCACTCCTAGTGGTCCTAAGGTCGCAGGGTATAGCAGTAGTCCCTTACCTAGACGACATTCTAATAAAGGCGTCGAATTTTCAAATCGCCAGGTCCCATACAGACATTGTTCTGGCATTCCTGAGGTCGCATGGGTGGAAAGTGAACGAAGAAAAGAGTTCTCTATCCCCTCTCACAAGAGTTTCCTTCCTAGGAACTCTGATAGATTCTGTAGAAATGAAGATTTACCTGACAGAGGCCAGGTTGTCAAAACTTCTAAATTCCTGCCGTGTTCTTTATTCTACTTCTCGCCCTTCAGTGGCTCAGTGTATGGAAGTAATCGGCTTAATGGTAGCGGCAATGGACATAGTGCCATTTGCCCGCCTACATCTCAGACCGCTGCAACTCTGCATGCTCAGTCAGTGGAATGGGGATTACACAGATTTGTCCCCTCTACTAAATCTGGATCAAGAGACCAGGGATTCTCTTCTCTGGTGGCTATCTCGGGTCCATCTGTCCAAGGGTATGACCTTCCGCAGGCCAGATTGGACAATAGTAACGACAGATGCCAGCCTTCTGGGCTGGGGTGCAGTCTGGAACTCCCTGAAAGCTCAGGGCTTGTGGACTCAGGAGGCGACACTCCTTCCGATAAACATTCTTGAACTAAGAGCGATATTCAATGCTCTTCAGGCTTGGCCTCAGCTAGCTGCAGTCAGGTTCATCAGATTTCAGTCGCACAATATCACAATTGTAGCCTTCATCAACCATCAAGGGGGAACAAGGAGTTCCCTAGCAATGTTGGAGGTTTCAAAAATAATTCTATGGGCAGAGGTTCACTCTTGCCATCTATCGGCTATCCATATCCCAGGAGTAGAGAACTGGGAGGCGGATTTTCTAAGTCGACAGACTTTTCATCCGGGGGAGTGGGAACTCCATCCGGAGGTGTTTGCACAGTTGATTCAACTTTGGGGCAAACCAGAACTGGATCTCATGGCGTCTCGTCAGAACGCCAAGCTTCCTTGTTACGGATCCAGGTCCAGGGATCCCAAGGCAGCGCTGATAGATGCTCTAGCAGCGCCTTGGTCTTTTAACCTGGCTTATGTGTTTCCACCGTTTCCTCTGCTCCCTCGTCTGATTGCCAAGATCAAGCAGGAGAGAGCTTCAGTGATTTTGATAGCACCTGCGTGGCCACGCAGGACTTGGTATGCAGATCTGGTGGACATGTCATCCCTTCCACCATGGACTCTACCGCTGAGGCAGGACCTTCTACTTCAGGGTCCTTTCAACCATCCAAATCTAATTTCTCTGCGTCTGACTGCTTGGAGATTGAACGCTTGATTTTATCAAAACGTGGTTTCTCCGAGTCGGTCATTGATACCTTAATTCAGGCTCGAAAGCCTGTCACCAGGAAAATCTATCATAAGATATGATGTAAATATCTTCATTGGTGTGAATCCAAGGGTTACTCTTGGAGTAAGTCAGGATTCCCAGGATATTATCTTTTCTCCAAGAAGGATTGGAGAAGGGATTGTCAGCTAGTTCCTTAAAGGGACAGATTTCTGCTCTGTCTATTCTTTTGCACAAGCGTCTGGTGGATGTTCCAGACGTTCAGGCATTTTGTCAGGCTTTAGTTAGAATCAAGCCTGTGTTTAAACCTGTTGCTCCGCCATGGAGTTTAAATTTAGTTCTTAAAGTTCTTCAAGAGGTTCCGTTTGAACCTCTGCATTCCAAAGATATCAAGCTTTTATCTTGGAAAGTTCTGTTTCTGGTAGCTATCTCTTTGGCTCGAAGAGTTTCATAGTTATCTGCCTTGCAGTGTGATTCCCCTTATCTGATCTTCCATGCAGATAAGGTAGTTTTGCGTACCAAACCTGGGTTTCTTCCTAAGGTGGTATCTAATAAGAATATCAATCAGGAGATTGTTGTTCCGTCACTGTGTCCTAATCCTTCTTCAAAGAAAGAACGTCTTTTACACAATCTTGACGTGGTTCGTGCTTTAAAGTTTTATTTACAATCTACTAAAGATTTTCGTCAAACATCTGCATTGTTTTGGCGTCTACTTTGGACAGAGGAAAGGCCAAAAGGCTTCAGCAACTTCTCTTTCTTTTTGGTTAAGAAGTATAATCCGCTTAGTTTATGAGACTGCTGGCCAGCAGCCTTCTGAGGGAATTACAGCTCATTCCACTAGAGTGGTGGCTTCCACATGGGCTTTTAAAAATGAGGCTTCTGTTGAACAGATTTGTAAGGCGGCGACTTGGTCTTCGCTTCATACTTTTTCTAAATTCTATAAATTTTATACTTTTGCTTCTTCGGAGGCTATTATGGGGAGAAAGGTCTTACAGGCAGTGGTGCCTTCCGTTTAAGCGCCTGCCTTTTGCCTCCCTTCATCCGTGTCCTATAGCTTTGGTATTGGTATCCCACAAGTAATGGATGAACCCGTGGACTGGATACACCTTTACAAGAGAAAACAAAATTTATGCTTACCTGATAAATTTATTTCTCTTGTGGTGTATCCAGTCCACGGCCCGCCCTGTCATTTTAAGGCAGGTGTTTTTTATTTTTAAACTACAGTCACCACTGCACCCTATAGTTTCTCCTTTCTCTTGCTTGTCTTCGGTCGAATGACTGGAGGTGGCAGTTAGGGGAGGAGCTATATAGACAGCTCTGCTGTGGGTGATCCTCTTGCAGCTTCCTGTTGGGAAGGAGAATATCCCACAAGTAATGGATGAACCCGTGGACTGGATACACCACAAGAGAAATAAATTTATCAGGTAAGCATAAATTTTGTTTCTATCAAAGCGTGGTTTCTCTGAGTCGGTTATTGATACCCTGATTCAGGCTAGAAAGCCTGTCACCAGGAAAATCTACCATAAGATTTGGTGAAAATATCTTTTTTGGTGTGAATCCAAGGGTTACTCATGGAGTAAGGTTAGGATTCCCAGGATATTGTCCTTTCTCCAAGAAGGATTGAAGAATGGATTATCAGCTAGTTCCTTAAAAGGACAGATATCTGCTTTGTCTATTCTTTTACACAAACGTCTGGCAGAGGTACCAGACGTTCAAGCGTTTAGTCAGGCTTTAGTCAGAATCAAGCCTGTTTATAGACTTGTGGCTCCGCCATGGAGTCTGAATTTAGTTCTTTCAGTTCGGCAAGGGGTTCCGTTTGAACCTTTACATTCCATAGATATTAAGCTTTTATCTTGGAAAGTTTTGTTTTTGGTAGCTATCTCTTCTGCTCGAAGAGTTTCAGAGTTATCTGCTTTACAGTGTGATTCACCTTACCTGGTTTTTCATGCAGATAAGGTAGTTTTGCGTACCAAACCCGGTTTTCTTCCTAAGGTTGTATCTAATAAGAATATTAACCAGGAAATTGTTGTTCCTTCTCTGTGTCCTAATCCTTCTTCGAAGAAGGAACGTCTGTTACACAATCTTGATGTGGTTCGTGCTTTAAAGTTCTATTTACAAGCAACTAAGGATTTCAGACAAACACCTTCATTGTTTGTTATCTATTCTGGTAAGAGGAGAGGTCAGAAGGCGACTGCTACCTCTCTTTCCTTTTGGCTGAAAAGCATCATCTGTTTGGCCTATGAGACTGCTGGCCAGCAGCCTCCTGAAACAATTACTGCTCATTCTACCAGAGCAGTGGCTTCCACATGGGCTTTTAAAAATGAGGCTTCTGTTGAACAGATTTGTAAGGCAGCGACTTGGTCTTCGCTGCATACTTTTTCCAAATTTTCCAAATTCTATACTTTTGCTTCTTCGGAGGCTATTTTTAGGAGAAAGGTTTTACAAGCAGTGGTGCCTTCCGTTTAAGGTACCTGTCTTGTTCCCTCCCTTCATCCGTGTCCTAAAGCTTTGGTATTGGTATCCCACAAGTAAAGGATGAATCCGTGGACTCGATACATCTTACAAGAGAAAATCGAATTTATGCTTACCTGATAAATTACTTTCTCTTGTGATGTATCGAGTCCACGGCCCACCCTGGCTATTAAGTCAGGTAGCTTTTTTGTTTAAACTACAGTCACCACTGCACCCTATGGTTTCTCCTTTCTCTTCCTAACCTTCGGTCGAATGACTGGGGGGTGGAGCTGGAGGGGGAGCTATATGGACAGCTCTGCTGTGTGCTCTCTTTGCCACTTCCTGTTGGGAAGGAGAATATCCCACAAGTAAAGGATGAATCCGTGGACTTGATACATCACAAGAGAAAGTAATTTATCAGGTAAGCATAAATTCTGTTTTTGTGTACTTTACTTTCTTGAAATATTGGAGGATATAAAATTACTTCTTTTGAATTCACAGTTTAGCAGCATCCTTAAAGGGATATGAAACACATAATTTTTTCTTTCATGATTCAGGTTATGCAGCCCCCCAAAAAGGTTTAGAAAAATTGTCCTTTTAAAGGGATATTAAACCCAATTTTTTTCTTTCATGATTTAGACAAAGCATTCAATTTTAAGCATCTTTCTAATTTACTCCTATTATAAATTTTTCTTTGTTCTCTTGGTATCTTTATTTGAAAAGTAGAAATGTAATCTTAGGAGCCGGACCATTTTTGGTCCAGCACCCTGGTGCTTGCTGGTGGCCGGCTTATGTATGTTCAAGTCTCATATAACCACCTACCCCAAAATTGGTTAGTGACTGTTGGACAGGTTAGTGCTTAATAAATTGTAACATTAATACATTTTCATTGCGTTGTACTTTTAAGATCATAATTAAAGGGGTGTCACAGAATATATATATACACACACCAAAACTGCAGATGCTAAAATCATACAACGGAGGATAAGTTACAGCTATTGGCCAAGAGTAACCCACCACATCATTTTGAATGCTTGGGACCTAACCTCAGCTTTCTATGGTGGCTTTTGTTAACTGCCCATGGGAGGTTGCTCTAGCTACATGTAATCTCCCTAGACCAGAGCTTTCCAAACTTTTCATATTGGTGACACACTTTTTAGACCTACATCATTTCGCGACACAGTAATTCAGTTGTACCAGCAAACAAGAGGTTAAACTAACTTGTTTTAAGAGATACGGACACATACATAAATAATATAATAACAGAATGTATTTACAAGTAACAGTATCAATGTGCAAGAATTAAAAAACATTTAATAACACCAATAGCTACTTACTATTTTAATGGGATGTATGAGGTTGATGGGTTGAACACAGTTTCTGAATATTAGGTGGAATATTAGATAAAGACACTCGCATTTTATCATTAAGCATTTTTAAGCTTCCACTTTCTATCCTTTATATTGAGCAGGAGCAGCAATGTAATACTGGGAGCTAGCTGCAAAAAAAAACAAAACACTTCTTCCTTCAGCTCAGCATTTAAGCTGCCGCCCTCAGAGATCTGTGTCGGACTGACTACTGCCCGCGCTACAAACACACTGCTGTCCCACTCACTGACTACACATGCAGTCACGAGCCGATTGAGTAGACTACACGTGCAGTCAGGAGCCAATGTGCCGCCAAAACCGCCAATGGGAATAGTTTCAGTTCCCACTGAGCTGCACCAATAGGTTAAGATGATCTGTGACCCACTAGGCATCAATCACGTGTCAACCATGTGATATACGTAGCAGGCAGAAAGTCGCAAACCAAAAAAAAATGTAAATACAAAAAAAATTGTGCTGAAGCAGGGACACACCTACACACTGCAGCCGACACACTGTGTCACGACACACAGTTTGGAAAGCACTGCCCTAGACAATGCATATGAAACATGATATTGAACTGCACTGTCATCCCACGTCCTTGACAGCACTCTTGGAGAAACCCGGTTGCATTACACATAGCATGAGACGCTCTCTTAGTATAATGAGTGCTCCTGGTTTGTTTTGAGATGGCTGTCATAGACATGCAAAGTACACTCTGTCATTATTAATTAATCATTTTCTAGGAGATAACCTTTTGAGTTTAATATCATCTTAACAAGTTTAGAAGGTTCTGGATGTTTACTGAAAATTAGTGATGCCACAATTTTTTATTTTACTGATACGCGGAATTGTTTTAATTTATATTTTAACATATTACATTTCATTGTGTTCTTTTAAGTAAACATTGTATTTGACTTGTTTGTGTTTTCTAGGTATGCAATAATGTGTGGTTATGTGTCCGAGTTTGATAGTGTACAGAATAAAATCAAGAATGGATATCTGTTTAAGGTAATTCAGTTAACTTTTTGACACACGTACATTATTTTGTATTGTCAAAATGTCACGAAAGCGCCCATACTTGGAAACTTCATAACATATGCTCAGATGGCAAGAATGTTGCAAGCAATGACAATGATATATACTCACCTGATTTTAAGAACCCATGCATAACAAACCTAATACATACTTTTACTTCCCTATATTTTACATGACAGATTTCACATTGAAAAGAACATAATAGAGCAAAAAGGAAAGTGCTCCAATGTGTTAGAGACCAACAGATTCCGCAGCGCTGTCCATGGGTACAAAAATAAAAGTACAGTACAATATAAAAGACACCAGACAAAATTTAACAAACAAATACAGAGGGAATTGGTAGCCCTGTTCCTGTGGGAACTTACAATCTAAATGGGTAGGAGGGTGAGAAACAGGAGATGGGGACTGCAAAGGTGGGAATGATGTTAGTGTGAAGTTAGATGAGGGCAACTATTAGGCAAGTGGAATTCATTTGTTACTGATTTGGTGATAGGCTTCCCTGAACAAGGAGGTCTTTAGGGAGCGTTTAAAGGAGGAGAGGTTGGGGGAAAGTCTGACAGCTCGAGGAAGTGCGTTCCAGAGGGTTGGTGCCGCACGAGAGAAGTCCTGTAGTCTAGCATGAGAGGAGGTGATGGTAGAAGAGGCAAGGAGTAGATCGTTGTTGGATCTTAGGGGACGGGCTGGAGTATATTTGTTGATGAGTGAGGACAGGTATGGGGGGGCTGCATTGGTAAGGGCTTTGTAGTTCAGAGTGAGAATTTTGAATTTAATTCTGCTGTGAATGGGGAGCCAGTGAAGGGACTCACAGAGGGGTGCGGCGGATACAGATCGTCGGGAGAGGTGGATTAGCCTAGCAGAGGCATTTAGGATGGATTAAAGGGGGGGAGAGGCAGGAGAGAGGAAGGCCAGTTAGTAGGTTGTTACAGTAGTCAAGCCGGGAAATTACTAGGGAATGGATTAGCTGTTTAGTAGTTTCAGCACTTGTAGTTTCAGAATTGTATTATTGCACTGTTGCTTGCATATAACTATGTGTTTAACCTCCTACAAAGGGATTAAATACATTGTTAAATTCTGCTCCAGAGCAGCAATGCACTACTGGGTACTAGCGGAACACATTAGGTGAGCCAGTGACAATAGGCATATACAACCCCAATTCGAAAAAAAGTTGGGACAGTGTGGAAAATGCAAAAAAACAAACAAAAAAGAGTCATTTGAAAATTCAATTCACCCTGTACTATATTGAAAACACATTAACACATTATCTGATGTTTTGCTTTGTGAATTTAATGTATTTTCTTTCCTAAGATATGGTAAGTCCAAGGCATCATCTTCAATTACTGTTGGGAATATCACTCCTGGTCACAGTTAAAATGTTAAGTATCACTCCCTTACCCACAACCCTCAGTCATTCACTTTGCCTTCGTTCATGGAGGTGGTGAAGATTTGGTGTCTGATGAAATGATTTCTACAAGCAAGTTTTGGGGTATAGCTGTGTTCCACGTTAATCTCTTGAGTAAGGGTTGTGGTGGCTTTCAAACAGTTAGGAAATTGTAAGGTGTCCCTTACTGAATGTTCCTAACTCTTTGCTGCCCTACTATAGAAAATCAGAGGAGGTTACTCTGTGTTTCTTTCATACAGGTCTCTGTGAGGAACTGTGTCCTTAATGCTTATTTATTGTGCTTAGAAGCTCAGATTGCCTCTCCTATACAATTCTGTTCCTCATATTAAAAAGACTTTACAATGTAAAGAAAGAATTGTCTCTCAGGATGATGCTGTTCAGGTAATTCCGCAGCCTTCTCCTGTAAGTCCCAAGCCTCTATGGCATCACAAGCTGTGCCCTGCAGCTCCTCTATTGCTCCTAGTGGGACATATTTGAAAGCTGAAATTGCTGCACAAGTATCTTCTTAGCTGCTTTTCCTATGTTAAAGGTAAAGCATAAGAGGAAAAGGAGTTCAGATGGAAAGGTTTCTGATCCCAGTGGTTCTCCGATGGCTCTTCCTATTAGATCTGATGAAGAAGATGTGTCAGAGCTTTCTGAGGGTGAAATCTCAGATTCAAATAGTGTAATTCCTTCGTCTGAAACTGATGGAAGTTCTTTTAGATTTAAGCTTGAACACCTTCATGTCTTGTTAAAGGAGGTTTTGGCTACTTTGAATGATTTGGACACTCCTGACGTGGTTAATCCTAAGAAGTCTAGTAAACTGAATGATTATTTTGAAGTTCCTTCTACTAAGGAGGTGTTCCCGGTACCTGACCGGGCTACAGACATTATTACTCAGGAGTGGGAGAAGCCGGGGGTTTCCTTTTCCCCGTCTCCTATTTTTAAGAAAATGTTCCCATTCACCGACTCTATTGCGGAGACATGGCACACGGTTCCTAAAGTAGAAAGGGCTATTTCTACTTTAGCCAAGAGAACAACTATTCCTATTGAGGATACACTCAACAACAACAATAAGCTGTGCACAGATCTAAACACAATAATTATACTTTAACAGGCTTATAATTTAGATTCTGTTTTTATATACACTATAGTATGATGTTACCTAGGAAATGCTCATAACAATTAGCACACCTAGGGAAATAATAATAATAATAATAAAATTCAGTTTCACTCAATATTAATCGTATCTGAGGTATTTAAATACACAATACTTAAAATATATAATATAATTATAAAATTCACCACTTCAATAACTCACATTCATGTCTCTGGGAGTAATGGTAGAAACTGTATGTTAAATACCAAATTCTTCTTTCTCAGTAATTCTCTCCCTTGGTGACAAATCTTTTGTGCTGCTTGTTACTTCACTGACCACAAAGGGGTGCTCAGATTTCAAAAAACACTAGAACGATAAGAACACAAAGCGCATCCCAGATTCAAGGTAAAATCATTTGTGACTTTATTTGTGCACACAATTTAATGCACTTACAAGAATTTAAAATATTAAAAGCTTGTAAAAACGTTTTGGTATTCTTCACAGTTCTTACACCACAGGAACCCGCAGGTAGCGACCTCTGCTGCTCCCGTGTGTCTCAGTTTACCAGTAGTCCAATAGTTCAATCTTTAAGAATGGATTATCCAATAGTCAATTGTTCAAATAAAACAAACTCTTATAACGTGCAGTCTCTGTAGTCAAAGGTAGACCCTCCCGTCTACGCGTTTCATTTGCCTCTGCAAACTTTCTCAAGACAGTGGGTGTGGGTCCTATTGAGGATAGTTGCTCTTTTAAAGATCATATGGATAAAAAGATGTAGGTTTATTTAAAAAGAATTTACGTTCATCTAGGTCTTTTATGGCAACCTGCAGTATGTATCGCCACTGTGACAAGTGCTGCATCCTACTGGTTTGATGCATTGTCTGATTCTCTTCAGGTAGAAACGCCTTTAGATGAGATTCAAAACAGAATTAAAGCTCTTAAGCTTGCTAATTCCTTTATTTCAGATTCTATCTTGCAGGTGATTAGGCTGAGTGCTAACTCATCTAGCTTTGCTGTTTTAGGCCAAAGAGCCTTGTGGCTAAAGTCTTGGTCAGCAGACGTCCCCTCTAAGGTCAAGCTTTTAGCTCTTCCTTACAAGGGGAAGAAGTTATTTGGACCAGGTCTGACAGAAATTATTTCCGATATTACGGGTGGAAAAGTGTATTTTCTACCTCAAGATAGAAAGAATAGACCGAAATGTCATCAGAGTAATTTTTGTTCTCTTCGTAACTTCAGAGGTAAGTCTTCCCCTTTGCCTACCAAGCAGGATCAATCTAAGCCCTTTTGAAAGCCCAATCAGTCTTGGCATAAGGGGAAGCAATCGAAGAAGCCCGCAGCTGATTCTAAATCAGCATGAAGGGTTTGCCCCTGATCCGGGACCGGATCTAGTGGGGGGCAGACTTTCTCAATTCTCTCAAGCTTGGATACGAGATGTCCAAGACCTTTGGGCTGTGGACATAGTTTCACAAGGTTACAAATTGGAATTAAAAAACTTTCCTCCCAGGGGCAGGTTCCACCTTTCGAGATTATCTGCAGACCAGACAAAGAGAGAGGCATTCTTAAAATGTGTTCAAGATCTCTCCTCCCTGGGAGTAATTGTACCGGTTCCAATACAGGAACAGGGTCTGGGGTTTTATTCCAGTCTGTTTGTTGTTCCAAAAAAGGAGGGAACTTTCAGACCAATTCTAGTGTTTAAACAAATTTCTAAGAGTACCATCTTTCAAGATTCAGACAATAAGTTCAGTTTTTCCTTTAGTACAAGAGGGTCAGTTCATGGTGACCATAGAGCTAAAGGATGCTTACCTTCATATTCCCATTCACATGGATCATCACAAATTTCTGAGGTTTGCCTTTCTGGAAAAGCACTTTCAATTTGTGGCACTTCCATTTGGCCTTGCTACAGCTCCCAGAATTTTTTCAAAGGTTCTGGGAGCTCTCTTAGCAGTGGTCAGGTCTCAAGGTATTGCTGTGGCTCCCTATCTGGACGACATACTGATCCAGGTGCCATCTTTTCAACAAGCAAAATCTCACACTGAGATTTTGTTGTCTTCTCTTGTAACAAATACGATATTATTGCTACAATATTTGTTATAAAAATGAGTTTTTGTTGCTCTTTTGTGAATGAAACCCAAGAGTCACTGATTACTCTAGGTAACAGTACAGTGAGCTAGTTTTTATGTTAAGTAATTTCAGTATTAATGAGAGCAGAGTTTATGCTTTAAGATGTTTCTCTCAGCGTGGGCTGACTCTGATATGAATAGCTTAGCAAGGAGATTAGTAGTTTGAATTGGTATTAAAGCAGTAAGAATCCTTACACAAATGATGAGGTATAAACTGTTAGTGTCCTTCTGTCTTCACACACACACACCCGTACAATACATACACTCACAGAAGCTCACAGTTATAGAGAGGAATCCAGCAATGAGCAATACTGAGGTAAAGTGCAGGTAAACAGTCATAGATTGAGTTCCGGTATTTGTAGTGGCAAATAGTGAGAAAGTTGATACAAAGTTTTGTATGTACACAAGTCAATGAGAGAAATAATACGCTTGAAGTGGAAAACACTTTGATACCTGACCTCCTCGGCGTGTTCAGAGTTTACACAGCAGCGGGTATGTGCGTGACTGACTTCCGGTCCTGCAGACGCTGTGTCCTCGCTGAGAGATTATGCAGACAGCTGACTCCTGTCAGCGTAACGGTAATTTTGAATGAGAGATTCCTGGAAAAGGCTGTGAAGAGGTTGCCCAACAATGCAAAAGAAATAAGTAACGATATTGCTTTGCAAAATAATAATTAGAACTTAGTAATAGAACTTGTAGTAGAAAGTTTGAAACACTGCAGAACAATCAGAGCAATTTAGGTACTCAGATTCACAGCAGTGCATATGTCCTTCAATATTCAGGCAATGAGATACAGGAACAGGAAGCCTTATATAGGGTTAGAGGCCAAACAGGTGATATACCTTAAAGGTATATCACATACCCCCCTCTTCAAGGCCCCCCAATTCAAATCAGGAAGGTTTATTGGGGTAACGTCTGTGGAATGCAGATTGAAGAGAAGGAGCATGAACGTCCAAGTGGGAAACCCAGGAGTTTTCCTCCATACCATAACCTTTCCACTTAACCAAATACTGGAGAGAACGCCTCCGTACCCTGGAGTCAAGAATTCGCTCTACCTCATACTCCGGGCCATCCTGAAGCAAAACAGGAGGGAGAGGAGATGATTGATGAAGTGAGTCATAAGGTTTAAGTAGGGAGACGTGGAATACAGGGTGCAACCTACAATCAATGGTTAATTTCAACTTTACAGCATTCGGATTTACTATGGAAATAATGGGGTACGGTCCGATGTATTGATTAGCTAATTTCTTGCTGGGGAGCTGGAGCTTTAGATGTTTGGTAGAGAGTAGCACTAAATCACCAATTTTGTAGAGAGGTGTTGGTGAATGATGATAGTCATAATATTTTTTCTGACGGTCTTTAGCCTCACTTAAGTGTAGGTTGAGTATCTCTAGTCTGTCTTTTAGTGTTGAGGTGAAATCAGTAATACTTGGACAAGAGACCGGGGCATGCGATATGGCTATAGTAGATGGATTATATCCATAAGTGGCAAAGAATGGAGTCATCTTTGTGGAAGTTGATATCGAATTGTTATAAGAGAATTCTGCCATAGGTAGGTATTCAATCCAATCGTCCTGTAAGTGGGTTATGTAACATCTTAAGAATTGCTCTAAAGTCTGGTTTAGGCGTTCAGTCAACCCGTTGGTCTGGGGGGGGAATGATGTTGAGTACCTAGTCTCTATTTGTAGGAGTTTACAAAGTGATTTCCAGAGAGCTGAGGTAAACTGTGTACCCCGATCAGAAATGATGGTAGTGGGAATGCCATGTAGGCGTACTATGTGTTCCAAAAATACTCTAGCTGTAGTCATAGCAGTAGGTAAATTCTTGAGAGGGATGAAATGTGCAAGTTTTGTTAAGTGATCAACAACTACTAATATTGTGGCAAAGTGTTGAGATGAGGGTAGATCCACTATGAAATCCATGGAGATGGTGGACCATGGCATAGACGGTATTGGCAGTGGTGAGAGATATCCAATTGGTTTTTTGTGTATAACTTTGTTTCTTGCACATATATCACATTTTTTTATATAAGAGATTATAGAAAGTTCCATTTGAGGCCATTTTTGTATGCCTTTATGTCCTGCTAAAACATTGTCGTGATGATGATGTAGAATGACTTCTCTGAGTGTTTTGGGAACATAGATTTTCTTGTTGTGAAGGTAGAGTCCAGTGACTTCGTCTTTCTCACAGTCACTAGGTAGCTCTGTTTCTTTATGGAGTTCAGATAAGATCTCACTTTCAAGAGAGGTTAGGGATCCCAAGAATTTTTCTTGAGGAATAATCGGATTGAGGGTATCCAGACTCGAATTGACATTTGGTATTCGAGATAGTGCATCAGCTTTAGTATTAATGTTTCCAGGTCTGTAGGTGATTAAAAAATTGAAACGGTCTAAGAATAAGGACCAGCGAACTTGTCGGGCCGAGAGAGTCTTGTTTTTTCGCAAGTATTCTAAGTTCTTATGGTCGGTGTATATCAGGAAAGGTTCTGGAGATCCTTCTAAAAGGTGCCTCCAATGCTCTAAAGCAGCTTTAATCGCTAAAAGTTCTTTATCTCCCACATTATAGTTTAGTTCAGCAGGGAGCAGAGATCTGGAGTAGAACTCTATGGGATGTAATTCCTGAGTAGTTTTATCCTTCTGGGATAAGACGGCTCCTAGTCCATAATTAGAAGCATCTACTTCTAATATGAACTGTGAAGTATAATCAGGCAGGGTTAACACAGGTGCTACTGTGAATAAATGTTTTAGAGTAAGAAATGCTTTTTGAGCCTCGTCATTCCATTTGTAGTTACAATTCTTTCTAGTAAGTAGTGTGAGTGGCTTCACAATGTCTGAAAATGTATTTATAAATTTTCTGTAAAAATTGGAGAATCCCAGAAACCTCTGGAGTGCTCTCAGGGTTTTAGGTTTTGGCCAATTAGTTATTGCAATGATCTTGTCTGGGTCCATTTGGATTGTATTAGGTGAAATGATGTATCCAAGAAATTTTATTTGTTGAACATGGAAATTACATTTTTCCATCTTTGCAAACAGTCGGTGCTCTCGTAGCCGTGTCAGGACCCATCTTACATGTTTCTCATGTTCTTTAAGGGATTTGGAATATACCAGAATATCATCTAGATAGATGATGACGCATACGTCTATGAGATTGTGGAATATTTCGTTAATAAAATATTGAAAAGTCGCTGGGGCATTAGTTAATCCAAATGGCATCACGTTGTATTGGAATAGGCCATAGCGTGTCCTGAAGGCTGTTTTCCATTCATCCCCTTTTTTGATGCAAATTAAGTTATAAGCTCCTTTAAGATCTAGTTTGGTATAAATTGTTGCGTTTGTCAATCTTTCTATCAATTCTGGTATCAGGGGTAGTGGATAACGATTTTTTATGGTAATTGCGTTGAGGCCTCTATAATCTATTATGGATCGTAGTGAGTGGTCCTTATTTTTTACAAAAAAGATTCCAGCTGCTGCTGGTGATGTGGAATGTGAGATAAAGCCTTTTTTGAGGTTATCATCTAGATATGTGCGTAAGTGTTCAAGTTCGGTTTGAGATAGTGGGTAAATTTTCCCATATGGGATTTGTGATCCAAGAATTATGTCTATCGGACAGTCAAAGGGCCTATGAGGTGGTAAACTGTCGGCTTCTTTGAGATCGAACTCATCTACCAAATCAGAATATGCCAATGGTAAACCAGTCTCCAGGCTGGATATTGAACAATGTGGATAACAAGTTTTAGTACAGTAATCCGAAGTTAAAAGAATGGTGTTGTGAGACCAATCTATGTTTGGATTATGTGTATTCAACCATGAGTACCCTAGAATTATTGCATGCCTATCAATAGGAATTATATCATAGACTAAATATTCGGTATGTCCATCTAGTGTTGTTGTCAGTAAAGGAATGGTGTGATGGGTTATAGGCCCTTTTTGTATTAAAGAACCATAAATTAATTTGACAAAGACTGGTTGCTTTTTACACACAATAGGAATTTTATTTCTATATACATAATCAGCATCTATATATATCCCAGATGCTCCGGAATCTATTAAGGCGTCAGTCTGGGTATGTGTTTGATCCCACTGTAAAGAAATGGATAAAGTGAGTTGGTTTGGAGTACCAGTTTTACACACTAATATAGAGGTCTTAATCTTACCCTTCTTTTGTTTGGCCAATAGTGGGCATGAGGATACTGTATGCTCTTTGTGAGCACAGTAGAGGCAAAGATTCGCCAGTCTCCGCCTGGTCTTTTCCTCTGCAGATAGTGGTCCCTTGATAGTACCTATCTCCATGGGTGTGGATTGGTTTCTATCGTGACCTTGGGTAGTTTGAGTCATGCGTCTGGGGGTAGGATCATAGAAACCCTTTTCGGCCTTTCTTTCCCTCAGTCTGCGGTCAAGTGTTGTACTGAGTTTAATCAGTGCTGCAAGTGTCTCAGGAATATCCAGACGAGATAGCTCGTCTTTCAGAGCCTCTGAGAGTCCCAACCTAAATTGATTTTTCAGGCTGATCTCATTCCAAAGAGATTCAGAAGCCCACATTTGGAAGTCAGTGGTGTATTCTTCCACTGTTCTTTTCCCTTGTTTGAGGGCTCTTAATTTTGTCTCTGCGTTTAGTTGACTGTTTGAGTCCTCATATAAACTAGCTAAAGCAGAAAAGAATTCTTGAAGTGAATCTAATATTGGGTCATTGTTCTCAAAAAATCTATTGGCCCAAGTCCGCGGTTCACCACTCAAGAGATAGTTGTGCAGACTCTTATTCTATCTGTAGGATAGGTGCGTGGCTTCATAGAAAATAAGAGAAAGCATGCATTCTTAAAATCACGGAACTCTGACCTTTTCCCTGAAAAGGGTGTAGGTGTTTGTATATGTGGCTCAGGAAGCTGTGGTTCCTTAGGGGTTAATGAATCCTTTATCAAGGTTCTGATAGCTGTGTTTTCAGCTTTGACTTCATTTAATGCATGAGCTAAGAAATCAAGCTTCTGGTACACATTATTAAATTCCTTTTTAATTTCATTAGGATCCATGGTTTGATAACCAGATACTAATGTTTATATGGCCTGAATATTATGTAACAAATACGATATAATTGCTACAATATTTGTTATAAAAATGAGTTTTTGTTGCTCTTTTGTGAATGAAACCCAAGAGTCACTGATTACTCTAGGTAACAGTACAGTGAGCTAGTTTTTATGTTAAGTAATTTCAGTATTAATGAGAGCAGAGTTTATGCTTTAAGATGTTTCTCTCAGCGTGGGCTGACTCTGATATGAATAGCTTAGCAAGGAGATTAGTAGTTTGAATTGGTATTAAAGCAGTAAGAATCCTTACACAAATGATGAGGTATAAACTGTTAGTGTCCTTCTGTCTTCACACACACACACACCCGTACAATACATACACTCACAGAAGCTCACAGTTATAGAGAGGAATCCAGCAATGAACAATACTGAGGTAAAGTGCAGGTAAACAGTCATAGATTGAGTTCCGGTATTTGTAGTGGCAAATAGTGAGAAAGTTGATACAAAGTTTTGTATGTACACAAGTCAATGAGAGAAATAATACGCTTGAAGTGGAAAACACTTTGATACCTGACCTCCTCAGCGTGTTCAGAGTTTACACAGCAGCGGGTATGTGCGTGACTGACTTCCGGTCCTGCAGATGCTGTGTCCTTGCTGAGAGATTATGCAGACAGCTGACTCCTGTCAGCGTAACGGTAATTTTGAATGAGAGATTCCTGGAAAAGGCTGTGAAGAGGTTGCCCAACAATGCAAAATAAATAAGTAACGATATTGCTTTGCAAAATAATAATTAGAACTTAGTAATAGAACTTGTAGTAGAAAGTTTGAAACACTGCAGAACAATCAGAGCAATTTAGGTACTCAGATTCACAGCAGTGCATATGTCCTTCAATATTCAGGCAATGAGATACAGGAACAGGAAGCCTTATATAGGGTTAGAGGCCAAACAGGTGATATACCTTAAAGGTATATCACATCTCTTCACTCCCATGGTTGGAAAGTACATTTGGAAAAGAATTCCCTCGTTCCAGCCACAAGGGTAGTGTTTATAGGACTATAATAGACTCCCTACTAATGAAAATATTTCTGACGGAGGTCAGATAATCCAAGATCCTCTCCTCTTGCCTCTCCCTGCAGTCTTCTGTTCGACTATCAGTGGCTCAATGTATGGAGGTAATTGGACTAATGGTTGCTTGCATGGACATCGTTCCCTTTGCTCGGTTCCATTTGAGAGTTCTACAACTTTGCATGCTCAGACAATGGAATGGGGATCATGCAGATCTATCTTAGATGATAGATCTGGATCAGTCGACAAGAGACTCTCTCCCTTGCTGGCTTTCTCAGTAAAATCTTTCTCAGGGTACATGCTTTCGGAGACCTTCCTGGGTGATTTACACCTCGGATGCCAGTTTGCTAGGCTGGGGAGCAGTCTGGGACTCTTTAAAGGCTCAGGGACTGTGGACTCGGGAGGACTCTACTCTCCCCATAAACATCTTGGAGTTGAGAGCAATTTTCAATGATCTGATGGCTTGGCCTCAGTTGTCTTCAGTCCAGTTTATCAGGTTCCAGTCAGACAACATAACTTCAATGGCTTACATCAACCATCAGGGAGGAACTTAGCCATGAAGGAGGTGTCCCAAATTATCTTGTGGGCAGAAGCTCACAACTGCTATCTATCTGCCATTCACATTCCAGGAGTGGACAACTGGGAAGCGGATTTTCTGAGCAGACAGACTTTTCATCCCGGGGAGTGGGAACTCCATCCGGAGGTTTTCTCCAGCCTGATCTTAAAATGGGGGTTACCAGAGCTGGATCTGATGGCGTCTCGGCAGAATGACAAACTCCTGAGGTACGGTTCGAGGTCGAGGGATCCACAGACAGCTCTGATAGATGCTCTGGCGGTCCTTTGGAATTTCAGGTTGGCATACCCGTTTCCTCTGTTTGCTCTTCTTCCACAAGGCATTGCCACGCAGGAGAGAGCATCAGTGATTCTCGTAGCTCCTGCGTGGCCATGCAGGATTTGGTATGCTGATCTAGTAGAAATGTCATCTCTTCCACCTTGGAGACTGCCTCTGAGGAAGGACCTTCTACTTCAGGGTCCCTTCCTTCATCCAAATCTTGTTTCTCTGAATCTGACTGCTTGGAGATTGAACGCTTAGTTCTGTCTAAGCGTGGGTTTTCGGAGTTGGTCATTGAGACCATGATTCAGGCTCTCAAGCCTGTTACTAGGAAGATTTACCATAAAATATGGCGTAAATACCTTTATTGGTGTGAATCCAAGGGCTACTCTTGGAGTAGGGTTAGGATTCCTAGGATTTTGTCTTTTCTCCAGGAAGGTCTGGAAAAAAGGTTTGTCAACAAGTACTCTGAAGGGTCAGATTTCTGTCCGTTTTGCTACATAAGCGTCTGGCGGATCTTTTTATCAGACCTGTGTTTGTCGGTTTCTCCTCATTGGAGCCTTAACCTTGTTCTTGAAGTTTTGCAGCAGGCTCTGTTTGAGCCTATGCATTCCATAGATATTAAGTTGTTATCTTGGAAGGTTTTATTTATTGTTGCTATCTCTTCAGCTCAGAGAGTCTCGGAACTTTCAGCTTTGCAGTATGAATCTTCATACCTTATTTTTCATGCTGATAAGGTGGTCCTTCGTACTAAGTTGGGTTTCCTTCCTAAAAATGTTTTGGATAGGAATATTAATCAGGAAATTGTTGTTCCTTCTCTATGTCCTAATCCTTCTTCGTATAAGGAACGTTTGTTGCACAATTTAGATGTTGTACGTTCTCTGAAATTCTACTTACAGGTGACTAAGGATGTTCGGCCTTGTTTGTTTGTTGCTCTGGGAAATGTAAAGATCAGAAAGCTGTTTTGGACTTCCTGTTGGGAGGAGCTGACATGTGAGGACGCCGCTCTGTGCGCAAGTGGTTGTGGCGCAGTGTTACATCGCTACCGACCGGTGCTTGCCTTGCCGTTGCTCGTGGAGACTGCTATCCTGGCGGGGCGGAATCCCTGAGCTCGGATGTGGAGCTAGCACTGTGGAAGTCCCTTAAAGGCCGAATTTGCTCTGTCGGCTAGAGCCTCCTTCTTACCTGGTCCTGGCCCTGGTTGACAGCAGGTCTAAGAGTTAACACCAGCGTGCGCAAGGGGTGCATAAACCGCTGGTGTCGGAATCAAAAGGAAGGTGCCGATATTGAAGCTGCTGCCTGGAAGTCCCGATTGCTACCTGGAGGTGTCCGGTGCAGTAAAAGGTGAACGACCGTGGAGAGCAGCAAACAGGCCTAGAAGTGTACAATACCGGAGGTTTTAACCACAAGTATACATCGTGTTGGCTAATAACATTTAAAAAGGCACCTGAAATGCTTGTATGACTCTGATCCTGCCCATACCCTATAGACTGATATTCATGTTGTGTCTGTGACTGGGGCCTCAAATCTTCTTCTTTTTTTTTTCCTCTCCAAACACATCTTCAATTATGTTAAAAGTACAGACACTTGGATACAGGTGAACTCTGCAAGTGGAAGTTTAGAAGCCCATACTGCTCTCTTTAAGTTGTGGTGATAATCTAGATTACTTAAAGATGAAAGAAGATGCTTTATAATCATAATATTTTGCTTGGTGTGTAAAGGAAAGAAGATCAAAACCTATAATCACTGGGAACGTTTTATTTTTCAGGAACATTACATTAAAAGAAAAGACTCCTGATTAACAGAAACCAAGTATTATCTGCCCAACTCAATGTGCTGTCTTCTAGTATATTTTCTGTTTTTGTTACCTATAAGTAATGTGAAGATTATAAATACTAGAGTATAAGTGAATACCCTGGGAAGACAGCTAATATTAAGCAGTCAATGGTCTCTGTCTCTTGGTTCAGTAAGGCCACAGAAAGGTGTAATAGGTAAACCATTAAGGAAAGTATCCTCTAAAGGATAAAAGGGGTTTAAGTTATGCCTATGCTCCTAATAATAGAAGAACTTTCTTGTTAATATATTACTCACTGATTCTGGATCTCTTGAAAGTTAGTATTTGTGTACTTAATGTCGTAGTGACAAGCCAGTACTCATAATAACAATAAGTGTGGAAAAAAAACCTTTTTTTTTTTTTTGGATTGTGGTATTGGAATCAAAATAGAACGTAGATAGCAGCAATTTGGAAAGGAAACACTTGAGCACTCACCTTCTTTTTTTTTTTTTTTTTTTTTTCTTCTCTTCTTCCTTTTCTACACCTTTTTTTTTTTTTTTTTTTTTTACACCATTATATCACATGGAAAGATTTGTATCACACACCAAAGCGAATTCCCCGATAATGCCTCCTAAGCACAAAGGAGAAAAAAAAAACACTAGACAATATGACACTAGCATTTCACATGAAGTCACGCCTAACACATCTATAAATCCTGACTCACCTAACCTTATCAGCCAAATAGCTGGAATTATTAATCCACAGTTTGATTCACTAAAGACAGAAATGACCACACTAACAAATGAGGTAAGACAGTTCCATACTAGGCTTGAAGAAGCAGAAAACAGGATCTCTGACATAGAAGATAGGGTCAATAGCCAAGACCAACTTACAATAGCACACCAAACCAAGTTAGATGAGTTGCAGGCCAGAATTGAAGAGATAGAGGATTGTGCCCGCCGTAATAATTTTAGGATAATTGGATTACCAGAATCTGATAAATATCAAGATTTAATTGCTTTTGCCTCTACTATGCTTCCTGAGATGCTAAATTGCCCAAACAATAGTCCAATAAGGATTGAGCGTGCGCACAGAGTAGGACCAACACGTACAAGTAAAGATGGAAATTTGAGACCAAGAGCTGTGATAGTCAAAGTATCACATTTTCAAGATAAAGTTAATCTTTTTAGATGCTATAGGAAGAAATATCCACTGACAATAGAACAACACAAGATTCTTTTATTTTCAGATTTTTCTATAGAAACGTTAGGTAAACGCAGGGAAATGTCCCCATTTTGCTCGAAACTTATACAAGCTAATTATAATGCCAACAAAATGTGATGTGATAAAGTGAAGGCGCCTAAAAACAGTGCACACATATAAAGTGCATACAAATATGTGTATATCTCAGTGTCCTTGATATGCTTTTCAACAAAGGACAAGGAATGTGCGTGCACACATATACAGTGCATACAAATATGTGTATATCTCAGTGTCCTTGATATGCTCTTCAACAAAGGACAAATAATGTGCGTGAATTAAATTTCACAACAGTGCTGTATATATAAAAAAAAATATATATAATAAAAATATATGATACAAAATAATTGTTTTTGTTTTTTTTTTTGTTTTTTTTTTTTACTGTGAACGCAGTATAGCGTAAAATTTTTACTGTGAACGCAGTATAAGGTGATATACAGTGCCAAAAATATATATATATAGTGTGATGTGTCCTTCTGATGGAGAACACAAATACAATGTAGCTCCAGCAGCAAATATTATGATCCTATGACCAATAACTATCAATGCAAGTGATATTGTGAGCATACAATAGTAGCAAAGGATATTTGAGGACACACAATGGTGGTCTATTGCAGTACAGAATACATACAATGATACGGTACCCGGATACTAAGGTATATACGAATAGTCCTTATACACAGTTCATGTGATGGAAATTTTCCTCCGGGTGTCCACTATGTAGTGGGTGTGCGGCAGCTGACACTCCTTCCACGGCTGATGGCACCAGCGACGATCTACAGATAGAAGGGAGACAAAAGGAGGCGCCACAATAGTGTGAGATCGTAGATTAAAGGGACCCCCACAAAACGATACAGGATCACTTACTAGATTTAAAGCACTTGAGAAGTGCCACAAGTGCAGGCTGAACTATTCAAAGCTGTCCAGCGAGCTTATCCTCACGGTCCAAAGTCCTAAGGGTTAACTTCAGATTCCCCCACACGTACTCGGATCCAAGACGAGGCCAAAAATTAGTGGTAGTGGATTTCCACTCAGGGAAGAAAATCCAGCTCAAATGGGGCTAAGAGTTAGTTTAAAAGTCAGAACGACTTATAAAAGCAATAATAAAACAAGCGTGATGACAGATAGGTAAAAATATAACCAAAAAAGTTTATTTGAACCTCATACACTACGCGTTTCCCGGTCACAACAACCGTTTCATCAGGTGTAAAAAGCTAACAGTCATCACACTATTTAAAACAAAACTCGGCGTTCCAAAAATTCCCATGCGCATGCCCATTGTAGCCATGAACCAATGAGATAAGATTCTGAGCCGGCACAATTTGGATAGGTCAAAAACAGGGGCGTGTAATACCAGCCCCCACCAAGAATGTTACCTGTCACTCAAATGACGCCACTAAAGAGCACGGCTAGTATCTAATAACTAAAATACGCCGGCATTTATAACAATATAATAACTATGTTATATGGTCACAACGGGAGAGACTACAAAATTAAGATTCCCTCTTGTGATCCCAACTGGAGCCTAAATGTTTCTCTTAAAAAAGATTCCTTCTAATTCGTAAATAATATGAATGTTAAATATATGTACAGACAATAGGGAATGAGTATATATAAAAATGTGTATGGATATTATTCCTAACGAAAAATAGTAAATATAAAATTATAACTCTTCTTGCGCCCCGGCGTATTTTAGTTATTAGATACTAGCCGTGCTCTTTAGTGGCGTCATTTGAGTGACAGGTAACATTCTTGGTGGGGGCTGGTATTACACGCCCCTGTTTTTGACCTATCCAAATTGTGCCGGCTCAGAATCTTATCTCATTGGTTCATGGCTACAATGGGCATGCGCATGGGAATTTTTGGAACGCCGAGTTTTGTTTTAAATAGTGTGATGACTGTTAGCTTTTTACACCTGATGAAACGGTTGTTGTGACCGGGAAACGCGTAGTGTATGAGGTTCAAATAAACTTTTTTGGTTATATTTTTACCTATCTGTCATCACGCTTGTTTTATTATTGCTTTTATAAGTCGTTCTGACTTTTAAACTAACTCTTAGCCCCATTTGAGCTGGATTTTCTTCCCTGAGTGGAAATCCACTACCACTAATTTTTGGCCTCGTCTTGGATCCGAGTACGTGTGGGGGAATCTGAAGTTAACCCTTAGGACTTTGGACCGTGAGGATAAGCTCGCTGGACAGCTTTGAATAGTTCAGCCTGCACTTGTGGCACTTCTCAAGTGCTTTAAATCTAGTAAGTGATCCTGTATCGTTTTGTGGGGGTCCCTTTAATCTACGATCTCACACTATTGTGGCGCCTCCTTTTGTCTCCCTTCTAATTATAATGCCAGGCTGTTGTACCCAGCAAAAATTGCAGTGATGATAAATGGTGAAATTAGGATGCTAAAAGACCCTAAGGAAGCGCAAAGTTTTTTTAACAGAAAATAAGATTAATTAACCTGCTGTTTTAGTATTAATATGTTTAAAAGATATTGTATTTAAATGGCTTGCTCTGTTTGTGTTTGGCTTGTTTGTTTTTCCCTTTTTTGGTATATGCATGTTCTTGAAATTAAGAATATACATTCATATTTTATAGGAAGTGCTTGGTGTGGGGGTTATTTTTTTTTTTTTTTTTTTTTTTTTTGTTTGGCCCGGTTTGGTTTTGTTTGGTGTGTATCTTGCATTTTTTTTATAAAATATGGCTGGTTCTGATATAAAAATCCTGTCTTGGAATGTGGGAGGGATAACTTCCCCCAGTAAAAGAAAGTCCATTATTAGACAGGCCGGGAAGTTAAAACCTGATATCCTTTGTTTGCAAGAGACCCATCTTAAAGCCCCAGAATTAACCAAATTAAAAATTCAATGGGTCGGTGAAGTGATTGCTACTTCATGCACCCAAAGAAAGAGTGGGGTTGCAATTCTAATTAACAAGAACTTGACTTATAAGGTTGTGCATGATGAGAAAGATAGCGATGGTAGATTTCAAATAATAAAAATAGAAATTAACAACTCAGTCTTTATTCTATGTAACGTATATGGTCCCAATTTTATTGACTGGAAATTCTGGGATAACCTCCGTGGAAAACTTTTAAAATTTTCCAAGGAAAACATAATTATAGCGGGGGACTTCAACATGGTTCCTGACTCTAAGCTTGATAGACTTGATAAAGGACAGCAATGTAAAAAAAACTTGTGAAAATAGATTGCTTCGGAATTTTTGTAATTCTTTGGCTCTCAAAGATATCTGGCGCCTACAAAACCCGGATCTGAGAATGTACACCTGCGAGTCGAAAACTCATAAAACATTCTCGAGAATTGATCTGTTTTTGGTTTCAGACAAAATATGTGGACTAAATATAGTAACAGACATTGCAGATATAGTTATCTCGGACCATGCTATATTAACTTTAGTTATTAAATCTAGTCTCAAGAAGGAACTAAACAATTTCTCTAAATTTTTCTTTCCCAAACATTTGCTCCATAATATTAAATTTAAAATTGGTTACAGTCCAAATGTACAGAGTTTTACAATTTTAACAAAACATATATAAATAAAACAGAAATCTTTTGGGAGACTGCTAAATGTTTCTTTAGAGGGGAAATAAAAGCATATATGTGCATATGGAAACGCAAGAATAAGCAGAGGGAGTATCAGTTAGCCAATGCTTTGAAGAATAGTTTTAGGGCATATATTTCATCTGTAAGTGAACAAAATTGGGATAAGTATATTAAGGCCAAATCAGAGAGAGATTTATTTCTAAAGCAACAAACAGCAAGCAGAGAACTGAGACAGAAAGCACTATATGGGGGTTTCTCAGGGCATTCAGCGAAATATCTTGCACGACTCACTAAGAAAAACTGAAATAATAGGATAATGGCAGTCCAATCTAATAAGCAAAGATTCACTAACAATGCGGACATTAAAAAAGTTTTCCATTTGTTTTATCAGGACCTAAGAGAGATACATCTTGAAAATAAAGAAATATTTTGGCAGAGCATTAAAATTCCAAAACTATCTCTGGAGCAATTAAATAATCTTAATCAACCTATTTCTATGGACGAAATCAAAGCAAGTATTAAAACCTCTAAATTAAGTAAAGCTCCAGGGCCTGATTTCCTTCCTTCCGAATTTTATAAAATGCTCCAAGAACAAATAAGTCCAATTTTACTTAAGTTGTTTAACGAGTATTATCAGAATGGAAAAGAGTGCTCTAGTAATTTTGCAGCTTCAAATATAGCCCTGATTCTTAAAAAAGATAAAGATGCTGAAAATCCCTCCTCCTATCGTCCCATATCTCTACTTAATGTAGATTATAAGTTAATAACAACTATCTTAGCGAAGAGATTGCAGAAATATCTTGACCCATTAATTCATAGTGACCAAGTAGGATTCATGACAGGCCGTAGTTCAATGAAAAGCTTGCGGAAAGTTACAATCCTGCTGGATTGGTACCGGAATAAAGCCTACTCAAAAGGAACCCATTTAAGAAATGACTCAGCAATCCTTACAGTCGATGCCGAAAAGGCATTCGACTCGATTACCTGGGATCATTTATTTACCTCATTGACAAAATTTGGCTTGACAGGACAATTCCAACAATTTATTCATAATATTTATAAGAATCCTTGTTCTTCTCTGATTATTAATGATGAAATCTCTGAGAGATTTAAGCTAAACAGAGGTACTAGACAAGGGTGCCCGCTCTCGCCACTCTTGTTTAATTTATCCCTGGAACCACTAGCGATTCTACTAAGACAGGAACTTAAAGGGATATGTCTGGGGAAGAATATTCTGACTCTCCTTCTGTATACAGATGACCTGCTTATCTTTCTGAATAATACAGTACAGAGTATCCCTCAATTAATACGTATCATAGAGGTTTATAGTTCCATTTCAGGATATAAAATAAACACTTCCAAATCAGAGTTACTATGGATTATGAGGACCCCATATAGTATAAGAAGCCACCCTTTCAAAGAAGTTACAAGTATTAAATATTTAGGTATTGTTCTTAGTGCAGATCCAGCGCATTGGTACGCATTAAATTTTCCTGAATTCTTTGAATATGGGGAAAAAAAATTAGAACAGTGTATGAATTTGCCTCTATCTCTCTCCGCACGCGTGGCTTTAATTAAAATTGTTTTATTCCCTAAACTATTATATTTGTTACAAAATCTGCCGCTTCTATTCTCTCGGAGAGATCTAAGTTCGTTCAACCGGGTTTGCTCCTTTTTTATATGGCATGGTAAAAGACCACGAATATCTATGCAGAAACTGGCCATGCGTAAAAGTATGGGTGGGATGGCATTTCCAAATATTCAATATTACAATTGGGTTTCCCTGTTTAAATATGCAGTAGATTGGATCACCAAAAAAGAATATCTGACTTCATTAGAAATAGAATCGGACCTGGTCTCGCCATTTACCTTAAATGCGATTTTACACTGTTGCCCATCTAAATTACCAGTTAACATCAGCAATATGATAACCTTTTCTAATATTATTTGAGCCTGGCATAGAACATGCTTACAGATCAATGTAATACCATATGTATCGAACTATCTAACGATTACTGGGAATCCAGAATTCATTGCAGGTTTGGGACGATCAACCTTTTTAAAATGGAATAATCAAGGATTAATATACCTTGTTCAAATAGTGGACACTCCATCTGGCCATATCAAACCCTTTTGTCAGATTACTAGAGAATTCGGAATTCCCCAATCTGAATTTTTTGCATACCTGCAACTTCGGCATTTTTTACAGACGATTAAAATTAAATATAGCCCAGATTGGGAATTAGGAAAGCTAGCAGATAATATTAAAGCTTACTCGAAAGGTAATTTTGCAATTACCAATTTTTACACTACCCTGATTTGCCATACGGGACATCAACTTATGAGTGCAATATTAATTAAATGGAATAGATTGTTCCCAGAGGTGACTTTGGAAAATATTCAAGCAAGCTTTTAATTGGTAAAAAAAACAAAAACTTCTAATGCCTGTAAAGAATCACAATTTAAATTGATTAATATGATCTACATTACCCCTAAAAAAAATTGCAGGGTGGTATACAACTAGTAATCTATGTCCTAGATGCAGTTCAGATCGGGCGTATCTACTCCACTGTTTCTGGTGGTGTCCAAAGATCAGGCAGTTCTGGTCTAAAATTAATTTCTGGCTTAATAAATTTCTGGACACACAGATTTTATTAAAATCCCAACAGATTATTTTTCTAGTTAGTCCCGGGGAAAAGTATAGGAATACTTACTTAATTAATACTGCTATTACGATTGGGCGGATATTAATTTTAGAAAAATGGAAAGCTTCTGCAGCCCCTAGTATGGCCGAGTTTTCCAAGCGTATAGAAACACAAATAATAATGGACCAATATAACATACAGATCTGGAACGAAAAACAGATAGAATTATTTTTTTTGCCAAATGGTCCAGAGTTATTCGAATAATGCCAACGGGAGTACAAAAACAAATGGTTTTTCCATTCAAGCAATCTATTTTCTTCCAATTAAACATTCTTAATGGCAATTTTCCTATTAGTTGGACGAGCTAGATAGATGGATTAGTTCTCCCCTGCCTGACCTTTTTTCTCTTTTTTTTTTTTTCCCCCCCGCACCAGCTCTGTAGTCCTAAGATTTCATATTTTCTTCCTATGAAATAAATGGAATTATTGTTTAAGTTTAACAAAAGAACAGTGAAATTTATAACTGTTGCAGTTCGGAAGGAAACGAGAGAAGGAGAAATAATGGAAACATTTGTGAACTTTGCTTTTGAACTGTATTCTTGATTGTTGTATAATTGGTTTGTTGTACATTGTATTTTTTTTTTTTATGTCATCAAGAGAAAAGAAAAAAAGTATCAATAAAAAGAAATTTTAAAAAAAAAGATCAGAAAGCTATAGCTACTTCTCTTTCTCTCTGGTTGAGAATTATAATTTGTTTGCCTTACGAGACTGCTGGACAGCAGCCTCCTGAGAAGATTACAGCTCATTTCACAAGGGCTGTTTCCTCTTCCTGGGCTTTAAAAAAATGAAGCTTCTGTGGAACAGATTTGCAAGGCGGCAACTTGGTCTTCTCTGCATACTTTTTCCAAATTTTCCAAATTTGATACTTTTGCCTCGGCTGAGGCTGTTTTTGGGAGAAAGGTTTTTCTGTTGAGGATCCTTGTCTTGTCTCTCCCTAATCATCTGTGTCCTCTAGCTTGGGTATTGATTCCCAACAGTAATTGAAGATGATGCTGTGGACTCACCATATCTTAGGAAAGAAAACAAAGTGTATGCTTAACTGATAAATGTCTTTCCTTCCGGATATGGTGAGTCCACGGCCCCGCACTTTTTTATAAGACAGTTATTTTTGACTAACCCTCAGGCACCTCTACACCTTGTGTTGCTCCTTTTCTCCATTTTCCTACGAAATACTTAACAGTTTAACTGTGATGCTCTTTGCCACCTCCTGCTGTCCAGGAAGTGATATTCTCAACTGTAATTGAAGATGATGCCATGGACTCACCATATCCAGGAAAGAAAGAAATTTATCAGGTAAGCATAAATTATATAAAATATATACTCATTTCAAATCTGATGAATGCAACACACTCCAAAAAAAGTTGGGACAGTCGACTGTTTATCACAGTGTAACATCAACTTTTCTTTTAAAGGGACACTCAGGTTAAATTAAATTTTCATGATTCAGATACAGCCTGTAATTTTAAACAACTTTCCAATTTACTTCCATTAAAAAAAATGTGCACAGTCTTTTATATTTACAATTTTTGAGTCACCAGCTCCTACTGAGCATGTACAAGAACTCAGACTATACGTATATGCATTTGTGATTGGCTTATTGCTATCACATGGTACAAGGGGAGTGGAAATATACATAACTTTGAAATTTGTTATAAAAAAATCTACTACTCATTTGAAGTTCAGACCAAGTGCTATTGTATTGTCTTGTTATCTTGCATTTGTTGATTATGCAAATCTAATGTGTTGACTGGTCCTTTAATAACATTTATTATTTGGGCACCGAAGACACCAGTTGGTTTGGTTTAGCAAGCTGAATTTTCCTCCATTCATACATTATGTATGTCTTCAGCTGCTCAACTGTACGGGGCCTTCATTGCCTTAATTTGTGCTTCGTAATGAGCCACACATTCTCAATCGGAGACATGTCAGGACTGAAGGCAGGCCATGCTAGCACCCGCACTCTCTGCTTACACAACAATGCGCTAGTATTGTAGTTTGGCGTTGTCCTGCTGGAAAATGTAGGGACGTCCCTTGAAAGATGACGTCTGGATGGCAGCGTATGTTGCTCCAAAATGTATACATATCTTTCTGCATTAATGGTGCCCTCACAGATGTGAAAGTTACCCATGCTATGTGCACTGACACCCCCCATACCATGACAGATGCTGGATTTTGGACCTGACGCTGATAACAGCTTGGATGGTCTTTTTCCTCTTTGACCCATAGAACATGACGGCTGTTTATTTGAAAAACTATTTTAAATGTTGACTCTTCGGACCACAAAACAGTATTCCACTATGCTACTGTCCATCTCCGATGAGACAGAGCCCAGAGAAGTCGGAGGAGCTTATGTACAGTGTTGATGTATGGCTTCTGCTTTGCATAGTAAAGGTCTTAACACCATTCACTGCTGCATCCACAGATGCAAGTTGACTGAGAAAAGTTTACCAAAGTATTCCCAAGCCCATGTCAGGATATCCATTACAGACTTATGACGGTTTTTGAGACAGTGACGTCTGAGAGATCGGAGATCACGTGAATTTAGAAGTGGTTTTCGGCCTTGTCCTTTACGCACCGAGATTTTACTGGATTCCTTGAACTTTTTTTTTTTTTTTTTTTTTTGAATCAGCTTTATTTTCAAAAGAAATTCAATACAGTATGCGGAGTCGCAGCTTCGAGAAGTAAACATACATTGGCTGATCATTTTCCACAGTCTAGTGGAGCACACGCACAGTTTTAGAAAGTCCCCAATGTTCTTGGTCTTGTGCTCCTCCAAGCTATATTAATTTAAAACAAAACAACATAAAACTATACATTAACAAAGAAAATCGTATCCTAGCAATGATCGAGTTGCAACAGAGAAACTAAATTCGTTACAGCGTTTTGTAATTTCAATATAAGACAAACACAAATAAGTGAAACACTGATGTTGTCACCTCAGAGTGCTCTCCGGAATGCCACCCCATGTTTGAATGTGTCAGGGTTACTATCTTCCTTCTATGGGTTACTCCTCTCCTAGCGCATTGGGGCTGTGTCTATCCTCCTGTCTAGATTTAAGGTAGCTTTCCCACATCTCAACTATTTCTGCGTAGAGGGCCATTTTATTGTGTTTTAGGTAGTGGGTTTCCTCCATCTTTATTAGATCAGTTGTTTTTTGTACCCATAGCAGTATACAGGGGGCCTCTGTCCCTCTCCAATTTTTAGTGATCAGGAATTTAACGCTGTTTACCAATATGGTAAGGAGTTTTAGTTTGGGTTTGTATTTCAGTTTTGGGGGTTTATTTAAAAGCCATATTAATGGGTCTAAAGGTAGCTGTGTTTTCATGATTTTTTCAATCTCTTCAATAACCTGTCTCCATAAATTACATATGGAGGAGCACCACCACCACATGTGTGCCATGTCGCTTCCGACATGGCCACATCTCCAGCAGCTATTCCCACGAGCCTTTAAACAATCTATGAAGCCTCTTTGGTGTATAGTACCATCTATGCAGTATTTTGAAATTTATTTCCAGAACACTCATGGAAACCGAAGATCTCATAGTGTGTTGGAAGATTTGTGAGCATGTTTGTGGGTGTATAATTTTCCCTAGGTCTCTTTCCCAACTCTCCATGTAGCCCAATACCTGTCCAGGTCGATTTTGTACCAACAGTTTATATATTTTGGAGATTGTGTGTCTTGGGGGGGGGTACCTGTGTAAATAGGGATTCAAAGTGGGTAAGGGGTCTTGTCATATTTATGGCCTGTGGGTTGGAACGTAAGAGATGGTGTAATTGAAAGTAGGTGAACCAGTTAGTAAAACTTTGAAGTCCCTGCTCCACTAATTCTTTCTGGGTTTTGAGATGTTCTTTATCTATAAGATGGTAGATGGGGAGGTCAGTGAGTGGTTGGGTTGATGATGTTTGTAAAACTGTAGTGCCAAGGTCCAATTCTCCATTTCTAACCAGTGAGGTTAAGGGTGAGGGTCGAGACGTGAGGAAAGGGAAGTGAATGAGTATTTGTTCCAGTTTTTAAGAGTCTCTAATGTAATTGGGTTAGTAGTGATTGAGGTAGATGCGGTAGTCAATGGCCAGCACCATTCACTAATGCGCGTTATACCCAGATTGTCTAAGTCAATATCTACCCATCGCTTATCGTGTGGGTGTGTGTATAAGTCGAGCATTCTCTGTAAGAAAATGGCCGTTCTATAAGCTTGTAGGTCTGGCATACCGAGCCCACCCTGATCTCTGTGTTTCATCATTATTGTTTTATTGATTCTGGGGTGTTTCCTGTTCCATGTGAAGTTACTAAAAGCTGTTTGTAGAGATGTGACGTAAGATTTAGGGAGGGGGATCGGTATCGTCTGAAAAAGGTATAATATGTGGGGAAATATATTCATTTTTAATAAGTTAATGTGCCCCATCCATTCATTTTTAATAAGTTAATGCGCCCCATCCATGAAATTCTTTTATTTCTCCATCTAGATAAGTCGTTTATAATTGTGTCCTTCAGGGGCTTAAAATTGTGGTCATAAAGCGAATCTAGTGAGGGGGTGATGTAAGTTCCTAGATATTTGAGGGATTTTGAGCACCATTTAAACGGGGTGACCCTCTCAGTTTCCATTAGTGTGTTGTGGTCTAATGTTATGTTCAAGATTTCAGATTTATTAAGGTTTATTAGAAAATTTGAAAGGTCATGGAAGGTTTGTAGTTGTGCGATGATTATGGGGATAGCGTTCACTGGGTTAGTTAGCGATAGGAGGATATCGTCAGCGTAAAGAGTGATTGTGTAAGGTCTGTGGTTAATTTGAACGCCTTGTATATCTACGTTGTCTCTAATTTTTGTGGCTAGGGTCTCAATTATGCATGCAAATAATAAGGGGGAGAGCGGACACCCTTGTCTGGTACCATTTGTGAATTGGAAGGGTTCAGAAAGAATCCCGTTAAGGTGGATTTTTGCGGTCGGGTGTGCATAGAGTGCTAGCACTCGATGTAAGATACTATCCAGACCCATATGACTCAGTGTCGATTGTAGGAAGTCCCAGCTGACACGGTCAAAGGCCTTTTCAGCGTCCATAGATAGAAGGACTAGTGGTATCTGGTGTACTTGGGCATAATGGGTAATATGTAAGGCCCTGACCGTGCCATCTTTCGCCTCCCTACCCGGGATGAACCCTATCTGGTCTGGGTGTATCAGGTCTGAAATGACCCTGTTCAGCCTTGCCGCCACAATTTTCACAAATATTTTAACGTCGGTATTCAGCAGGGAAATCGGTCGATAGTTGGCCAGATCATCTAAGGGCTTCCCTGGTTTGGTTATTAAAATAATGTGCGCTTCTAGGGCTGTTTTGGAGAATGCGTGAGTCTCGTCTATGGAGTTGAAATAAGTGAGAAGGTGAGGGGCTAACAAGTCTTTAAATTTGGCATAATAGGAGTAGGAGAATCCGTCCAGGCCCGGTGATTTGCCCGTTGGCAGATCTTTTATAGTGTTAGAGATTTCATCTATAGTGAATGGTTCGGCTAATCTATCTGCTTGGTCCTGTGTGATTTTAGGGAACAGTAGTTGAGTCAGGTATTGGTCTATAGTTTCTGTGCGTTGTTCTCTAGTCTGTGTGTCATTTAAATTTAGGTTATATATATCCTGAAAGTAGGATCTAAATGCAGAGGCTATGGAATGAGATGTGTGATAGTGGCGTCCTTGTTTGTCCTTAACGTGTAGTATGTATGCCATATTTGATTTTTTCCTTATAAGTCGAGCTAGAGATCTGCCCGGTTTGTTATGTAAGTCATATGTTTGGCATTTCAGGTGTAAACTTTGTCTGGCAATGTCTTTGTTGAGCATTGAGGCTAATTCTTTCTTCTTGTTAGAAAGTGTTTCTAGAAGTTGTGCATCCTCCGGGTGCAATTTGTGTTGGGATTCTATGTTTTCTATGAGTGTTATGAGGTTATTTATGTTTTCCCTTTTTATTTTATTCTGTCTGGCCTTATAGGCTATAAGTTCCCCCCTTATGATGGCTTTATGTGCTTCCCAATTGTTTTGGGGCGAAGTGTCGGTTGCTATGTTCAGCTGAAAATATTCAGTGATGCGTTTTGTTAACTTATATTGTAGTTCTATGTCATGCAACATGTACTCATCCAGCTTCCAGATAAAGTCTCTAATTGGTTTTGAGGGCCAATTAAAGGAGCAGTGTACTAGGTTATGATCCGACCATGTTGTTGGGATAAGTTTAGCTGACCTGAACATACACATCCCCGTGATATCAGTAAATATGTAGTCTATGCGTGTATAACGCTTATGTGGGTAGGAGAAAAAGGTAAAGTCTTTGGTGTCCGGTTGTAGTGTTCTCCAGACGTCTTTTGCCGTGAGTTGTTTTAGAAGTAGTTGTACCTTCTGTCGTGTGCGGGATGGGAGGGAGGATTGAGTTGAAGAGCAATCTAGTGTAGGGTTCAGTGCTATATTCAAGTCCCCACCCATCAACAGAGTGCCGCTTTAAAACTCTAAAATTTTGTTTGTTAGGTTTTTAAGAAACGGGTATTGTTTTGTGGGGGGAGCGTACATAGATATAATAGTAACTGGGCGACCATATAGAAGACCCTTGATTGCTATATAACGACCTTCTCTATCCCTGAATATTTTGTTATCTAGGAATGGCACACCTTTTTTGATGAGAATTCCCACACCTTGTGTTTTCTTTTTGGGGTTTGAGGCATAATAACTGGCGCCAAATTTGTAATGGAATGTCTTGGGCTCCTTTCCCTTCAGGAAGTGAGTCTCTTGGAGGAGGATTATGTCCCCCTTCAATCTTTTAAATTTATTTAGAGCTATATTTCTTTTTTGGGGGGAGTTGAGGCCTTTTGCGTTAACAGAGAGTATGTGCATTGAGGTATCAGTATTATGTACTACCATGTGGGCAGCTTGTACTTACAAATCTGATGCTTGCTGAGGTAGGGGGCATCGGAGGCACTCGAGGTTTCACCTGAAGATATGACTATGGCTGCAACAAGAAATAGACTTGACCAATTCCTAGGCAAAATAAATTTGACTTTAAGCAACAAACATAATAACAATAACATGAAACATATTTTATAACTATAACTGTAACTATATAACTCTTGCCAGTGCGGGGACGAAATCATTGTTTCGTCGACACGCAAATGCAATATGGGGGAAGAGAATTAATCCCCTCCATCCGGACTGTATCTGGTTAACAAAAGATGCACATAGAGAATACTGCATGTATTTTTTTATATAAATCAATCAGAGCAGGTATTAAAGTAAGTTATCTAGACCTTCGTCCAGATCAGACACTGTGTTTCTAGTGCTCCTCTCTAGGGGGAGCCTGTATATAAAATAAAGTCATATTGCGTATGGAACATTAATAAGGAACCCACGTATGGGTTCCATAAAGTAGAGTCCTTAGATCTAAGGTACTTATCTGATTTTCTGGGGTGGGGTTAAGTGGAAAGTCACAACTTTGTCATCTCTTCTTTTGGGTTTTTCTCCCCTTGTCTTTCATCATGGTGGGTGATCTCAATTTTCTCTGGGAGGATGTGAGTGTTTCTTATGTTGAACTGTGGTCCACTGCAGTCTCTGTTCTTTGGGCAGATTGGTTTTTGGTGTAGATGATGGTCCTTCATCTTCAGTGTCCGTTGTAGTCGCAGGGTGTTGTACTGGGATGTTGAGTGTTCTATTTATCGCTGTCAGGTCCGTTGGGTCTTTATAAATGAGTTGTTTACCTGCGTGAGATATAATAATGCTAAAGGGGAATCCCCATCTGTACTTGATCTTGTGTTCTTGTAGAACAGTTGTGAGAAATTTTGCTGCTTTCCTTTTT
This sequence comes from Bombina bombina, assembly GCF_027579735.1. Taxonomy (NCBI): domain Eukaryota; kingdom Metazoa; phylum Chordata; class Amphibia; order Anura; family Bombinatoridae; genus Bombina; species Bombina bombina. Next base: position 933,243,153 of record NC_069502.1, on the reverse strand, counting down.
TTTAATCGTAGTGGGGCAGAGGTCTTGATATATCTGCAGTTCCTGGTCTTTGTATTTAATGGAGCGTGATGTTCTAGCTGCTGACCAAATCAGTTCTCTGTCCCTGAAGTGAAGGAGCTTGACAAGGACATCCCTAGGGGGTGCATTTGTAGTTGGTTTGGGGCGTAGCGCCCTGTGAGCCCTTTCTATGGAGATCTCCGATATTTTTGTGGTGTTGGTTAGGTAGTTAAAAAAGTCAATAAGGTATGATAATAAATTACCAGGGTCCACTGTCCGCTATCCCTCGAATCCGTAGATTTTTTCTTCGTCCTCAATTTTCGAGGTCTTCGACCTTTTCTAGGAGGGAGTGTATAGAGGTAGCATGTTGGGATAAGCAGCTTTCAGCAGAGGAAACTATTGTGTTAAGACTTGTCTTGTCCTGCTTCCAAGTCATCTATCCTGGCACCCAGTTCGTTGATGTCCCTCCTGACTGATAATTCTGTCTTTATAAATGACTTGAGATATGCAATGTCTGCCTTAGATGATAGGCTTTGGATTGTGGCCTGAATATTAAGCAGCTGTTCTTGTGGTAGAGGCTGCGATTGTAGATTCTGATGTGGGTCTGTGTCCATTTCAGTATTAGGTTGTGGTGTCTTACTATTCTCATTGTCTGGCTGCTCTTGCGGGGCAAAAAAGGCATTAAGATTGTTTGACTGAATAGTGTTTTTATTGCTGCTGCCCTTCTCCCCTTTGGTGATTCTTTTAGAGGCCATCTCTTTTAGATAGGGATATCAGCGCGTGCAGCCGTTATGTGAAGCAGAAATTAGTTTTACTGTGATGACTTTGTTGCTATTAGTAGTGATATTCCCAATGCAATATTGCGTATTTTCTTGCCGAGATTTTGTTAGATTATCACTGCATTCTCCGTGGAGTCAGGGCGGTTGTTAGCACAAGTCTCAGTAGTATGCAGCCCACGTGGGTCAGCGGTGTCTAGATTTATTCCTCACTTATGCAGTGTGCCTATTTGTTGCCCTGCAATCTTTCTGTTAATCCGTTCTGTGGGGTTATACAGGTAGCGTGTGCAAGCCAGTCTCTATGTCTTGACCCAGCAGGGTCTAACTAGATTAGGGTGAAGTGTGTAGGACTAGCGTGATAATACCATCTGTTATATGCGGTAGAACATTTATTCAGGTCTCCGTTTGTTCTGTGAACCTTGGGCAAGTTCACAGTCTGTTGGGATCACATGCAGCAGGCTGTTAGTCCGGTGGCAAGGGAGAAATTTTACGGAGCTAGGGTACTACCAGTCCTGCATGGCCAAGCTCCGCCCCCTCGGATTCCTTGAACCTTTTAATTATATTGTGCACTGTAGAAGGTGAAATGCCCAAAATCCTACGGATTTGTCTTTGGCGAATGTTGTTCTCAAAGTGTTGAATTATTCTATTGGCAGATTGGCGAGCCTAGACCCATTCTTGCTCTTCAAGGCCTAGGCATTTTTTGGAGGCTCCTTATATACTATGATTACACAATTGCCTCACCTTCTTATTTCTACTTGTCACATCGCTATTAGTTCTAAATTGCCCCTATCCCAACTTTTTTGGAACGTGTTGCAGTCTTCAGATTTAAAATAGCGAATTTAATGTATTTTGAAAAAATACGCTTAAGTAAAACATCAAATAATGTGTTTTCAATATACTACAGAGTGAACTGAATTTTCAAATGACTAATTTTATTTGTTTTTTTGCATTTTCCATACTGTCCCAACTTTTTCCAAATTGGGGTTGTATGTGCAGCCACCAATAAATAGCTATCTCCCAGCAGTGCAATGCTGCTCCTGAGCCTACCTCAGTATGCTTTTCAACAATGGATACCAAGAGAAAAAAGTCGATTTTATAATAGAAGTAAATTGAAAATCCTATTAAAATTGCATGTTTGGAACCATGAAAGTTTAACTTTGGCTGTCATACCTTTAACTAATACATTTTAGTGGCTGGAATTTTATAATGATAATATACACTCTCATCTTGTGTTTTTGTCAAAAATAATTACTTGATGATTGTATATACACCTTATTAGAAGTCTTCAGATGGCTCAATGTTTCCTATAAATACCTCTACGTTTCTTTTTGGCTTTAGTTGTTCCATTACCTATTTAGAATAATGAAGATTTTTTTTTTTTTTTTTTTGTACATCTGAAGAAAGATTGATCCTTCTTAATCAAGCAACTGCTCCCATCTTCTCCTGTTCTGTATTTATGTCCCATATACTATGTTTTAGATTTTGGTGTTTATTTCCCAGGTATTTCTTTGGAAGAGGGCCTTATATGTCAGCTATTCTTTATGGAGAGGTTAAAAGATAATAAATACTAAGGGATAGTCTTGGAAGACTTTTTTAACCTTCAAGATGTTAGAGGGGGAGTACTGATTCTCTGGAGTCAGGATTTTTTTATCATCGTAATCTTGATTTTCCATCTTAATATGAGGAGAGTCCACAGCTTCATTCCTTACTTGTGGGAATACAGAACCTGGCTACCAGGAGGAGGCAAAGACTCCCCAGCCAAAGGCCTAAATACCTCCTCCACTTCCCTCATCCCCCAGTCATTCTTTGCCTTTCGTCACAGGAGGATGGCAGAGAAGTGTCGGAAGATTCAGAGTAGTCTCTTATGGAGGGTAGTACTCTTCGGTATGGGACTGGAGTTTTAAGTAGTCTTGTCAGCCTCTCTGTGAGAGCATTGACGAAGGTTAGGGTCTGGAGATGCAGGGAGAGTATTTCTGTGAAACCATCCAGACTCGTATTAACATCTCCTAAGCAATCAGTGTTGACGAGTTTCACTGCCTGCTTCTATCACTCAAGTCTATGTCAGGTGCGATGCTACAAGATTGTCAAACTTGAGAGGCCGTGTGTCTGTTCCACGACGTTGACTCGTATGATAACATAAGAAGAATGGGTCACAGTGTGACTCCTTTATCTATATGAAATCAAGGGTTAATATCTCTGGAAGGATATAATTGAACAGGGGGGATTTATACATGATTTGCTTTATTATGTTTTATGCTGCGACATGTGTTAGAAGAGGCTCTGGCAGATGTAGGGACATTCAGGTTTTACTCTTGTTTTTGGATAACTGCGCAGCTTTTAGTTTGGATCGCTTTTCTCTTGCAGCATGGGTGGTCCTGCATGGCACTCCATGTGACCGGGTGTGGCCTCATTAACTTCCTCTTTCCTGACCTTGCGGTTTACAGGAGAAGAAGCGGTTTCTCTGTGGTGCCTGGGTCATAGGAGGTGGTGAGTGCCCCGGCCATTGGGGGTATAAAGGTGCCATTTTATTTTTTTTCTATAGTCCATCTTCAAAGCGCAAGCTATGGAGGACTCTGATGCATTAGAGGGTACTCCCTCCTTGCCAAGAGCTAATACCTCTCTTTATTGTGATGAGGCTACGGTATACCAGCCTGCTCAATTATGTTCCACATGCCTTGATAAAGTAATTATATCTAAAAAGACCAAGATGTTTAGTACCACTGAGCCGTCAACCTCTGAGGGGTCTCTGTCTCGCGAGGGGCGTTCCCTGCAATCATCTCCTATTACACATGCAGCTCCCCATTGCACTACTAATCCTCCTTCAGGAGGGGCCCTCCTACCACCAGACTTTAACAAACAGTGTCAAACGGCAGTGTCTGCAGGCTTCAGTGCTTTACCTCGCCCTTTTAAGCGCAAGCTAAAGGTTGAATACTGCTATCCTTCCCAGGAGTCATCTACCAACTTGTTGGATTTATCTGATACTAGATTATCCGCTGATGAAGACACCTCTGATACTTCAGAGGAGGCTCTTTCTCAGTCAGAATCGACTGTCTCTAAGCCTCCGGCTGCGGAGGAACCAGACTTTAGATTTAGGATAGAGCACTTACGCTTTCTGTTAAATAAGGATAATGCTTAGAGACAGAATGTATAATATATAAGAATTTAAAACAGGTATATGAAGTATATTTAAGTTATTTAAGTTGTTAAGTTATATAAGGTTATGAAATCGTATAATATCACCTTAAATGAACAATGAGAGAATACCACCTTAAATTTAAAATAATTGATGAATAAGGCTATGAAACATCAGTACAATACCACCTTAAAGAAATAAGGAGGCAATACCACCTTAAATTTCAAACAAATAATTGATGAACTTTCAACGAATAAAAACTCAAGGAGGGGTATTTAAATTCAGCAAATGTCCCCAAGAATATCAGTCTTGAAAAAGCCTAGTTACAGGTGAAATGCGTTGACAATTTTTCAGGGGTCCAAAGAAATTCAAACACAGTTGAAGAAATATAAGCACCTTTACCAGCACAAGCTGACACTTTGCCCAGGGTAAGAAGGAAACCGCTGATGTTATCACTTGCAACGGACGAATATATTCCAAAGTGGGAGTAAAAGAAAATGGTAGCCCTGTACAATCCGCCACCTACGTAAGACGTACAACATTGGTAAGATCTTTATTATCAATAATTTTGCTGTGACATAGTCACACTTCTAAAGGTCAGAGAAAAGACCGGAAGCGTATAGGAACATACGCACAGCGTTTTTACAAGAAGTGATTATCGACAGCTATTACAAAAGTTCTGAGATGAGATGAGACATCCTAAGTGGCGAAGGGACTGGTAAAGTATCCCCAGCAAGTAATCTTGTGTTAACATTGTTGCCAATTTTTTAACATATAATGGCTGTCACTAATCTTATATGAAATATTGAATTGTGACCCGTAAACCTTGAAGCTTTCACAGACCTGTTGATACACCAAACGAGTGGACTGTTATTTTACTATAATATATGAACTGCCAATCATATTGAACATATGAACTATTCATTATCACAGGCAAGAGAAGTTTTAAGCATAAAGCAGATGAACACTTGTGAATTATAGTTACTAAACCGTGAGGCGATTTATAAGGTGGTATTTAGCAATTGACTATCGCTTCCTACTATCATTGCATAAGAGAAGACGTCCTCGTGTACGCATTAGCTCATGTGTTTTAGAAATGTATGTGCTTTAGACATTTTTATATTAAATCCTGTTGACATATTAAGATAGTGTGGGAGATTTTATTTCTGAGACAATATATTTGTGTTTAGAAGTCTTCATTAAGGGATCTATAGTTTTGTACTGTTTGTTGTACAACCCTAGCTCTCTAGTACAATAAGTACTTTTTAGCGCTGTTTATTCCACCTTTTCTGTTAAAGGAAGTATTGCCTACTTTAGAGGTTCCGGAACCTAAGTTACCCGAGGAACCTTCTATTCCTAAGCTTGATAAGGTTTATGAGGACAGGGTGGTGCCACAGACTTTCCTGGTTCCCGTAAAGATGGCAAATATTATTAAGAATGAATGGGAAAGGCTTGGATCATCCTTTTCCCCTTCTTCTTCCTTTAAGAAATTGTTTCCGGTCCCTAACTCTCAATTGGAGCTGTGGGGGTAGGTCCCTAAGGTGGAGGGAGCTGTCTCCACACTTGCTAAGCGCATCACTATCCCGCTTGAGGATAGTTCGTCGTTTAAGGAGCCCATGGATAAAAAACTTAAAACTCTGTTAAGAAAGATGTTTCAGCACATGGGGTATTTATTTCAGCCTGCAGCGGCGGTTGCTGTGTTGGCTGGAGCCGCTACCTATTGGTGCGACTCTGTCGGAAATGATTGCGGTTGAAACTCCCCTTGACGAGATCTAGGAAAGAATTAAGGCCTTGAGGGTAGCTAATTCGTTTACCTGCGATGCCTATATGCAGATCATTCGCCTGAATGCCAAGACATCAGGTTTTTCTGTTCTAGCCCGTAGGGCTCTCTGGCTGAAGTCTTGATCTGCTGACATAACTTCAAAATCTAGATTGCTTTCCATTCCATTTAAGGGGAAGATTATTTTCGGTCCAGGCCTGGACTCTATCATATCCACAGTCACGGGGGGCAAGGGGGCCTTTCTACTGAAGGATAAGAAAAATAAACCTAAAGGACAGGGTCCTAATTTTCTTCCCTTTCATTCGAATAAATCCCAACGCAGCAGCCCCCGTGAAACCTGATCAATCCAAGGGAACTTGGAAACCATCTCAATCTTGGAATAAATCCAAGCAGAACAAGAAGCCCGCTGAGACAAAATCGTCATGAAGGGGGGGCCCCCGATTAATCACTGGATCGTGTTGGGGGCAGACTATCTCTTTTTGTGGAGGCTTGGCTGGGAGATGTGCAAGACCCTTGGGTTTTGGACGTCATTGCTCAGGGTTACAGGATAGGTTTCAAATCTCATCCACACAGGGGCAGATTCCTCTTATCAACAAGCAGAGTCCTAAACGATAGGAGAGACAGAGGCACCTGATAGTGTAATAACGAAAACGCAATCAAAATAAAAGTGAGTGCAAATGAATACTCACAAACCAAGTTGCACATCCAGTGCAATAATCAGCAGACTGAGGCTTCAGAGCCGCTCAGCTTACTCAATCCACTCAAAGCAGCAGGTGGGCCAGGTGCAACAGGCGTTCTCAGTTCATCACCAGCACCAACACACCATCTGATTGACTTATAGGAAACACCTATAGATGCGCTGTGGTGGCTGGAACGTTACTTTCCAATATCCAAAAGCCAAAAGCAGGAGCAAGGTGGGAGTAAAAGATATTTTTATTTGTTTAAAAACAATTAAAATCAACAGGAGCACAGCAACGCGTTTCTCTGTGAATGTGCCATTTCATCAGGCTGTATCACTCGTATCACACCTTGCTCTAATTATACCACATGAACAACAATAGATTTTACACACCCTCCAAAATCATATGCTCCATTGGTTCAAACACAAGTACGATTATCCAATAGTTGCCGTAAAAAATCGCAAGCATGTTAGGGGCTACTGCCAATTGCAAGAACCACTTAATGCACACCCACTGAAGCAACAATTGTTAGTGGACAAACATACTGGTGATATGAGCCAATCACACAGGAACCTCCGATATCCACAATCCATCGGCACGGATTATAAAACACTAGATGATTCATTATAGTTATAAAACATATATATAACCAATTATAATGACTACAAAATACAAAAGCTGTCTCGGTCTTTGTTCTAAAAAAGCACTATTTTCATGGATACTAGATTGGATCCTAATGTTGGATTTAGAATTCTGAATATTTGCATGTTTAAACCATTGGGGTTGTTGGAGCAAGTGTTATAATACTATGGCAATTGCCCTTTACTCTGATTTGATCAAATGTATATGCTGACATCAACAACAGCAATCGAAATAGGGGCCGTTATAGTGACCCAATAAAGTAATATGCTTTTTTTCTGGTAGATACATTATCACTGCAACTACTGTTTTTTGTATTCTGTATTACTTTTATCACTGCAACTACTGCTTTTTGTATTCTGTATTATTTTTATTTTCTGTATTTGACCTTTAGTCATTATAATTGGTTATATATATGTTTTATAACTATAATGAATCATCTAGTGTTTTGTAATCCATGCCGATGGATTTAGATATCGGAGGTTCTTGTGTGATTGGTTTATATCACCGGTATGTTTGTTCACTAACAATTGTTGCTTCAGTGGGTGTGCATTATGTGGTTCTTGCAACTGGCGGTAGCCCCCAACATGCTTGCGATTTTTTACGGCAAATATTGGATAATCGTACTTGTGATTGAACCAATGGGGCATAAGATTTTGGAGGGTGTGTTAAATCTATTGTTGTTCATGTGGTATAATTAGAGCAATCTGTGATATGAGTGATACAGCCTGATGAAATGGCACATTTGCTGAAAAACGCGTTGCTGAGACCATTCAAGAGCTCTTCTTATTCTTCTTCTTCAATCTCATGGATGGAAGATACATTTAGGAAAGAGTTATCTGGTTCCCAGTACCAGAGTAAAATTCCTGGGCATGGTAATAGATTCCATATCCATGAAGATATTCCTTACAGACCAGAGACGTTGCAAGATTACTTCCAATCGTCTTGCCCTCCAGACCTCCTTAAGGCCATCTGTGGCCCGGTGTATGGAGGTAATTTGGCTCATGGTGTCCAGCATAGATGTCATTCCATTTGCCAGGTTCCATCTCAGGCCTCTTCAGTTGTGTATGCTGAGGCAATGGAACGGCGATCACTCAGACTTATCCCAACAGATTTCTCTGGACAACTGGTTGAGAGAATTGCTCTCTCTTGATGGCTCTGTCCAGATCGCCTGTCCCAGAGGACATCCTTCTTGAGACCATCCTGGAAATTGTGACTACGGACGCAAGTCTATCAGGATGGGGAGCTGTTTGGGGTGCCAGGAAGGCACAGGGCCGGTGGTCTTGAGAGGACTTTCTCCTTCCGATCAACATTTTGGAACTTCAAGAGATCTTTAACACTCTGAAGGCTTGGACTCTTCTGGGTTTGTCCCAGTTTATCAGATTCCAATCGGACAACATTACCTCGGTGGCTTACATCAACCATCAAGGGGGAACAAGAAGCTCCCTAGCCATGAGGGAAGTATCTTGGATTCTGGAATGGGTGGAGGCCCACAACTGCTTGCTGTCAGCGATCCATATTCCGGGTGTGGACAACTGGGAATCGGATTTTCTCAGCAATCGTTTCATCCAGGGGAATGGTCTCTCCATCCCAAAGTGTTTGCGGAGATTAACTGCAGATGGGGGACGTCGGAGATAGATCTCATGGCATCCAGACTCAATACCAAGCTACCCAGATACGGGTCGCTGTCCAGGGATCCGCAGAAAGAGCTGATAGATTCCTTAGCAGTGCCCTGGAGGTTCAAACTAGTCTACATTTTTCCACCGTTGCCACTTCTACCTTGGGTAGTGACCCGCATCAAGCAGGAGCAAGCCTCGACTATTCTAATTGCTCCATTTTGGCCGCGAAGGATGTGGTTTGTGGACCTGGTGGGGATGTCATTGTCTCCTCCATGGAGGTTACCCTGTCACTGTGATCTGCTGGAACAGGATCCTTTTGTTCATCAAAATCTAGATTCTCTGAGGCTGACTGTGTGGAGATTGAACGCTTAGTCCTAGCCAAGAGAGGTTTTTCTGAGAGTGTGATTGATACTCTCATTCAAGCTAGAAAGCCGGTCAACCGTCGCATCTATCATAAGGTGTGGAGGACCTACTTACTCTGGTGTGAAGAACGTGGATTAAACTGATTATCAGCTGTTCATCTGCTGGATGTAAATATATGCTTTTATAGTACTAGAGGTTTAAATGTAATGCGTCTTCTGATTATTCAGGTTTCTTTGGTGATTGAGACTAATTCCTCTAGTTTTAGTCCTTCTTTTGTTTTTTTGTAAGGAAGTCAAGTCATAAGGGTTTTATATCATGTCTATATGTAATATTGTAATGTCTTAGAGGATGAAAAATATGCTTCTGGCATTTTTTTCCTTGATCTCAAGGAAGAAGACATACATCGTAGTGCAACCAATAATTAGTTTGTTGCCAATAATAAGAGTAAAAGTGTAATTTGTTATTTTTAAAAAATGATTCCAGTGTGCCCAAAGAGTTGGTTCCTCTTCCAAGCGGATTTAATCCTTTTCTTTATAGAATAAAGAAAAGGATAAAATCCACTTGGAAGAAGAACCAACTTCATAGTCTTACAGGATGCTACCAATGAAGATATGCAGGTTTCTACTGTGAGCTTACTCAATTTTCTAAAAAAGATCAATCATCCTTCAAGGATCACATGAATAAGCAAGTTGTGTGTGTGTGTGTTTCCTGTAAGGGTGAGGAATATAACTTCTGATTGACTGTATGTCCCCTTACACTTTATAAAGAAAATATCTTAAGAGAAAAGGACTGTCAGTTTGAGAGCTATACATTGTTTTAAATGTATTGCAGTTTTTTATTGTCTCTTTAAAGTGACAGTGAAGTGAAAATTAAACTTTCATGATTCAGATAGGACATGTAATTTTAAACAACTTCCCAATTTACTTACGTCATCAAATTTAATTTGTTCTCTTGATATTCTTTGTTGAAAGCCTAACCTAGGTAGGCTCATATGCTAATTTCTAAGACATTGAAGGCCACCTCTTACCACAGTGACAGTTTTTCAGTTACACACTGCTAGTTCATGTGTGTCATATAGGTAACATTGAGCTCACTCCTGTGGAGTTATTTATGAGTCAGCACTGATTGGATAAAACGCAAGTCTGTCAAAAGAACCGACATAAGGGGGCAGTCTGTCGGGGCTTAGATACAAGGTATTCGCAGAGGTAAAAAGTGTATTAATATAACTGTGTTGGATATGCAAATCTGGGGAATGGGTAATAAAGGACTTATCCGTCTCTTGAAACAATAAGAATTTTTAAGTAGACTGTCCCTTTAAGGTTTTGATCCTTCTTTTGATAAGAGTTTTTGATAATTTAGCATTTCTTTAATTAAATATCTTATTTATGTGTTTTATGTTTTACTGCCAAGACTACATATTTTTCTGTTCATAGCTATAGAGCTTTTATGTCTAAAGACCTGGTTAATATATGATGACTCTAAGCAGCATAACCTGGAATCTGTAATAAATACATTACACGTAGTAAAAGTTATTTTCCACCTCACAATAAAAATATAGGCCTAAGGCTTATTCCTCTCATAGCATCCTCTCTTGTACATCAACTACTGAGATGATTTATCTATCTCATTAAGTAAAATTATCCCTCCAATGATGTTTTATGGAAAGCAAACACTCCTGTGGTGTTCTTTTATAAGTTTAGACAGTTACAACAGTATGAATTTACTGCAAATTTATCATGGAGAGAGAATACATCTAGAATCTTTTGGGGAAAGAAAAAATCATTTCACTAATATTGTAAATTTTAAGCACCAAACTGAATTACTGTCTTAGTACACAGATGCTCTAAAATACTCTACTCCCCCCCCCCTTTCTCCAATTCCCTCCCTCCTTGCCTATAAGCAAACCAATTACAGTAAATATAAAGAGAGATACCCCCTGATGTCTTCTCAGAGTTTCTACATACTCTACAAAGGCACTACACTAAATACAAACCAGTGGTAAATATGGCTCTACTTCAATGTGAAGAAATTATATATATATATATTATATTAATACATATAAATCATGTTTTTTACATAGATACAATGCCTAGGCAAATCTATTTGATTTATATTGGAAAATGACTGGTTTTACCACAAATAATTACATTGTATATGGAGTTATAATTGTAACATTGATTTTGATTACACTGGCCAAGATTAAAGGGATAATCTAGTCAAAATTAAAGTTTCATGATTCAGATAGAGCATGCAATTTGAAGCAACTTTCTTATTTACTCCTATTATCCATTTTTCTTTGTTCTTTTTTAATCTTTATTTGAAAAAGCAAGAATGTAGGCATAAGAACTGGCCCATTTTTGGTTCAGCATCTGGGTAGCCCTTTCTGAGTGGTGTCTAAATGTAGCCACCAATCAAAAAGCATTAACCAGTTCCTGAACCAAAAATGGGCTGGCTCCTAAACTTACATTGAAATAAAGATACAAAGAGAACGAAGAAAAATTGATAATATGAGTGAATTAGAAAGTTGCTTAAAGTTACATGCTCTATCTGAATCGTGAAAGTTTAATTTCTCTTACATGGTGTATCCAGTCCACGGATTCATCCTTACTTGTGGGATATTCTCAATCCCTACAGGAAGTGGCAAAGAGATCACACAGCAGAGCTGTCCATATAGCTCCCCTCAGGCTCCGCCCCCCCAGTCATTCTCTTTGCCGCTCTAACAAGTAGCTTCTCCACGGGAGGGTAAAGAGTATGTGGTGTTAGATTTAATGAGACTGCTGGACAGCAGCCTCTTGAACGAATTACAGCTCATTCCACTAGAGCTGTGGCTTCCACATGAGCTTTCAAGAATGAGGCTTCTGTTGTACAGATTTGTAAGGCAGCGACTTGGTCTTCACTGCATACATTTGCCAAATTTTACAAATTCAATACTTTTGCTTCTTCGGAGGCTATTTTTGGGAGAAAGGTTTTGCAAGCAGTGGTGCCTTCCGTTTAGGTTACCTGACTTGTTCCCTCCCTTCATCCGTGTCCTAAAGCTTTGGTATAGGTATCCCACAAGTAAGGATGAATCCGTGGACTGGATACACCATGTAAGAGAAAACAGAATTTATGCTTACCTGATAAATTACTTTCTCTTACGGTGTATCCAGTCCACGGCCCGCCCTGGCAATTAAGTCAGGTTCAAATTTATTTTTGTAAAGCTACAGTCACCACTGCACCCTATAGTTTCTCCTTTTTCTCCTAACCATCGGTCGAATGACTGGGGGGCAGAGCCTGAGGGGAGCTATATGGACAGCTCTGCTGTGTGCTCTCTTTGCCACTTCCTGTAGGGATTGAGAATATCCCACAAGTAAGGATGAATCCGTGGACTGGATACACCGTAAGAGAAAGTAATTTATCAGGTAAGCATAAATTCTGTTTTTGACTAGACTATTACTTTAAAGAAAGAATTACAAAATTAAGTTTGGCTTCCTTCTGTGCCCAACCAATAAAATAGATTGCAATATATTGTGTTCAAATAGATTCTGCATACAATGACAAATGATATAAGACACTAGTTCTGCTTAATAGGAGTTCATTTAACAAAAGAGGTGAAAACTATTGTTTAAAAAGGTCATTGTGGGAGGTATATATAGTTTTAAATTCACAGTTTAAGTTTATTGCACCAGAGATTTTCCTGGCTTTTCTGCTTCTGAGAAATTAAATATTGACTATAATACAGACATAATATTCATATGCAGAGTATGCATGTTTATATTTTGCGCACTAAATTAATGGCTCACTGGATACAGCCTCTGATTGGCTGTGTTATGATAGCATCCAAATAATAAAAAAAAAGCTCTGATGCAGGGGAAGATACTGGTGGTGTAAAGTAAATGGCCAAAAATTTAAAATATAAACATGCCTTTTTTAACTGGATTGTTAATACTTTGGATGCAGGACTGGAAGTGATGTAGAAAACTTGCATTTTAAATAGATACTGTAGTCAGAAAACAAAATATGATATTTCAAAAAAGAAAGTCTTAAATAACGTTGTTGCTATATATATATACTGTATATATGTACTAAAAAAATTGCAACAAAATTTATTATAATTGAGAGTGAACTTGCGTGTGTTTTGACATCCTGTCATGATCTATGGGATACTGCTGTATTGCTCCTTCCCCAAACACCTCATTATTTTCCTACGCTCCTTAGTCAGCTGCACAGTCTCTGCAGTGATTTTGCGTCTGAAACTTACACTGCTTGCACTGCTCTCTAGACTAGTTAACACTAGGTAACACTCGGGCAAGTGACTCAATTTGAACACCTTTATCTGACATCAAACATGACATTGTTATTGACATTGGTATTGAAATCAGCATTAACATCACTAGTAAAAAAATATGTATGTATATATATATTTCTGTGTGTGTATGTGTATATATATATATAAATATATATATTTCCTATGAAAGAAAGCACTCACAGGACTTCTTAATAGTGGGTTAACCAAAAGGCAACTTAACTCTTTATTGACGTTTCGGGGTTCACACTGACCCCTTCCCTAACCCCGAAACGTCAATAAAGAGTTAAGTTGCCTTTTGGTTAACCCACTATTAAGAAGTCCTGTGAGTGCTTTCTTTCATAGGAAATATTTGTTGCATGTTAGCACCCAGGCAGATGTCTCAGGAGGCTGGATTTACTACAAGAGGGATTATAAATATATATATATATATATATATATATATACACACATACAGTATATAAACACACACAAAGTCCTAGTAATACCAATGAAGCAGGCAACACAGTGGCAAGTACAAATAGAAGCCTTTAATCCACAATGAGGAAGAAACAGGTAGAGCCTTAACCCATAACGTTTTGGTTCAAGCTAGAACCTTTGTCAAATGGAGGCCGTAACAGACATATATATATTGAACAAATAAAATGTGCACTCTCTGGTCTTTTCCAAAATCTTTACTGTTAAAAGTAAGTGACGTTTCGGGGACAAAGTATCCCCTTCCTCAGACCGCCTAAGGAAGGGGATACTTTGTCCCCGAAACGTAACTTATTTTTCACAGTAAAGATTTTGGAAAAGACCAGCCAATGCAAGTTTTTTTTATTTGTTCCATGTGTATGCACACTAGCACCCTGATAGCTGCTGGACTTAGTGAGAGTGCCCTTCTAGGCTATATATATATTACGGCCTCCATTGCTACGTTTAGTTTAACGCTAGCACAGCACAGTATTCAATAAATACTGTACCTTTAACCCCTTAATGACAGAGGACTTACCAGGTACGTCATAGAAAAAAACTCCCTTAATGACAATTGACGTACCTGGTACGTCCTCTGTTGTCTGAAGTGCTGGAAGCGATCATGATCGCTTCCAGCTGCTTCCAAGGGATTGTAGTGATGCCTCAATATTGAGGCATCACTGCAATCCACTATTTTACTTACCGATGCAGAAAGAGCCACTCTGTGGCCCTCTCTGCATCGGCCATTGATGCTAACAAATTCGTTGGTGGGTGGGAGCATCTTTTGGCTATATCACCCTCAGTTTGCCAAACCGATCTGACATTGTCGGTTGTTGTGACCGGAGGGCTGGTTGCGGCGGGGGGGGGGGGGGGGCGGGGCGGCGGGTGCGCGGGGGAGGGATGTAGATCATTTAGGGGGGCCAGCTACACTACAGAAAACAAGTATTTCAGTATAAAAAAGTAAAAAAAAACTATTTTGGGGGGCAAATTGGGTACTGGCAGACAGCTGCCAGTACCCAAGATGGCGGCAAATAGGTAGAGGGGGAGGGTTAGAGAGATGTATTGGGGGGGATCAGGGAGGTTGTGGGGTAAGGGGGGATCCATCACTGCAGACTGTATGAAAAAAATAAAAAAATAATAATAAATTATTTTTATTTCAGTACTGGCAGACTTTCTGCCAGTACTTAAGATGGCGGTGACAATTGTGAGGTGGGGGAGGGAAGAGAGCTGTTTGAGGGGGTCAGGGGGGGATCAGGGGGTGGGATGTGTCAGGTGGGAGGCTGATCTCTACGCTAAAGCTAAAAATTAACCCTACAAGCTACCTAATTAACCCCTTAACTGCTGGGCATATTACAAGTGTGGTGCGTAGCAGTATTTAACGGCCTTATTATTACCAAAAAGCAACGCTAAAGCCATATATGTCTGCTATTTCTGAACAAAGGGGATCCCAGAGAAGCATTTACAACCATTTGTGCCATAATTGCACAAGCTGCTTGTAAATAATTTCAGTGAGAAACCTAAAATTGTGAAAAATTTAAGTTTTTTTTCTTATTTGATCGTATTTGGCGGTGAAATGGTTGCATGAAATATAAAAAAATAGGCCTAGATCAATGCTTTGGGATGTCTTCTAAATATAAATATATACATGTCAAGGGATATTCAGGGATTCCTGAAAGATATCAGTGTTCCAATGTAACTAGCGCTAATTTTGAAAAAAAGTGGTTTGGAAAATAGCAAAGTGCTACTTGTATTTATGGCCCTATAACTTGCAAAAAAAGCAAAGAACATGTAAACATTGGGTATTTCTAAACTCAGCACAAAATTTAGAAACTATTTAGCATGGGTGTTTTTTGGTGGTTGTAGATGTGTAACAGATTTTGGGGGTCAAAGATAGAAAAAGTGTGTTTTTTTCAATTTTTTCCTCATATTTTACATTTTTTTTATAGTAAATTATAAGATATGATGAAAATAATGGTATCTTTAGAAAGTCCATTTAATGGCTAGAAAAACGGTATATAATATGTGTGGGTACAGTAAATGAGTAAGAGGAAAATTACAGCTAAACACAAACACTGCAGAAATGTAAAAATAGCCATTGTCATTAAGGGTAAGAAAATTGAAAAATGGTCCGGTCATTAAGGGGTTAAAATAGTGACAATTACTGTAGTAAAATTTCCCACACTACAACACTGAGACACAGATTGCACTGTAATGCTGTAAACAGAGTAAACTACGCATAACAAAATGGTGCCAGTAACTTTTCTCACAATCTCACGAAGATTACAGCACTGTTTCAAAGTCCTTGGAGGTTGAACTTCATTTCCACAAAGCAATGTATTACTTGTGTGTGTATATATATATATATATATATATATATATATATATATATATATATATATATATACAAAGTTTGTGCAGAAATATAGTATTTATAGTATTTTTGTAGCTATAGTTAAAAAAAAAAAGAAGTAAAAATGTAATATATATGTCATTCTTTTTTCAAATATTACACTTTGATTTCTGTCCATTACAATGTCCATTTAAAATATTGTATTTCTTAAATGTTTTTTTCTTTCTTTCTTTCTTTTTTTTTAGGAACATTTAGATAGAGCAATAGAACTAGATCCAAGGGATCCCCTTCAATACTACCTTTTAGGTAGATGGTGCTATGCGGTGAGTATGTGTGCTATACCTTTTTTTTCCCCCTTTTATAGATTAAACTATTGTATTAATAAGGAGGAGTGGTTGCTCGACCACAAAATTTTAAAATCTCATGGCCAGATTACGAGTTTTGCGTTATGAGCTGTGCAGTGCTAACGTGCAGTTTTTTCTCACCGCTCACTTACCTGCAGCGCTGGTATTACGGGTTTTTACAAACCCGGCGTTAAAAGGCAAGAAGTGAGCGTAGAGCAAAATTGAGCTCCACACTACACTCCAATACCAGCGCTGCTTAAGTCAGCGGTGAGCTGGTTGTACGTGCTTGTGCATGATTTCCCCATAGACATCAATGGGGAGAGCCGGCTGAGAAAAAGTCTAACACCTGCAATAAATGTCCCCCAATGTCGCCGCAACCTACCTACACTTACCCCTAATCTGTATCCCCCAATGTTGCAGCCACTATTCTAAATTTATTAACCCCTAAGTCTAACCCTAACACCCCCTAACTTAAATATAATTTAAATAAATCTAAATAAAACCTACTACCATTACCTAAATAATTCCTATTTAAAACTAAATACAGGTGGCCCTCGTTTTACAACGGTTCAATTTACACCGTTTCAGAATAACAACCTTTTTTTCCAGTCATGTGACTGCTATTGAAAAGCATTGAGAAGCAGTGCATTTATTAAAATAGCCAGTAGGTGGAGCTGTCGACTTGTGGTGCAGTAAAGCCAAGCAAGCAGAAATTAATCAGTTTAACCAGACCTGAGCTATAGAGCAGATTTCAAAGGAACAAGATCTTCCTGTCTATAACTCAGTCCAGATTGGAATGCATAGAAAGAACTGTTTGCAGAGAAATGCAAGTGAAATCTGTGTTGTGTGATTATTTTATTAGGTTTATAATGCTGTTTAGCAAATGTTTTTGTTCATTTAACTTAGTTTAATTAAATATTCTGTGTTGTGTGATTATTTTATTAGGTTTATAATGCTGTCTAGCATTTAAAGTCTTCATTTCAAAGCTTTTAAAATAATGTATTAGGTGTTACTTATGACAATTTTGAGAGGAGCCTGGAACCTATCTCCCTCACTTCCCATTGACTTACATTATAAACTGGGTTTCAATTTACAACGGTTTCGATTTACAACCATTCCTTCTGGAACCTAACCCCGGCGTAAACTGAGGGCTACCTGTACTTACCTATAAAATAAACCCTAAGCTAGCTACAATATAACTAATAGTTACATTGTAGCTAGCTTAGGGTTTATTTTTATTTTACAGGCAAGTTTGTATTTATTTTAACTAGGTAGAATAGTTATTAAATAGTTATTAACTATTTAATAACTACCTAGCTAAAATAAATACAAATTTACCTGTAAAATAAAACCTAACCTAAGTTACACTAACACCTAACACTACACTACAATTAAATAAATTCCCTACATTAAATACAATTAAATTAGCTAAATCACAAAAAACACACTTAATTACAGAAAATAAAAAACAAATTACAAGATATTTAAACTAATTACACCTAATCTAATAGCTCTATCAAAATAGAAAAAAGCCCCCCCCAAAATAAAAAAAACCCTAGCCTAAACTAAACTATCAATAGCCCTTAAAAGGGCCTTTTGCGGGGCATTGCCCCAAATAAATCAGCTCTTTTACCTGTAAAAAAAATAATACAAACAACCCCCCCAACAGTATAACCCACCACCCACACAACCAACCACCCAAATAAAAGCCTTACTAAAAAAACCTAAGCTCTCCATTGCCCTGAAAAAGGCATTTGGATGGACATTGCCCTTAAAAGGGCATTTAGCTCTATTGCAGGCCCAAAGCCCTAACCTAAAAAATAAACCCACCCAATACACTCTTAAAAAAATCCTAACACTAACCCCCGAAGATTCACTTACCGGGAGAAGTCTTCATCCAAGCGGCAAGATGTTCTCAACGAAGCCGGCAGAAGTGGTCTTCCAGATTTCTGCCCATCTGGAGGACCACTTCTTCCCGTCTGGAGGACCACTTTTGCCGGCTTCGTTGAGGACATCTTGCCGCTTGGGGTTAATGTTAGGATTTTTTTAAGGGTGTATCAGGTGGGTTTATTTTTTAGGTTAGGGCTTTGGGCCTGCAATAGAGCTAAATGCCCTTTTAAGGGCAATGCCCATCCAAATGCCCTTTTCAGGGCAATGGGAAGCTTAGTTTTTTTAGTTAGGATTTTATTTGGGGGGTTGGTTGTGTGGGTGGTGGGTTTTACTGTTGGGGGGGGTGTTTGTATTTTTTTTTTACAGGTAAAAGAGCTGATTTCTTTGGGGCAATGTCCCGCAAAAGGCCCTTTTAAGGGCTATTGATAGTTTAGTTTAGGCTAGGGTTGTTTTTTATTTTGAGGGGGCTTTTTTTATTTTGATAGGGCTATTAGATGAGGTGTAATTAATTTAAATATCTTATAATTTGTTTTTTATTTTCTGTAATTCAGTGTTTTTTTTTTGTGATTTAACTAATTTAATTTATTTAATTGTATTTAATGTAGGGAATTTATTTAATTGTAGTGTAGTGTTAGGTGTTAGTGTAACTTAGGTTACGTTTTATTTTACAGGTAAATTTGTATTTATTTTAGCTAGGTAATTATTAAATAGTTAATAACTATTTAATAACTATTCTTCCTAGTTAAAATAAATACAAACTTGCCTGTAAAATAAAAATAAAACCTAAGCTAGCTACAATGTAACTATTAGTTATATTGTAGCTAGTTTAGGGTTTATTTTATAGGTAAGTAGTTTTAAAAAGGAATTATTTAGGTAATGATGATAGTAATTTTATTTAGATTTATTTAAATTATATTTAAGTTAGGGGGTGTTTGGGTTAGGGTTAGATTTAGGTTTAAAGGGTTAATAAATTTAGAATAGTGGCGGCAACGTTGGGGACGGCAGATTAGGGGTTAATAAATTTAGGTAGGTGGCGGCGATGTTAGGGGCGGCAGATTAGGGGTTAATAAGTATAATGTAGGTGGCGGCGATGTTAGGGGCGGCAGATTAGGGGTTAATAATATTTAACTAGTGTTTGCGAGGCGGGAGTGCGGCGGTTTAGAGGTTAATATGTGTATTCTAGTGGCGGTGATGTCCGGAGCAGCAGATTAGGGTTAAAAAATGTATTATAGTGTTTGCGATGCGGGAGGGCCTCGGTTTAGGGGTTAACAGGTAGTTTATGTGTGTTAGTGTACCTTTTAGCACTTTAGTTATGAGTTTTATGCTACGGCGTTGTAGTGTAAAACTCATAACTACTGACTTTAGAATGCGTTAGGAATCTTGGAGGTATTCACTTTTTGGCACAAATACCAGTGCTATGGAAGTCCCATAGAAAAAAAGGTTTACAGACTTTAGGTAAGTCGGTTTGCGGTAAGGCCAAAAAAGTGTGCGGTGCCCCCTAAACCTGCAAGACTCGTAATAGCAGCGGTAGTGAAAAAGCAGCGTTAGGACCTGTTAATGCTGCTTTTTCACTTTACCGCAAAACTCGTAATCTAGCCGTCAGCAAATAATATTATTAAAGGGACATTAAACACTAAATAAATGCAAGATAGAATGACACATTCAAAGAAAAGATTAGTCTGAGAATAACATGTAGATGTATTTTCATTGTTTTGCAAGTCAAACATTAGTCTCGAGTCTTCAAGTCTCATGTCATGTCCTGAGTCAACACAGGCAAGTCCAAGTCAAGTTTCAAGTCCTCAACTTTAAGCTTCAGTTGTTAAACAAGTCTTCACAAACAGGAGGAAATACACCACAGTATAAAGAATATTGCAATTTATTATTTCCAGAACAATGTTTGTTTTCTTTTATAAGGTGGTGAGAGTCCACAAGTTAATTATGTCTGGTATTCAACTCCTGGCCACTAGGATGAGGCAAAGATTCCCAAAAACTCCAAGAGTATTTTATCTCTCCCTCCTCACTGATAAGCCAGTCTAATGTTTGCCTCCCAGGAGGAAAGTGTAGAATTGAGGAGCTTTTCTCCCTCAAGATAAAAAATCCAAAGTGAAAGGCAGCGCGTCTATTGTATTCATTCCTTCAGTCTAGGAACAAAAAAAAACTCATTTTAAAAATAATGAACTCCCTGGAAGTCCTCATCTACCTGGATCAAATCTAAGCGGTCCAAAAATCCCTTCACTTCTACCAAGTCAGCATAAAGGTGTGCCCCCCGATCCGGATCTTCTTCTGGTAAGGGAAAGATTACTCCTTTCAGAAGGCCTGGACTCGGTCTGTTTGAGATCCCTTGGTGTTCAACATTGTTTCCCAGGGATACAGAATAGGCTTCAAATCAAGGCCTTCCAGAGGAAGATTTCTTCTGTCCAACATTCCAAAGAATCGTATAAAGGCACAAACCTTTTTTTTAATGCATTCAGGATCTAGAACTCATGGGAGTAATCATTTCAGTTCCTATGCCAGAACCAGGCCAGGGTTTTTATTCCATTCTGTTTATAGTTTCCAAGAAAGAGGAAACTTTCAGACCTATTCTGGATCTGAAAACCTTAAACAAATTTCTCAGAGTTCCAACCTTTAAGAGGGAAAAAAATCAGAACTAGTCTGCCTCTTGTTCAACAAGGCTTATTCGTGTCCACCATAGTTTTAAAGTATGCTTACCTTCATATTCCAATTCACAAGGACCATTTTCAGTATGTCAGATTTGCCTTTCTGGACACAAGAGTTTTCACAAAGGTTCTGGAAACCCTATCGTCATCAGAGCTCTGGGTATTTTGGTGGCTCCATACATGGATGGCATCTAGTTTTAGGCTCCATCTTTAACTTGAGCAATTTCTCATAGAAACATGGTTGAAGAATCAATGTTCAAAGAGTTCTTTGTCTCCACAGGCCAGGGTTTCTTTTCTGGGAGTATTCATAGGGGCCGATTTATTATCGGCCTAATGCTGCCTAATGCAGCTAGCTCCGGGCGAACCTTTAGGCTCGCCATAAACAGCAGTTAAGAAGCAGTGGTCTTAAGACCGCTGCTCCTAAACTCGTACGCCACCTCTGAGGCGGCGTACAGCAATCAGCCTGATCAAATTCGATCAGGTTGATTAACACCCCCTGCCAGCGGCCGATTGGCTACAAATCTGCAGGGAGCGGCATTGCACAAGCAGTTCACCAGAACTGCTTGTGTAATGTTAAATACCGACAACTTATGCTGTCGGCATTCAGCAATGTCGGGCGGACATGATCTGCTACAGCGGATCATGGCCGTCTGACACTTAATAAATTGGCCCCATAGACTCAATTTCAATGAGACTTTCCTGAACAGATTAAAGGAAGCTAAAGTAACAGTCAACAGAACAAATCACTCATCTCCCAACCCTATGGCAGCTCTCTGTAAAGAAGGGCTAGGGCTGATGATTGTAGCATCAGATGCTAGCTAATCTGCTAGCTCTTTAAAGGGTCAAACCTCAACTCATTTGGTTCTCTACCTTAAGAAAATAACTAAACTTCTTGATGTTCAGTTTTGTTTAACCTTTAGTCAGATTGAAACAGTTATTAGGCCAAATTCTGGAACCTTAATTTTGTTATTCAGCCTATGCTTTCTTTGGACATTCAGCTTTTATCTTAGAGGTATTTTTTCTCTTAGCGATCGCTTCATCCAGTGTCTCCACTTTCTCCAACATTGGTGTGTCCGGTCCGCGGCGTCATCCTTACTTGTGGGAATATCTCTTCCCCAACAGGAAATGGCAAAGAGTCCCAGCAAAGCTGGCCATATAGTCCCTCCTAGGCTCCGCCCACTCCAGTCATTCTCTTTGCCGTTGCACAGGCAACATCTCCACGGAGATGGTTAAGAGTATGTGGTGTTTAGTTGTAGTTTTTTATTCTACTATCAAGAGTTTGTTATTTTAAAATAGTGCTGGTATGAAGATTTCTGTTTGTGAGAGGAAGATGATTTTAGCAGACAGTAACTAAAATCGATTGCTGTTTCCACATAGGACTGTTGAGATGAAGTAACTTCAGTTGGGGGAAACAGTTAGCAGACTTTTCTGCTTAAGGTATGACTAGCCATATTTCTAACAAGACTGTGTAATGCTGGAAGGCTGTCATTTCCCCTCATGGGGACCGTTAAGCCATTTTCTTAGTTTCAAACAGAATAACAGGCTTAATATGGGCTATAAAACTGGTAGACATTTTTATGGGCTAAATCGATTGCTTTATTTGGACATTTTATTCATGTTTATGCTGATAATTCACACTTATAAACTTGGGGAACGTTTTTTAACGGCAGGCACTGTGTTAGACACCTTTTCCAGTCAGGGAGGGCCTTCCCAGTTGTAGGCTGAGCCTCATTTTCGCGCCATTACTGCGCAGTTGTTTTTGAGAGCAAGACATGCAGATGCATGTGTGAGGACCAGAAAGTTGTTGGAAAAGTTTCTAGAAGGCGTCATTTGGTATCGTATTCCCCTCTGGGCTTGGTAAAGTCACAGCAAAGGCTGTAGCTGGGACTGTATAGGGGTTAAATTTGTAAACGGCTCCGGTTCCGTTATTTTAAGGGTTAAAGCTCTGAAAATTGGTATGCAATACTCTTAAGACACTGTGGTGAACTTTTGGTAAATTTTGAACAATTCCTTCATACTTTTTCACATATTCAGTAATAAAGTGTGCTCTGTTTAAAATTTAAAGAGACAGTAACGGTTTTGTTTTAAAACGTTTTTTGTGCTTTATTGACAAGTTTAAGCCTGTTTAACATGTCTGTGCCTTCGGATAAGCTATGTTCTATATGTGTGAAAGCCAATGTGTCTCCCCACTCAAAATTGTGTGATAATTGTGCCATAGCGTCCAAACAAAGTAAGGACAGTACTGCCACAGATAATGAAATTGCCCAAGATGATTCCTCAGATGAGGGGAGTAGACATGATACTACATCATCCCCTACTGTGTCTACACCAGTTTTGCCCACGCAGGAGGCCCCTAGTACATCTAGCGCACCAATGCTTATTACCATGCAACAATTGACGGCTGTAATGGATAACTCCATAGCAAATATTTTATCCAAAATGCCTACATATCAGAGAAAGCGCGATTGCTCTGTTTTAAACACTGAAGAGCAGGAGGGCGCTGATGATAATTGTTCTGTCATACCCTCACACCAATCTGAAGTGGCCATGAGGGAGGTTTTGTCAGATGGGGAAATTTCAGATTCAGGAAAAATTTCTCAACAAGCTGAACCTGATGTTGTGACATTTAAATTTAAATTAGAACATCTCCGCGCACTGCTTAAGGAGGTGTTATCTACTCTGGATGATTGTGACAACTTGGTCATTCCAGAGAAATTATGCAAGATGGATACGTTTCTAGAGGTTCCGGTGCACCCCGACGCTTTTCCTATACCCAAGCGGGTGGCGGACATAGTGAATAAGGAGTGGGAGAAGCCCGGCATACCTTTCGTTCCCCCACCTATATTTAAGAAATTATTTCCTATGGTCGACCCCAGAAAGGACTTATGGCAGACAGTCCCTAAGGTCGAGGGGGCAGTTTCTACTCTAAACAAGCGCACTACTATCCCTATCGAGGATAGTTGTGCTTTCAAAGATCCTATGGAAAAAAATTGGAAGGTTTGCTTAAAAAGATTTTTGTACAGCAGGGTTACCTTCTACAACCCATTTCGTGCATTGTTCCTGTCACTACAGCAGCGTGGTTCTGGTTCGAGGAACTAGAAAAGTCGCTCAGTAGAGAGACTCCGTATGAGGAGGTTATGGACAGAGTTCACGCACTTAAGTTGGCTAACTCTTTTATTTTAGATGCCGCTTTGCAATTAGCTAGATTAGCGGCGAAAAATTCAGGGTTTGCAATTGTGGCGCGCAGAGCGCTTTGGCTAAAGTCTTGGTCAGCGGATGTATCATCCAAGACAAAATTGCTTAACATCCCTTTCAAAGGTAAAACTCTCTTTGGGCCAGAATTGAAAGAGATTATCTCAGACATTACTGGGGGAAAGGGCCACGCCCTTCCACAAGATAGGCCTTTCAAGGCCAAGAATAAGTCTAATTTTCGTTCCTTTCGCAATTTCAGGAACGGACCGGCCTCTAATTCTGCATCCTCTAAGCAAGAGGGTAATGCCTCACAGCCCAAACCAGCCTGGAAACCTATGCAGGGCTGGAACAAGGGTAAGCAGGCCAAGAAGCCTGCTGCTGCTAACAAAACAGCATGAAGGAGTAGCCCCCGATCCGGGACCGGATCTAGTAGGGGGCAGACTCTCTCTCTTTGCTCAGGCTTGGGCAAGAGATGTTCAGGATCCCTGGGCACTAGAAATAGTTTCTCAGGGCTATCTTCTGGAATTCAAGGAACTACCCCCAAGGGGAAGGTTCCACATGTCTCACTTATCCTTAAACCAAATAAAGAGACAGGCGTTCTTACATTGTGTAGAAGACCTGTTAAAGATGGGAGTGATACACCCTGTTCCAATGAAAGAACAAGGAATGGGATTTTACTCAAATCTGTTCGTAGTTCCCAAAAAAGAGGGAACCTTCAGACCAATTCTGGATTTAAAGATCCTAAACAAATTTCTCAGGGTACCATCGTTCAAAATGGAAACCATTCGAACGATTCTACCCACTATCCAGGAAGGTCAATTAATGACTACCGTGGATCTAAAGGATGCGTACCTACATATTCCTATCCACAAAGAACATCATCAGTTCCTAAGGTTCGCCTTTCTGGACAAACATTACCAGTTTGTGGCCCTCCCATTCGGGTTGGCCACTGCTCCAAGGATTTTCACAAAGGTACACGGGTCCCTTCTAGCGGTTCTAAGACCAAGGGGCATTGCAGTAGTACCGTACTTGGACGACATTCTAATACAAGCGTCGTCCCTTTCAAAAGCAAAGGCTCATACAGACATCTTTCTGGCCTTTCTCAGATCTCACGGATGGAAGGTGAACATAGAAAAGAGTTCTCTGTCTCCGTCAACAAGAGTTCCCTTCTTGGGAACAATAATAGATTCCTTAGAAATGAGGATTTTTCTGACAGATGTCAGAAAGTCAAAACTTCTAAGCGCTTGTCAAGTTCTTCACTCTGTTCCACGTCCTTCCATAGCTCACTGCATGGAAGTGGTAGGGTTGATGGTTGCAGCAATGGACATAGTTCCTTTTGCACGAATTCATCTAAGACCATTACAACTGTGCATGTTCAAACAGTGGAATGGGGACTATACAGACTTGTCTCCAGTGATTCAAGTAGATCAGAAGACCAGAGAGTCACTCCGTTGGTGGCTGACCCTGGACCATCTATCCCAGGGAATGAGCTTCCGCAGACCAGAGTGGGTCATTATCACGACCGACGCCAGTCTAGTGGGCTGGGGCGCGGTCTGGGAATCCCTGAAAGCTCAGGGACTATGGTCTCGGGAAGAGTCTCTTCTCCCGATAAACATTCTGGAACTAAGAGCGATATTCAATGCTCTCAGGGCTTGGCCTCAACTTGCAAAGGCCAGATTCATAAGATTCCAATCAGACAACATGACGACTGTTGCGTATATCAATCATCAGGGGGGAACAAGGAGTTCCCTAGCGATGAAAGAAGTGACCAAAATAATACAATGGGCGGAGGATCACTCCTGCCATCTATCTGCGATCCACATCCCAGGTGTGGAAAACTGGGAAGCGGATTATCTGAGTCGTCAGACTTTCCATCCGGGGGAGTGGGAACTCGACCCGGAGATCTTTGCCCAGTTGACTCAATTATGGGGCATTCCAGACATGGATCTGATGGCGTCTCGTCAGAACTTCAAGGTTCCTTGTTACGGGTCGAGATCCAGGGATCCCAAGGCGACTCTAGTGGATGCACTAGTAGCACCTTCGACTTTCAACCTAGCTTATGTGTTCCCACCGTTTCCTCTCATTCCCAGGCTGGTAGCCAGGATCAAACAGGAGAGGGCCTCGTGATCTTGATAGCTCCTGCGTGGCCACGCAGGACTTGGTATGCAGACCTGGTGAATATGTCATCGGTTCCACCATGGAAGCTACCTTTGAGACAGGACCTTCTTGTTCAGGGTCCATTCGAACATCCAAATCTGGTCTCCCTCCAGCTGACGGCTTGGAGATTGAACGCTTGATTCTATCAAAGCGTGGGTTTTCAGATTCTGTGATAGATACTCTGGTTCAGGCCAGAAAACCGGTAACTAGAAAGATTTACCATAAAATATGGAAAAGATATATCTGTTGGTGTGAATCCAAGGGATTCCCATGGAATAAGATAAAAATTCCTAAGATTCTTTCCTTTCTGCAGGAAGGTTTGGATAAAGGATTATCTGCGAGTTCTCTAAAGGGACAGATTTCTGCTTTATCTGTCTTACTACACAAACGACTGGCAGCTGTGCCAGATGTTCAAGCATTTGTTCAGGCTCTGGTCGGGATCAAGCCTGTTTACGGACCTTTGACTCCTCCCTGGAGTCTAAATCTAGTTCTTTCAGTTCTTCAAGGGGTTCCGTTTGAACCTCTACATTCCATAGATATTAAGTTATTATCTTGGAAAGTTTTGTTTTTGGTTGCTATTTCTTCTGCTAGAAGAGTTTCAGAGTTATCTGCTCTGCAGTGTACTCCGCCCTATCTGGTGTTCCATTCAGATAAGGTTGTTTTGCGTACTAAGCCTGGTTTTCTTCCAAAGGTTGTTTCCAACAAGAATATTAACCAGGAGATAGTTGTACCTTCTTTGTGTCCGAAACCAGTTTCAAAGAAGGAACGTTTGCTACACAACTTTGATGTAGTCCGTGCTCTAAAGTTCTACTTAGAAGCTACAAAAGATTTCAGACAAACATCTTCTCTGTTTGTCGTTTATTCTGGTAAAAGGAGAGGTCAAAAAGCGACTTCTACCTCTCTTTCCTTTTGGCTTAAAAGCATCATCCGATTGGCTTACGAGACTGCCGGACGGCAGCCTCCTGAAAGAATCACAGCTCACTCCACTAGGGCTGTGGCTTCCACATGGGCCTTCAAGAACGAGGCTTCTGTTGATCAGATATGTAAGGCAGCGACTTGGTCTTCACTGCACACCTTTGCCAAATTTTACAAATTTGATACTTTTGCTTCTTCGGAGGCTATTTTTGGGAGAAAGGTTTTGCAAGCCGTGGTGCCTTCCATTTAGGTAACCTGATTTGCTCCCTCCCTTCATCCGTGTCCTAAAGCTTTGGTATTGGTTCCCACAAGTAAGGATGACGCCGTGGACCGGACACACCAATGTTGGAGAAAACAGAATTTATGCTTACCTGATAAATTACTTTCTCCAAAGGTGTGTCCGGTCCACGGCCCGCCCTGGTTTTTTAATCAGGTCTGATGAATTATTTTCTCTAACTATAGTCACCACGGTACCATATGGTTTCTCCTATATTTTTCCTCCTGTCCGTCGGTCGAATGACTGGGGTGGGCGGAGCCTAGGAGGGACTATATGGCCAGCTTTGCTGGGACTCTTTGCCATTTCCTGTTGGGGAAGAGATATTCCCACAAGTAAGGATGACGCCGTGGACCGGACACACCGTTGGAGAAAGTAATTTATCAGGTAAGCATAAATTCTGTTTTCTTGTGAACCTCTTTATCTTGTTTTCAATCAAGATAAGGCTGTTTTAAGAACTAAATTTGATTTCTTGCCCAAAGTAGTTTCTTCAGACAAATTCAATAGACAAAATTGTAGTTCTTTTTCTTTGTTCTAATCCTATGAATTTGAAAGAAAGGCTTCTACATAATTTGGATGTAATTAAAGCCTTAAACTTTTATCTACAGGCTACAAAGGATTTAAACATTCCTCTATTTTGTTTGTTTATTTTGCTGGTCGATGCAAGGGCTTACTTGGAGACGGAAAAGTGTCCCCTAAAGCTTATTTCTGCTCACTTTACCAGATCAGTTTCCACTTCTGGGCATTTAAAAATGAGGCTTCTGTAGAACAAATTTGCAAGGCAGCAACATGGTCATTCCTACATCCTTTCGCTAAATTCTACTACTTTGATATTTTTGCTTTTGCTAGAAAAGTTCTCCAGTCAGCAGTGTCTGGAAAATAGGTGCCTGCTTTTTCAAATGTTTTATCCTGCCCTCATTACTCGTGGACTCCACAGCTTAAATATTGGTTCCCAGAAGTATAGAACTTGTGGACTCTCACCACCTTACGAAAGAAAACAAAAATGTATGCTTACCTAATAAATTATTTTCTTTTGTGGTGGTGATTTGTGGTATTTTTTGGCGGCAGTTCTAGTTTTGCAACTTATTTCCCTATTCTGACCTTTCCTACTTTTCCACTTCTCCTTATTTGGCTATACGTAAGACTGGCCTATCAATGAGGTGGGAGGGATAGAATCCTCTTGGAGTTTTTGGGAATTGTTGCCTACTCCTAGTGGCCGAGAGTTTTGTTGTTTTTTTACTTTCTTTTGTGCAGTATGTGCAGAATTTAAAGGGGCACTAAGTGCTCAATTAAGTCTTAATAACTTTGCAATCAATTTTTTCCCAAACATTCTTAAAGGGATAGTAAACATTTTTGTTTTTTTAACTTTCAGTGAAGGCTTTCTCTATAAAAGGTGAGTCATTTACTATTTGTAATAATTCTGCACATACTCCACAAAAATGTTAAAAAAAAAATGACTGTCCCATCAAAAATATTTTTCTCTTGTAAAATGTATCCAGTCCACGGGTTCATCCATTACTTGTGGGATATTCTCCTTCCCAACAGGAAGTTGCAAGAGGACACCCACAGCAGAGCTGTCTATATAGCTCCTCCCCTAACTGCCACTCCCAGTCATTCTCTTGCAACTCTCGACAAGATAGGAAGTATAAGAGATATGTGGTGACTTAGTGTAGTTTTTACCTTCAATCAAGAGTTTGTTATTTTTAAACAGTACCGGCGTCGTACTGTTTTACCCCCAGGCAGAAATTAGAAGAAGAATCTGCCTGGAGGTTGATGATCTTAGTGGTTTGTAACTAAGGTCCATTGCTGTTCTCACGCATAACTGAAGAGTATGGGAAAGACTTCAGTTGGGGGAACGGTTTGCAGATTAACTGCTTTGAGGTATGTTCAGTATATTTATTTCTAGAGAGATGAAAAGACCTAGAAAATGCTGACAGAGCCTTGTATAATTGAGGTAAGCCTGATGCAGTGATTTAACAACGACTGGGATCATGCTTACAAAAAAGGGTAATATTCATTTTAATACTCATATTTCTTAGTGACAAAACGTTTACATGTTATATAGAAAGAACGTTTTTTCTCTGAGGGTGATAAATTGTTTTCTCTTGTTAAGTGTATCCAGTCCACGGATCATCCATTACTTGTGGGATATTCTCCTTCCCAACAGGAAGTTGCAAGAGGATCACCCACAGCAGAGCTGCTATATAGCTCCTCCCCTCACTGCCATATCCAGTCATTCTCTTGCAACTCTCAACAAAGATGGACGTAGTAAGAGGAGAGTGGTGTATTATAGTTAGTTTTTTAACTTCAATCAAAAGTTTGTTATTTTTAAATGGTACCGGAGTGTACTGTTTCATCTCAGGCAGCATTAGAAGAAGAATCTGCCTGTGATTTCTATGATCTTAGCAGAAGTAACTAAGATCCACTGCCATTCTCACATATTCTGAGGAGTGAGGTAACTTCAGAGGGGGAATGGCGTGCAGGTTTTCCTGCAATAAGGTATGTGCAGTTAACATATTTCTTGGGATGGAATTTGCTAGAAAAATGCTGCTGATACCGGATTAATGTAAGTTAAGCCTTAAATGCAGTGCTAGCGACTGGTATCAGGCTTATTAACAGAGATACATACTCTTATAAAAGTGCAATATAAAACGTTTGCTGGCATGTTTAATCGTTTTTAAATATGCTTGGTGATAAAACTTATTGGGGCCTAGTTTTTTTCCACATGGCTGGCTTGATTTTTGCCTAGAAACAGTTTCCTGAGGCTTTCCACTGTTGTAATATGAGTGGGAAGGGCCTATTTTAGTGCTTTTCTGTGCAGCTAAAAATACTGACAGAGACATTCAGCTTCCCTCTGCATGATACAGGACATCTCTGAAGGGCTCAAAAGGCTTCAAAGTCGTGTTTGAGGAGGGTAACAACCACAGTAGACTGTGGCAGTTGTTGTGACTGTGTTTAAAAAACGTTTTTGTCATTTATTATTCCATTTTTGTTATTAAGGGGTTAATCATCCATTTGCAAGTGGGTGCAATGCTCTGGTGACTTGTTACATACACTGTAAAAATTTTGTTAGTGTAACTGCCTTTTTTCACTGTTATATTAAATTTTGTCAAAATTTGTTTCTCTTAAAGGCACAGTAACGTTTTTTATATTGCTTGTTAACTTGCTTTAAATTGTTTTCCAAGCTTGCTAGTCTCATTGCTAGTCTGTACAAACATGTCTGAAACAGAGGATACTTGTTCATGATGTTTAAAAGCCATGGTGGAGCCCCATAGGAGAATGTGTACTAAATGTATTGATTTCACCTTAAACAGTAAAGATCAGTCTTTATCTATAAAAGAATTGTCACCAGAGGGGTCTGTCGAGGGGGAAGTTATGCCGACTAACTCTCCCCACGTGTCGGACCCTTCGCCTCCCGCTCAAGGGACGCACGCTAATATGGCTCCAAGTACATCAGGGACGCCCATATCGATTACTTTGCAGGACATGGCTGCAATCATGAATAATACCCTGTCAGAGGTATTATCCAGATTGCCTGAATTGAGAGGCAAGCACGATAGCTCTGGGGTTAGACGAGATACAGAGCGCGTAGATGCTGTAAGAGCCATGTCTGATACTGCGTCACAATATGCAGAACCTGAGGACGGAGAGCTTCAGTCTGTGGGTGACGTCTCTGAATCGGGGAGACCTGATTCAGAGATTTCTAATTTTAAATTTAAGCTTGAGAACCTCCGTGTATTGCTTGGGGAGGTATTAGCTGCTCTGAATGACTGTGACACAATTGCAGTGCCAGAGAAATTGTGTAGGCTGGATAAATACTATGCAGTGCCGGTGAGTACTGATGTTTTTCCAATACTGAAAAGGCTTACAGAAATTATTAGTAAG
This sequence comes from Bombina bombina, assembly GCF_027579735.1. Classification (NCBI taxonomy): domain Eukaryota; kingdom Metazoa; phylum Chordata; class Amphibia; order Anura; family Bombinatoridae; genus Bombina; species Bombina bombina. The sequence continues at coordinate 933,211,764 of NC_069502.1, read as the reverse complement.
GAGTGGGATAGGCCCGGCGTGCCCTTTTCCCCACCTCCTATATTTAGAAAAATGTTTCCAATAGATGCCACTACACGGGACTTATGGCAGACTGTCCCTAAGGTGGAGGGAGCAGTTTCTACTATAGCAAAGCGTACCACTATCCCGGTTGAGGACAGTTGTGCTTTTTCAGATCCAATGAATAAAAAATTAGAGGGTTACCTTAAGAAAATGTTTATTCAACAAGGTTTTATTTTACAACCCCTTGCATGCATTGCGCCTGTCACTGCTGCGGCGGCGGCATTCTGGTTTGAGGCCCTGGAAGAGGCCATCCATACAGCTCCATTGACTGAAATTGTTGACAAGCTTAGAACTCTTAAGCTAGCTAACTCATTTGTTTCTGATGCCATTGTTCATTTGACTAAACTAACGGCTAAGAATTCCGGATTCACCATCCAGGCGCGTAGGGCGCTATGGCTCAAATCCTGGTCAGCTGATGTGACTTCAAAGTCTAAATTACTCAACATTCCTTTCAAGGGGCAGACCTTATTCAGGCCTGGTTTGAAAGAAATTATTGCTGACATTACTGGAGGTAAGGGTCATACCCTTCCTCAGGACAGGGCCAAATCAAAGGCCAAACAGTCTAATTTTCGTGCTTTTCGAAATTTCAAGGCAGGTGCAGCATCAACTTCCTCTGCTTCAAAACAAGAGGGAACTTTTGCTCAATCTAAGCAGGCCTGGAAACCTAACCAGTCCTGGAACAAGGGCAAGCAGGCCAGAAAGCCTGCTGCTGCCTCTAAGACAGCATGAAGGAGCGGCCCCCTATCCGACAACGGATCTAGTAGGGGGCAGACTCTCTCTCTTCGCCCAGGCGTGGGCAAGAGATGTTCAGGATCCCTGGGCGTTGCAGATAATATCTCAGGGATATCTTCTGGACTTCAAAGCTTCTCCTCCACAAGGGAGATTTCACCTTTCAAGATTATCTGCAAACCAGATAAAGAAAGAGGCATTCCTAAGCTGCGTACAAGATCTCCTTGTAATGGGAGTGATCCATCCAGTTCCGCGCACGGAACAAGGACAGGGGTTTTATTCAAATCTGTTTGTGGTTCCCAAAAAAGAGGGAACCTTCAGACCAATTTTGGATTTAAAGATCCTAAACAAATTCCTCAGAGTTCCGTCATTCAAGATGGAAACTATTCGAACCATTTTACCCATATCCAAGAGGGTCAGTACATGACCACAGTGGACTTAAAGGATGCCTACCTTCACATTCCGATTCACAAGAATCATGATCAGTTGCTGAGGTTTGCCTTTCTAGACAGGCATTACCAATTTGTAGCTCTTCCATTCGGGTTGGCTACAGCCCCAATAATTTTTACAAAGGTTCTGGGCTCACTTCTGGCGGTCCAAAGACCGCGAGGCATAGCGGTGGCTCCTTACCTGGACGACATCCTGATACAGGCGTCAAGCTTTCAAATTGCCAAATCTCATACAGAGATAGTTCTGGCATTCCTGACAGTGAACGAAGAAAAGAGTTCTCTATCTGCTCTCACAAGGGTTTCCTTCCTAGGGACTCTAATAGATTCTGTAGAAATGAAAATTTACTTGACGGAGTCCAGGTTATCAAAACTTCTAAATGCTTGCCGTGTTCTTCACTCCATTCCGCGCCCCATGGTGGCTCAGTGCATGGAAGTAATCGGCTTAATGGTAGCGGCGATGGACATAGTGCCATTCGCGCGTCTGCATCTCAGACCGCTGCAATTATGCATGCTCAGTCAGTGGAATGGGGATTACACAGATTTGTCCCCTCTACTAAATCTGGATCAGGAAACCAGAGATTCTCTTCTCTGGTGGTTATCTCGGGCCCATCTGTCCAAGGGTATGACCTTTCGCAGACCAGATTGGACAATTGTAACAACAGATGCCAGCCTTCTAGGTTGGGGTGCAGTCTGGAACTCCCTGAAGGCTCAGGGTTCATGGACTCAGGAGGAGAAACTCCTCCCAATAAATATTCTGGAGTTAAGAGCAATATTCAATGCTCTTCTGGCTTGGCCTCAGCTAGCAACACTGAGGTTCATCAGATTTCAGTTGGACAACATCACGACTGTGGCTTACATCAACCATCAAGGGGGAACCAGGAGTTCCCTAGCGATGTCAGAAGTCTCCAAGATAATTTGCTGGGCAGAGACTCACTCTTGCCACCTGTCAGCGATCCATATCCCAGGTGTAGAGAACTGGGAGGCGGATTTTCTAAGTTGTCAGACTTTTCATCCGGGGGAATGGGAACTCCATCCGGAGGTGTTTCCTGAATTGGTTCTCCGTTGGGGCAAACCAGAATTTGATCTCATGGCGTCTCGCCAGAACGCCAAGCTTCCTTGTTACGGATCCAGGTCCAGGGACCCAGAAGCGGCACTGATAGATGCTCTAGCAGCGCCTTGGTTCTTCAACCTGGCTTATGTGTTTCCACCGTTTCCTCTGCTCCCTCGTCTGATTGCCAAAATCAAACAGGAAAGAGCATTGGTGATATTGATAGCGCCTGCGTGGCCACGCAGGACCTGGTATGCAGACCTAGTGGACATGTCATCCTTTCCACCATGGACTCTGCCTCTGAGACAAGACCTTCTAATACAAGGTCCTTTCAATCACCCGAATCTACTTTCTCTGAGACTGACTGCATGGAGATTGAACGCTTGATCCTATCAAAGCGTGGCTTCTCCAAGTCAGTAATTGATACCTTAATACAGGCACGAAAGCCTGTCACCAGGAAAATTTACCACAAGATATGGCGTAAATATCTTCATTGGTGTGAATCCAAGAATTACTCATGGAGTAGGGTTAGGATTCCTAGGATATTGTCCTTCCTCCAAGAGGGTTTGGACAAAGGATTATCAGCTAGTTCTTTAAAGGGACAGATTTCTGCTCTGTCTATTCTTTTACACAAGCGTCTGGCAGAAGTTCCAGACGTTCAGGCATTTTGTCAGGCTTTAGTTAGAATTAAGCCTGTGTTTAAACCTGTTGCTCCTCCATGGAGCTTAAACTTGGTTCTTAAAGTTCTTCAAGGGGTTCCGTTTGAACCCCTTCATTCTATTGATATCAAACTTCTTTCATGGAAAGTTCTTTTTCTGATGGCTATTTCCTCGGCTCGAAGAGTCTCAGAGTTATCTGCCTTACATTGTGATTCTCCTTATCTGATCTTTCATTCAGATAAAGTTGTTCTGCGTACAAAACCTGGGTTTTTACCTAAGGTGGTTTCTAACAAGAATATCAATCAAGAGATTGTTGTTCCATCATTATGTCCTAATCCTTCTTCAAAGAAGGAACGTCTTTTGCATAATCTAGACGTAGTCCGTGCCTTGAAGTTTTACTTAAAGGCTACTAAAGATTTTCGCCAAACATCTAACCTGTTTGTTGTTTACTCTGGACAGAGGAAAGGTCGGAAGGCATCCTTTAAGTCCACTGTGGTCTCTTTCTTTTTGGCTTAGGAGTATAATCCGTTTAGCCTATGAGACTGCTGGACAGCAGCCTCCTGAAAGGATTACAGCTCATTCTACTAGAGCTGTGGCTTCCACCTGGGCCTTTAAAAATGAGGCCTCTGTTGAACAGATTTGCAAGGCTGCAACTTGGTCTTCGCTTCATACTTTTTCCAAATTTTACAAATTTGATACTTTTGCTTCTTCGGAGGCTGTTTTTGGGAGAAAGGTTCTACAGACAGTGGTTCCTTCCGTTTAAGTTCCTGCCTTGTCCCTCCCATCATCCGTGTACTTTAGCTTTGGTATTGGTATCCCACAAGTAATGGATGATCCGTGGACTGGATACACTTAACAAGAGAAAACATAATTTATGCTTACCTGATAAATTTATTTATCTTGTAGTGTATCCAGTTCACGGCCCGCCCTGTCCTTTTCGGGCAGGTCTAAATTTTAATTAAACTACAGTCACCACTGCACCCTATGGTTTCTCCTTTCTCGGCTTGTTTCGGTCGAATGACTGGATATGGCAGTGAGGGGAGGAGCTATATAGCAGCTCTGCTGTGGGTGATCCTCTTGCAACTTCCTGTTGGGAAGGAGAATATCCCACAAGTAATGGATGATCCGTGGACTGGATACACTACAAGAGAAATAAATTTATCACGTAACCATAAATTATGTTTTTTTGGGGCCTAGTTTCCACATGGCTAGTCAGATACTCCTAGGAGTATTTTCTTAAGGCCCTCTAACATTGAGTGCATGGTGGGAGGGGCCTATTTTTGCGCTCTAAATGCGCAGTTCTTATTCAGACTGAGACATCCAGCTTCCCTAAAGGAGTCCTCTGGCATCCGAGGACCACTATAGAGGGCTTATTTCTTCCCTAAAACGTATTTGAGGGCAGGTAGGAGCCACAGCAGAGCTGTGGCAAGGTGTTTAACTGTTTATTAACTTTTTTTAACGTTTTTCAAATCCGGTTTGGGGCCTAAAAGGGTTACTCATCCATTTGCAAGTGGGTGCAATGCTGCTTTAGTCCCTTATACACACTGTAAAAATTTCGAAGAGTTTACTACTTTTTAACACTGTTTTGCAGTTTATGTGATAGTTTTTTTCTCTTAAAGGCACAGTACTGTTTTCTCCAACATAGGTGTGTCCGGTCCACGGCGTCATCCTTACTTGTGGGATATTCTCTTCCCCAACAGGAAATGGCAAAGAGCCCAGCAAAGCTGGTCACATGATCCCCCCTAGGCTCCGCCTTCCCCAGTCATTCTCTTTGCCGTTGTACAGGCAACATCTCCACGGAGATGGCTTAGAGTTTTTTGGTGTTTAAATGTAGTTTTATTGCTTCAATCAAGAGTTTGTTATTTTAAAATAGTGCTGGTATGTACTATTTACTCTGAAACAGAAAAGAGATGAAGATTTCTGTTTGTAAGAGGAAGATGATTTTAGCAACCGTTACTAAAATCGATGGCTGTTCCACACAGGACTGTTGAGATGAAGTAACTTCAGTTGGGGGAACAGTGTGCAGACTTTTACTGCTAGAAGTATGACACATTTCTAACAAGACTTGGTAATGCTGGAAGCTGTCATTTTCCCTATGGGATCCGGTAAGCCATTTTAATAACAATTTATAAAGGGCTCACAAGGGCTTTAAAGACTGGTAGACATTTTTCTGGGCTAAAACGTTTGTTTTATAAGCATGTTTAATGGTTTATTACTCTGAGGAGTTGTTTTTATCTGGGATATGTTGGTAATAAAAACGGCAGGCACTGTTTTGGACACCTTTTTCACTGGGGGCCTTCTCTAGTCTTAGGCAGAGCCTCAGTTTCGCGCCACTAATGCGCAGTTGTTTTTGGGAGTCAGAGCATGCAGATGCATGTGTGAGGAGCTCAGATACACTGAAAAAGCGTCCCGAAGGCGTCATTTGGTATCGTATTCCCCTCTGGGCTTGGTTGGGTCTCAGCAAAGCAGATACCAGGGACTGTATAGGGGTTAAATGTAAAAACGGCTCCGGTTCCGTTATTTTAAGTGTTAAATCTTTCAAATTTGGTGTGCAATACATTCAAGGCTTTATGACACTGTGGTGAAATTTTGGTGAATTTTGGACAATTCCTTCATACTTTTTCGCATATTCAGTAATAAAGTGTGTTCAGTTTAAAATTTAAAGTGACAGTAACGGTTTTATTTTAAAACGTTTTTTGTACTTTGTTATCAAGTTTATGCCTGTTTATCATGTCTGTACCTTCAGATAGACTATGTTCTGTATGTCAGGAAGCCAAAGTTCCTTCTCATTTAAATATATGTGATGCATGTGATAGTGAAAATGATGCCCAAGATGATTCCTCTAGTGAGGGGAGTAAGCATGGTACTGCATCATCCCCTTATGTGTCTACACCAGTCTTGCCCACACAAGAGGCCCCTAGTACATCTAGTGCGCCTGTTATTCTTACTATGCAACAATTAACGGCTGTAATGGATAATTCTATTAAAAACATTTTAGCCAAAATGCCCACTTATCAGCGAAAGCGCGACTGCTCTGTTTTAGATACTGTAGAGCATGAGGGCGCAGATGATAATGGTTCTGACATGCCCTTACACCAGTCTGAAGGGGCTAGGGAGGTTTTGTCTGAGGGAGAAATTTCAGATTCAGGAAAAATTTCTCAACAAGCTGAACCTGATGTTATTACATTCAAATTTAAATTGGAACATCTCCGCGCTCTGCTTAAGGAGGTGCTTTCTACTCTGGATGATTGTGACAATTTGGTCGTTCCAGAGAAATTATGTAAGATGGACAAGTTTCTAGAGGTCCCGGTGCCCCCCGAAGCTTTTCCTATACCCAAGCGGGTGGTGGATATTGTAAACAAAGAGTGGGAAAGGCCCGGCATACCTTTTGTCCCTCCCCCTATATTTAAGAAATTGTTTCCTATAGTCGACCCTAGAAAGGACTTATGGCAGACAGTCCCTAAGGTTGAGGGGGCGGTCTCTACCTTAAACAAACGCACCACTATCCCTATAGAAGATAGTTGTGCTTTCAAAGATCCTATGGATAAAAAGTTAGAAGGTTTGCTTAAAAAGATGTTTGTTCAGCAAGGTTACCTTCTACAGCCAATTTCATGCATTGTTCCTGTTACTGCAGCAGCGGCTTTTTGGTTTGATGAACTAGAAAAGTCGTTAGATAAAGCTACTCCTTTGGAGGAGATTTTGGACAGAATTTGTGCTCTTAAATTGGCTAATTCTTTTACTCTAGACGCTACCCTGCAATTAGCTAGATTAGCGGCGAAAAATTCAGGGTTTGCTATTGTGGCGCGCAGAGCGCTATGGCTAAAATCTTGGTCAGCGGATGCGTCATCCAAGAACAAATTGCTTAATATTCCTTTCAAGGGGAAAACGCTGTTTGGTCCTGACTTGAAAGAGATTATTTCAGATATCACTGGGGGAAAGGGCCATGCCCTTCCTCAGGATAGGTCTTTCAAGGCTAAAAATAAGCCTAATTTTCGTCCCTTTCGTAGAAACGGACCAGCCTCAAGCTCTACTCCCTCTAAGCAAGAGGGTAATACGTCTCAAGCCAAGCCAGCCTGGAGGCCCATGCAAGGCTGGAACAAAGGTAAGCAGGCCAAGAAACCTGCCACTGCTACCAAGACAGCATGAGATGTTGGCCCCCGATCCGGGACCGGATCTGGTGGGGGGCAGACTTTCTCTCTTCGCTCAGGCATGGGCAAGAGATGTTCTGGATCCTTGGGCTCTAGAAATAGTCTCCCAAGGTTATCTTCTGGAATTCAAGGAACTACCCCCAAGGGGAAGATTCCACAGGTCTCAATTGTCTTCAGACCACATAAAAAAACAGGCATTCTTACATTGTGTAGAAGACCTGTTAAAAATGGGAGTGATTCATCCTGTTCCATTGAAGGAACAAGGGATGGGATTCTACTCAAATCTGTTCATAGTTCCCAAAAAAGAGGGAACATTCAGACCAATCTTGGATCTCAAGATCTTAAACAAATTTCTCAGGGTTCCATCGTTCAAGATGGAAACCATTCGAACAATTCTTCCTACCATCCAGGAAGGTCAATTCATGACCACGGTGGATTTAAAGGATGCGTATCTACATATTCCTATCCACAAGGAACATCATCAGTTCCTAAGGTTCGCATTTCTGGACAAACATTACCAGTTCGTGGCACTTCCATTCGGATTAGCCACTGCCCCAAGAATTTTCACAAAGGTACTAGGGTCCCTTCTAGCGGTGCTAAGACCGAGGGGCATTGCAGTAGTACCTTACTTGGACGACATTCTAATTCAAGCGTCGTCCCTGCCACAAGCAAAGGCTCATACGGACATTGTCCTAGCCTTTCTCAGATGTCACGGGTGGAAAGTGAACGTAGAGAAAAGTTCTCTATCTCCGTCAACAAGAGTCCCCTTCTTGGGAACGATAATAGACTCTTTAGAAATGAAGATTTTTCTGACAGAAGCCAGAAAATCAAAACTTCTAAACTCTTGTCAAGTACTTCATTCTGTTCTTCTTCCTTCCATAGCGCAATGCATGGAAGTAATAGGTTTGATGGTGGCGGCAATGGACATAGTTCCTTTTGCGCGAATTCATCTAAGACCATTACAACTGTGCATGCTCAGACAGTGGAATGGGGATTATACAGACTTGTCTCCAACGATACAAGTAGATCAGAGGATCAGAGACTCACTCCGTTGGTGGCTGACCCTGGACAACCTGTCACAAGGGATGAGCTTCCGCAGACCGGAGTGGGTCATTGTCACGACCGACGCCAGTCTGGTGGGCTGGGGCGCGGTCTGGGAACCCCTGAAAGCTCAGGGGCTTTGGTCTCGGGAAGAATCTCTTCTACCGATAAACATTCTGGAACTGAGAGCGATATTCAATGCTCTCAGAGCTTGGCCTCAACTTGCAAAGGCCAAATTCATAAGGTTTCAATCAGACAACATGACGACTGTTGCGTATATCAACCATCAGGGGGGAACAAGGAGTTCCCTGGCGATGGAAGAAGTGACCAAAATAATTCAATGGGCGGAGAATCACTCCTGCCACTTGTCTGCAATCCACATCCCAGGAGTGGAAAATTGGGAAGCGGATTTTCTGAGTCGTCAGACATTTCATCCGGGGGAGTGGGAACTCCATCCGGAAATTTTTGCCCAAATAATTCAATTGTGGGGCATTCCAGACATGGATCTGATGGCGTCTCGTCAGAACTTCAAGGTTCCTTGCTACGGGTCCAGATCCAGGGATCCCAAGGCGGCTCTAGTGGATGCACTAGTAGCACCTTGGACCTTCAACCTAGCTTATGTGTTCCCACCGTTTCCTCTCATTCCCAGGCTGGTAGCCAGGATCAAACAGGAGAGGGTATCGGTGATCTTGATAGCTCCTGCGTGGCCACGCAGGACTTGGTATGCAGACCTGGTGAATATGTCATCAGCTCCACCATGGAAGCTACCTCTGAGACAGGACCTTCTTGTTCAAGGTCCGTTCGAACATCCGAATCTGGTTTCACTCCAACTGACTGCTTGGAGATTGAACGCTTGATTTTATCAAAGCGAGGGTTCTCAGATTCTGTCATTGATACTCTTGTTCAGGCTAGAAAGCCTGTAACTAGAAAAATCTACCATAAAATATGGAAAAAATATATCTGTTGGTGCGAATCTAAAGGATTCCCATGGAACAAGATAAAAATTCCTAGGATTCTATCCTTTCTTCAAGAGGGTTTGGAGAAAGGATTATCTGCGAGTTCTTTGAAGGGACAGATTTCTGCTTTATCTGTTTTACTTCACAAAAAGCTGGCGGCTTTACCAGACGTTCAGGCTTTTGTTCAGGCTCTGGTTAGAATCAAGCCTGTTTACAAACCTTTGACTCCTCCCTGGAGTCTCAATCTAGTTCTTTCAGTTCTTCAGGGGATTCCGTTTGAACCCCTACATTCCGTTGATATAAAGTTATTATCTTGGAAAGTTTTGTTTTTGGTTGCAATCTCTTCTGCTAGAAGAGTTTCAGAGTTATCTGCTCTGCAGTGTTCTCCTCCATATCTGGTGTTCCATGCAGATAAGGTGGTTTTGCGTACTAAACCTGGTTTTCTTCCGAAAGTTGTTTCTAATAAAAATATTAACCAGGAGATAGTCGTGCCTTCTTTGTGTCCTAATCCAGTTTCAAAGAAGGAACGTTTGTTGCACAACTTAGATGTAGTTCGTGCTCTCAAATTTTACTTAGCAGCTACTAAGGATTTCAGACAAACATCTTCTTTGTTTGTTGTTTATTCTGGTAAAAGGAGAGGTCAAAAAGCAACTTCTACCTCTCTCTCTTTCTGGCTTAAAAGCATTATCCGATTGGCTTATGAGACTGCCGGACGGCAGCCTCCTGAAAGAATCACAGCTCACTCCACTAGGGCTGTGGCTTCCACTTGGGCCTTCAAGAACGAGGCTTCTGTTGATCAGATATGTAAGGCAGCGACTTGGTCTTCACTGCACACTTTTGCCAAATTCTACAAATTTGATACTTTTGCTTCTTCTGAGGCTATTTTTGGGAGAAAGGTTTTGCAAACCGTGGTGCCTTCCATCTAGGCGACCTGATTTGTTCCCTCCCATCATCCGTGTCCTAAAGCTTTGGTATTGGTTCCCACAAGTAAGGATGACGCCGTGGACCGGACACACCTATGTTGGAGAAAACAGAATTTATGCTTACCTGATAAATTACTTTCTCCAACGGTGTGTCCGGTCCACGGCCCGCCCTGGTTTTTGATCAGGTCTGTTGGATTATTTTCTCTAACTACAGTCACCACGGTATCATATGATTTCTCCTATGCATATTCCTCCTTTACGTCGGTCGTATGACTGGGGAAGGCGGAGCCTAGGGGGGATCATGTGACCAGCTTTGCTGGGCTCTTTGCCATTTCCTGTTGGGGAAGAGAATATCCCACAAGTAAGGATGACGCCGTGGACCGGACACACCGTTGGAGAAAGTAATTTATCAGGTAAGCATAAATTCTGTTTTTGTTTAATTGCTGTTTCACATTTATTAAAGTGTTTCCAAGCTTGCTGGTCTCATTACTAGTCTGTTAAACATGTCTGACATAGAGGAAACTCCTTGTTCAATATGTTTAGAAGCCATTGTGGAACCCCCTCTTAGAATGTGTACCAAATGTACTGAAATTTCTATAAATTATAAAGACCATATTATGGCATTTAAAGATTTATCACCAGAGGTTTCTCAGACTGACAAAAGGGAGGTTATGCCATCTAGCTCTCCCCACGTGTCAGAACCTATAACTCCCACTCAAGTGACGCCAAGTACATCTAGCGCGTCCAATGCGTTTACCTTACAAGACATGGCGGCAGTTATGACTAATACCCTCACAGAGGTATTGTCCTAACTGCCAGGGTTACAAGGAAAGCGAGACAGCTCTGGGGCTAGAACAAATAGAGAGCTTTCTGACGCTTTAGTAGCTATGTCCGATATACCCTCACAATGCTCCGAAGCCGCGGCAAGGGAGTTGCTATCTGAGGGTGAGATTTCAGATTCAGGGAAGACGTTACTTCAGTCCGATTCTGAAATGACAGCCTTTAAATTTAAGCTTGAACACCTCCGCTTATTGCTCAGGGAGGTTTTAGCGACTCTGGATGACTGTGACCCCATTGTAGTTCCAGAGAAATTGTGTAAAATGGACAAATACTTTGCAGTGCCTGTTTACACTGATGTCTTTCCAGTCCCTAAGAGGTTCTCGGAAATTATTACTAAGGAATGGGATAGACCAGGTGTTCCGTTCTCTCCCCCTCCTGCTTTTAAAAAGATGTTTCCCATAGATGTCGCTATACGGGACTCGTGGCAGACAGTCCCTAAGGTGGAGGGTGCTGTTTCTACCCTAGCTAAGCGTACAACTATCCCCGTCGAGGACAGTTGTGCTTTCTTAGATCCTATGGATAAAAAATTGGAGGGTCTCCTTAAGAAAATTTTTATTCATCAAGGTTTTATTCTCCAGCCTCTTGCATGCATTGCCCCAGTTACTGCTGCAGCGGATTTTTGGTTCGAGTCTCTTGAGGAGTCTCTACAGGTGGAGACCCCGTTAGATGATATTTTAGACAGGATTAAAGCTCTCAAGTTAGCTAATTCCTTTATTTCTGACGCCGTTTTTCATCTAACCAAACTAACGGCTAAGAATTCCGGTTTTGCCATTCTAGCGCGCATGGCGCTATGGGTTAAGTCCTGGTCAGCAGACGTTACTTAAAAGTCTAAGCTTCTTAACATCCCCTTCAAAGGACAGACCCTATTCGGGCCGGGCCTGAAGGAGATCATTTCTGATATTACTGGAGGAAAAGGTCACGCCCTTCCTCAGGATAGGTCCAATAAATTAAGGACCAAACAGAATATTTTTCGTTCAATTCGAAACTTCAAGAGTGGCGCAGCTTCAGCTTCCTCTAATGCAAAACAAGAGGGAAATTTCGCCCAGTCCAAACCAGTCTGGAGACCGAACCAGGCTTGGAACAAGGGAAAGCAGGTCAAAAAACCTAATGCCACCTCTAAGACAGCATGAAGGAGTAGCCCCCGATCCGGGACCGGATCTAGTAGGGGGCAGACTTTCTCTCTTCGCCCAGGCTTGGGCAAGAGACGTCCAGGATCCCTGGGCATTAGAGATTGTTTCCCAGGGATATCTTCTGGACTTCAAAGCTTCATTTCCAAAGGGGAGATTTCATCTCTCACAATTATCTGTAAACCAGATAAAGAGAGAAGCATTCTTACGTTTTGTTCAAGACCTACTGGTTATGGGAGTGATCCACCCAGTTCCAAGGGAGGAACAGGGGCAGGGCTTCTATTCAAATCTGTTTATAGTTCCCAAAAAAGAGGGAACTTTCAGACCAATCTTGGATCTCAAGATCCTAAACAAATTTCTCAGGGTCCCATCCTTCAAGATGGAGACTATCCGAACCATCCTCCCTATGATCCAGGAGGGTCAATATATGACTACCGTGGACTTAAAGGATGCTTATTCTCCACATTCCGATTCACAGAGATCATCATCAGTTCCTCAGGTTCGCCTTCTTAGACAGGCATTACCAGTCTGTGGCTCTTCCCTTCGGGTTAGCCACGGCACCAAGAATCTTTACGAAGGCTCTAGGGTCCCTACTGGCGGTTCTAAGGCCACGGGGCATAGCGGTGGCTCCTTACCTAGACGACATTCTGATACAGGCGTTGACTTTTCAAATCGCCAAGTCCCATACGGACATTGTTCTGGCCTTTCTGAGGTCTCAAGGGTGGAAGGTGAACGAAGAAAAGAGTTCTCTCTCCCTTCTCACAAGAATTTCCTTCCTAGGGACACTGATAGATTCAGTAGAAATGAAAAATTTTCTGACAGAGGTCAGGTTATCAAAGCTTCTAACTTCCTGCCGTGCTCTTCATTCCACTTCTCGGCCGTTAGTGGCTCAGTGTATGGAAGTAATCGGCCTAATGGTAGCGGCAATGGACATAGTTCCGTTTGCCCGCCTACATCTCAGACCACTTTGCATGCTCAATCAGTGGAATGGGGACTACACAGATTTGTCCCCTCTGCTAAATCTGGATCAAGAGACCAGGGATTCTCTTCTCTGGTGGTTATCTCGGGTCCATCTGTCCAGGGGAATGAGTTTCCGCAGGCCAGAGTGGACTATAGTGATGACAGATGCCAGCCTTCTGGGCTGGGGCACAGTCTGGAACTCCCTGAAGGCTCAGGGTTCGTGGACTCAGGAGGAAGCCCTCCTTCCGATAAACATTCTGGAACTGAGAGCGATATTCAATGCTCTTCAGGCTTGGCCTCAACTAGCTGCGGTCAGGTTCATCAGATTTCAGTCGGACAATATCACGACTGTAGCCTATATCAACCATCAGGGGGGAACAAGAAGCCCCCTGGCAATGTTGGAGGTTTCAAAGATAATTCTATGGGCAGAGGTTCACTCTTGCCATCTCTCAGCTATCCATATCCCAGGAGTAGAGAACTGGGAGGTGGATTTTCTAAGTCGGCAGACTTTTCATCCGGGGGAGTGGGAGCTCCATCCGGAGGTATTGGCCCAGCTGATTCAACTATGGGGCAAACCAGAACTGGATCTGATGGCGTCTCATCAGAACGCCAAGCTTCCTTGTTACGGGTCCAGGTCAAGGGATCCACAGGCAGCGCTAATAGATGCTCTAGCAGTGCCCTGGTCCTTCAGCCTGGCTTATGTGTTCCCACCATTTCCTCTCCTCCCTCGTCTGATTGCCAAGATCAGGCAGGAGAGAGCTTCAGTGATTTTGATAGCACCTGCGTGGCCACACAGGACTTGGTATGCAGATCTGGTGGACATGTCATCCTTTCCACCATGGACTCTGCCGCTGAGGCAGGACCTTCTACTCCAAGGTCCATTCAAACATCCAAATCTAATTTCTCTGCGGCTGACTGCTTAAAGATTGAATGCTTGATTTTATCAAAACGTGGTTTCTCCGAGTCAGTCATTGATACCTTAATTTAGGCTTGAAAGCCTGTCACCAGGAAAATCTATCATAAGATATGGCGTAAATATCTTCATTGGTGTGAATCCAAGGGTTACTCATGGAGTAAAGTCAGGATACCTAGGATATTATCCTTTCTCCAAGAAGAATTGTCAGCTAGTTCCTTAAAGGGACAGATTTCTGCTCTGTCTATTCTTCTGCACAAGCGTCTGGCAGATGTTCCAGACGTTCAGGCGTTTTGTCAGGCTTTAGTTAGAATCAAGCCTGTGTTTAAACCTGTTGCTCCGCCATGGAGTTTAAATTTAGTTCTTAAAGTTCTTCAAGGGGTTCTGTTTGAACCTCTGCATTCCATAGATATCAAGCTTTTATCTTGGAAAGTTCTGTTTTTGGTAGCTATCTCTTCGGCTTGAAGAGTTTCCGAGTTATCTGCCTTACAGTGTGATTCCCCTTATCTGATCTTCCATGCAGATAAGGTAGTTTTGCGTACCAAACCTGGGTTTCTTCCTAAGGTGGTATCTAATAAGAATATCAATCAGGAGATTGTTGTTCCGTCACTGTGTCCTAATCCTTCTTCAAAGAAGGAACGTCTTTTACACAATCTTGACGTGGTTCGTGCTTTAAAGTTTTATTTATAAGCTACTAAGGATTTTCGTCAAACATCTGCATTGTTTGTTCTCTACTCTGGACAGAGGAGAGGCCAAAAGGCTTCGGCATCTTCTCTTTCTTTTTGGCTGAGAAGCATAATTCGTTTAGCTTATGAGACTGCTGGCCAGCAGCCTCCTGAAAGAATTACAGCTCATTCCACTAGAGCGGTAGCTTCCGTATGGGCTTTTAAAAATGAGGCCTCTGTTGAACAGATTTGTAAGGCGGCGACTTGGTCTTCGCTTCATACTTTTTCTAAATTCTACAAATTTGATACTTTTGCTTCCTCAGAGGCTATTTTTGGGAGAAAGGTCTTGCAGGCAGTGGTGCCTTCCGTTTAAGTTCCTGCCTTGTCCCTCCCTTCATCCGTGTCCTAAAGCTTTGGTATTGGTATCCCGGAAGTAATGGATGAACCCGTGGACTGGATACACCTTACAAGAGAAAACAAAATTTATGCTTACCTGATAAATTTCTTTCTCTTGTGGTGTATCCAGTCCACGGCCTGCCCTGTCACTTTAAGGCAGGTGTTTTTTATTTTTAAACTACAGTCACCACTGTACCCTATAGTTTCTCCTTTTTTCTTGCTTGTCTTTGGTCGAATGACTGGGAGTGGCAGTTAGGGGAGGAGCTATATAGACAGCTCTGCTGTGGGTGTCCTCTTGCAACTTCCTGTTGGGAAGGAGAATATCCTACATGTAATGGATGAACTCGTGGACTGGATACACCACAAGAGAAAGAAATTTATCAGGTAAGCATACATTTTGTTTTTTGTTTACTTTATTGTAAACAATCATTTAAATAAAATCAAACAAGAGGCCTTAACAGATTATAGTTAATCTAGTTGATCTCAAAGTTCTGGGTTTATGGTTTCTCTCTTTTGTTTTCTGTGTCATCATTTCCTTTGCTTAATACTTTAAACCTTAAACTTTCATTGGCAAATACCATCATCAGAAGGCAATCATGTTTGAAATACAAGGCCTTTTCTTTGTACGAGAGAGCCTTTTGTATCTGAAGGAAATCATATTAATAGAAACTCAACACAACTTTGTAGTAGCAACAAATATATTAAATATTTGCTGATGTGACATCTATTATACATCTTATTGTCTTTTACATGCAACCCTTCTCAGCCATGTGCCTACATCAGAGCTCACCAGTTCTGTGGCTTAGAAGCTCCTATTTAAGTTGCATACTTTCACCTCAGATTATACCCATTTTCCCTGCAGCCCTTGCATCCATGCAGTCCATCTATAAGCCATGTACACAAACCAGACCAGACACACTGGCCCAGCAAACCCTCTTTCAGCCTTATGCTTATATAAAATCCCAGATCAAACCACAAGACCCTGCAACCCCTCTGTCAACTACATCATATCTATGTTAGATCAGACTCCTGCACTTGCAGCTCCTCTGTAGGCCACATACTCACTTCATATTAGACTCCCCTGCCCCTGCAGCCCCCCCTGTAAGACACTTACCTATACTGATCCAGACCGCTGGCCTTACATCCCCTCTGTCAGTCACACACCCGCCTCTGATTAACCCCCTGGTCTAACACTTCCCGCCACCATCGTTCACATACCCAGATTATACTCCTGTTGCCACATATTTATATCTGTTCATATCCCATGCATTTTCAGCTTTCTGTCAACCCAATACCCACATCAGGTTAGCCCTAGCACTGCATTTGCTATATAAGACACATACCAACATCATATCAGACTCCTGGACATGTTTTCCTCTATAACCCACATCATCGAATCAGATTAGACCCCTGGCCCTGCGGCTTGTGTCAGAAACATACCAACATCAGACCCCTGGCCCTGCAGCCTCTTAAATATCTGTTATGATGTGGCTGCTATCTACAGCTGTTGTTTTCCCTGAGGGGCAATATGCTACTCCTCAGCTCCAGGCTGAACTGAACAAGCAGCGTGCTAATGTAGAATGAATAGGGGGAGGAGCTTCAGAATCTGTGTAACCTCTTGAGAAATGGGGAACTAGGTGGATACTGGTATTTGAACTTTTTTTTTTTTTTTAAATGCCATCATTTAGTTGTAACACAAAAATTACTTTAAGATTCCATTGCTATTTGTTTTTAGATGAGTGTTTCTAAAATTGTTTTCAGTTTGCTCTAATATCCCTTCGGTTATACATTACAATTCATGAAATTGACATTATTATAAAATTATTATGCCTTAATATTCCCCTGTAGGTGATAACGGAAACAGATGGCCCAGCACAATTGTGACATATTTTATTTCCTTCTGACTAACACAGTTTCCTATGAAAGCTATGTATATTCCTGCACAGTGTTAGTGAAAGGTACTAAAACAGATGCCTGTATTTAATATCAAGAGGAACAAGATCAGCCTGTATCACACCCTGACACCTATATTTGACTTGACTCACACATACAGTACTGGGATATGAACAGTTTTCTCCTTAGTGAATCATCACAGCAATAAATGTCAAGTCATTAGCGGAAACCTTACAATATGTATCAGTAGCTTAAGATTGGTTTAAGCCAATGTAGCTTGGTTATACATTGATATTTAAAGGAACATTTCAATACAAAAATAAGTCTTATTGTCATAGAGTTTTATTTTTAATAAGTTTGATGTATCCCCTGCTAACTTATGCACCTAGTATGCTTCTTTGCCTCTCCAGATCAGGACATTGCCAGTATGTATGCTCCAGTTGCCATCCACAGCAATTTGATTATGTATTTAACCTCTTAGCAGGGGTTAAAGGGATACTTAAAGGGACACTGAACCCAAATTTGTTCATTTGTAATTCAGAAAGAGCATGCAATTTTAAGCAACTTTCTAATTTACTCCTATTATCAATTTTTCTTCGTTCTCTTGCTATCATTTTTTGAAAAAGAAGGCATCCAAGCTTTTTTTTGGTTTCAGTACTCTGGACAGCACTTTTTTATTGGTGGATGAATTTATCCACCAATCAGCAAGGACAACCTAGGTTCACCAAAAATTGGCCGGCATCTAAACTTACATTCTTGCATTTCAAATAAAGATATCAAGAGAATGAAAAATTTTTGATAATAGGAGTAAATTCGAAATTTGCATAAAATTTCATGCTCAATCTGAATCATGAAATTAAATTTTTGGGTACAGTGTCCCTTTAACCAATATTTCTTTGTTCTTTTGCTATCTTTATTTTAAAAGAAGGACATTTTTAGCTTAGGAGGCAGCCCGTTTTAGGTTCAGCACCCTGGATAGCGCTTGCTTATTGGTGGTTGCATTTAGCCACCAATAAGCAAGCATAACCCAGGTTTTCAACAAAAAATGGTCCGGCTCTTAAGCTTTACATCCCTGCTTTTTAAACAAACACCAAGATTACAAGTTGTGCGCTAAACCAGGTGCGTAAATAACGCAAAAACATGAGCGGTATCGCACTTTCCATAGCGCTGCCATAACAAGTTTTATTGTGCGATATGGTGCAATAAGCTCCGTACCGCACAAAACCCAAGGCCTGAATTTACGTGCTCGTGCACGTTTTCCCCATAGACATCAATGGAGAGAAAGTGTTAGAAAAAAAACTAACATCTGCGATCGCCGTAACGCAATCTCCATTGATGTCTATAGGGAAAAGAAAGTTATGTAAAAACACCTTAACATAAACCCCTAGTGTAAATACCCCTAATCTGACACCCCCGACATCGCTGACACTAAATAAAACTATTAACCCCTAAACCGCCGGCCCCCACATTGCTACTACTATAATAAAACTGTTGACCCCTAAACCGCCGGTCTACGACATCGCTACTACTATAATAAAACTATTAACCCCTAAACCGCCGGCCCTCCACATCACTACTACGATAATAAAACTATTAACCCCTAAACCGCCAGCCCCCCACATCGCTACTACTATAATAAAATTATTAACCCCTAAATTGCTGGCCCCTTACATCGCAACAAGTTAAATTAAACTATTTACCCCTAAACTATCCCCTATATTTTAAATTAAATACTTTAAATTAAATTTACAATATAACTATCTTAAAATAAAGAAAAACTTACCTGTGAAATAAAAACTAAGATTAAACTATGAATACTGAACATAACTATTTTAAGAAAATAAACTAAACTAAACTAAAATTAAAACACCTAAATTACAAAATTAAAAAAGTCTAACACTATGAAAAAATAAAATAAATCTAGCATTACCAAAAAAACAAACAAACACTAAAATTACAAAAAATAAAAAAACACTAAGATTCCAAAAATAATAAACGAAATTATCCAAAATAATAAAAATTAAACCTAATCTAATAGCCATATAAAAACAAAAAAGCCACCCCAAAATAAAAACACCCCCTAACCTAATAATAAACTACCAATAGCCCTTAAAAGGGCCTTTTGTAGGGCATTGCCCTGAAGCAATCAGCTCTTTTACCTACAAAAATTACAAAGTACCCCCCTAACAGTAAAACAGTAAAAAACCCCACCCAACCAATAAACCTAAACTACCCATTGCCGCCGCTGAGGACCGCTGCTCCTGATCCACGCATCGGGGAAGAGCCCACCGCACCTCCGGAAAGAAGATGGTCACGAGATGGATGAAGATGTCGCCGCATGGATGAAGACCTTCACCGCCTGACTTCAGGAACAGTGAGTACCTATTTCGGGGTTAGACTTAGGGTTTTTTTTTTGGTTTCTTTTTGGGTTTTTTTTTTTTTTAGATTAGGGATTTTTTATTTTTATGGGCACTAAAGAGCTGATTGCCCTTTTAAGGGCAATGTTCATACAAATGCCCCTTTAGGGGCAATGGGTATCTTAGTATTTTTTTAGACTTAGATTTTTTTATTTTGGGGGGTTGGTTGCATGGGGGGGGTTATACCATTAGGGGGTACTTTGTAATTTGTGTCGGTAAAAGAGCTGATTGCTTCAGGACAATGCCTTACAAAAGGCCCTTTTAAGGGCTTTTGGTAGTTTATTGATAGATTAGGGGTGTTTTTATTTTGGGGTGGGTTTTTTGTTTTTATAGGGGTATAAGAGTAGGTTTAATTTTTATTATTTTTTATCATTTCGTTTATTTTTTATAATCTTAGTGGGTTTAATGTCAGATTATTTTTAATTTTCATAATTTTAGTGTTTGTTTTGTTTGGTAATGTTAGGTTTTTGTAGTGTTAGGATTTTTTAATTTTGTAACTTTATTTATTTTTTATTTTTTTAAATAGTTATGTTAGGTTTATTCATAGTTTAAGCTTAGGTTTTTTTAATTTCACAGGTAAGTTATATTTGTAAGTTTAATTTAAAGTTATGGGGTGTTAGGTTTGGGGGTTAATAGTTTAATTTAGTGTGTTGCGATGTGGGTGGCCGGTGGTTTAGGGGTTAATAGTTTTAGTTTAGTAGTAGCGATGTGGGGGGGCGGCATTTTAGGGGTTAATAGGTTTATTTAGTGTTGGCGATGTGGGGGGTCGGCGGTTTAGTGGTTAATGTTTATTTTAGAAGTAGCAATGTGGGAGCCAGCATTTTAAGGGTTAATAGGTTTATTTAGTATTGGTGATGTGGGGGGTCGGGGATTAAGGGTTAATAGGTTTAATATAGTATTTGCGATGCGGGGGATGGCAGTTTAGGGGTTTATAGGTAGTTTCTAGGTGTTGGTGTACTTTATAACATTTTAGTTATGAGTTTTGTGAAACCTTTTTGTTTTGCAAAATCCATAACTACTGGTCTTTGATCGCGGAATGGATCAGGGCGGTATAAGCTGTAACGCTAGCATTATAGCCGGACCGCACAACCTGTAATACAGCGCAATGAAAATCACGCACTCAAAAGCAATTTTTTGAGTGCGGAATGGAAAGGTTGTGTAAAGGCTAAAACACTAGCGGTATAGCCGTACCGCCACGACTTGTAATCTTGCTAAAAGGTAGCAAGAGAACGAAGATAAATTGATAATAGGAGTAAATTAGAAAGTTGCTTAAAATTGCATGCTCTATCTGAATCGTTAAAGAATAAAATTTGGGTATCCCTTTAAGCATATTATGAGAGAAAAAAAATCCATAAAGCAGATAACATGGCATTACACTGCCAGAATGTCCATAGGTATATGGAAATGGTGCACTAATATTAATACATTGTGACCACTGCCAACACCAAACGCCATTTTAGCAACCAAAAAAACGTTCTGCACGTCTTATCTTTGCTTAACATCTCTCCAACTTAGCTCTGTTTTCCATGCATTGTGAGGGAGTATAAAGTGAACCGTTCAAATATATACCCAATGAATGCAGACTCTCCTTGCCTTCTCAAGGTAAAGATTTGTATTTAATAGAGAAAAAAATATGTATGGCTCTTCTGATCCACTGGATGAGGAATCAAACCAATTGCTTTAAATGTGGATGTACCAATGTGAATATAATGCATTGATCTATTATACATACACACAACTTTATTCATCCATATAAATAGAATCATGAAATACAACTTTATAATATAACTGAAATATACTAATTTGACTGAATTACTTTTAAACATATTTGGTAAAATGATGATGGTCCACAGTCCTCTATATGGGATATTTCTTTCATGTAATTGGCAAGAGTCCATGAGCTAGTGACATATGGGATATACAATCCTACCAGGAGGGGCAAAGTTTCCCAAACCTCAAAATGCCTATAAATACACCCCTCACCACACCCACAATTTAGTTTTACAAACTTTGCCTCCTATGGAGGTGGTGAAGTAAGTTTGTGCTAAGATTTCTACGTTGATATGCGCTTCTCAGCATTGTTGAAGCCCGATTCCTCTCAGAGTACAGCGAATGTCAGAGGGACGTGAAGGGAGTATCACCTATTGAATATGATGATTTCTCTAACGGGGGTATTTTTCATGGGTTCTCTGTTATCGGTCGTAGAGATTCATCTCCTACCTCCCTTTTCAGATCGACGATATACTCTCAATTTACCATTACCTCTACTAATAACTGTTTTAGTACTGATTTGGCTAGCTGCTATATGTGGATGGGTGTCTTTTGGTAAGTATGTTTTCATTACTTAAGACACTCTCAGCTATGGTTTGGCACTTTATGCAAATTATATAAAGTTCTAAATATATGTATTGTACTTATATTTGCCATGAGTCAGGTTCATGTATTTCCTTCTGCAGACTGTCAGTTTCATATTTGGGAATGTAAACACTTTAAGAAATTTATTTCTTACCTGGGGTTTAGTCTTTTTTCAATTTGAATACTTTTTTGCAATTGCGGGTGTTAGGCCTGCGGGTGCGTTAAATTCTAGACTTTATTGCGTCATTTTTGGCACAAACTTTTTTTGGCGCGAAAAAAAGACGTTTTTGACGCAACCTCGTCATTTCCGGTGTCATACGTGACGCCGAGACCTTTTCACACGGCAGCGTCATTAGTGACGCAAGTGTGTCATTTCCGGTCATTTTTTTTTTCATTTTTTTTTCATTATTTCTATACCCCATTGTTGTTTGCCTCCTGCTTTCTTCTCTATCAAGAGGCCTATGCTTTTGCATTTTTTTCCCATTCCTGAAACTGTCATTTAAGGAAATAGATAATTTTGCTCTGAAGTTTCTGCTGGAACATTGCTGCCTGACATCGGTTCTACCAAAGCTAAGTTGTAAAATTGTGGAAATTATTCCACCAATGTCATTTGTAATAGTTGTAATGATAAACTTTTCCTCCAGATAGTGTTTCTATCAGTAATAGTACATTGCCAGTTGCAGTTCCTTCAACTTCTAATGTGCATGATATTTTATACCTGTAAATTTTAAAGAATTTGTTTCTGTTTCTATTATGAAGGCTTTGTCTGCATTTCCACCTTCTAATAAACGTAAAAGGTCTTTTAAAACTTCTCATTTAGCTGATGAAATTTCAAATGACCAACAACATAATAATTCATCCTCTTCTGATGAGGATCTATCTGAAACAGAAGATCCTTCCTCAGATATTGACACTGACAAATCTACTTATTTATTTAAAATAGAGTATATGCGTTCTTTATTAAAAGAAGTGTTAATTACTTTGGATATTGAGGTAACCAGTCCTATTGACGTTCAGTCTAATAAACGTTTAAATGCTGTGGTTTCCCCAGGGGTTTTTCCCATTCCTGAGGCTATTTCTGATATGATTTCTAGGGAATGGAATAAGCCAGGTACTTCCTTTATTCCTTCTTCAAGGTTTAAGAGATTGTATCCTTTACCAGCAAAATCTATAGAGTTTTGGGAAAAGATCCCCAAAGATGATGGGACTATTTCTACTCTTGCTAAACGTACCACTATTCCTATGGAAGATAGCACTTCCTTTAAGGATCCTTTAGATAGGAAGCTTGAATCTTATCTAAGGAAGGCCTATTTATATTCAGATCATCTTCTCAGACCTGCTATTTCTTTGGGTGATGTTGCGGCTGCATCAACTTTCTGGTTGGAAAATTTAGCGCAACATGAATTGGATTTTGACATATCTAGCATTGTTCGCTTACTGCAACATGCTAATCATTTTATTTGTGATGCCATTTTTGATATTATCAAAATTGATGTTAGATCCATGTCTTTAGCTGTATTAGCTAGAAGAGCTTTGTGGCTTAAATCTTGGAATTGATATGACATCTAAATCTAGATTACTATCTCTTTCTTTTTATTTGGTTCTCAGTTGGATTCTATTATTTCAACTATCGCTGGAGTTTTTTTGCCTCAGGATAAAAAACCTAAGGGTAAATCTAAGGCTTCTAACCATTTTCGTTCCTTTCGTCAGAATAAGGAACAAAAACTCAATCCTCCTCCCAAGGAATCTGCTTCCAGTTGGAAGCCTTCCTCAAATTGGAATAAATCCAAGCCATTTAGGAAACCAAAGTGTGCCCCTAAGTCCGCATGAAGGTGCGGCCCTCATTCCAGCTCAGCTGGTAGGGGGCAGATTAAAGTTTTTCAAGGATTTTTGGATAAAATCTGTCCAAAATCATTGGATTCAGAGCATTGTGTCTCAAGGGTATCGAATAGGATTCAAAGTAAGACCTCCTGTGAGAAGATGTTTTCTCTCACGCATCCCTGTAAATCCAGTAAAAGCTCAGGCTTTTCTGAAGTGTGTTTCAGACCTGGAGTCTTCAGGGGTAATCATGCCAGTTCCTCCTCAGGAACAAGGTTTGGGGTTTTATTCAAACCTATTCATTGTACCAAAGAAAGAAAATTTGTTCAGACCAGTTCTGGATCTCAAAATTTTGAATCGTTATGTAAGAGTACCAACTTTCAAGATGGTGACTATAAGGACTATTCTGCCTTTTGTTCAGCAAGGACATTATATGTCCACAATAGACTTGCAGGATGCATACCTTCATTTTCCGATTCATCCAGAACGCTATCAGTTTCTGAGATTCTCTTTTCTAGACAAGCATTACCAATTTGTTGCTCTTCCATTTGGCCTAGCAACAGCTCCAATAATTTTTTCAAAGATTCTGGGTGCCTTACTATCTGTAATCAGAGAACAGGGTATTGCGGTGTTTCCTTATTTGGACGATATCTTGGTACTAGCTCAGTCTTTACATTATGCAGAATCTCACACAAATCAACTAGTGTTGTTTCTTCGGAAACATGGTTGGAGGATCAATTTACCAAAAAGTTTCTTGATTCCTCAGACAAGGGTCACCTTTTTAGGTTTCCAGATAGATTCAGTGTCCATGACTCTGTCTCTAACAGACAAGAGACGTTTAAAATTGGTCGCAGCATGCCGGCACCTTCAGTCTCAGTCATTCCCTTCAGTGGCTATGTGCATGGAAGTTTTAGGTCTCATGACTGCAGCATCGGACGCGATCCCCTTTGCTCGTTTTCACATGAGACCTCTACAACTTTGCATGCTGAATCAATGGTGCAGGGATTATACAAAGATATCACAATTAATATCCTTGAATCCCAATGTACGACACTCTCTGACATGGTGGATAGATCACCATCGTTTAGTTCAAGGGGCTTCTTTTGTTCCGCCAACCTGGACTGTGATCTCAACAGATGCAGGTCTTTCAGGTTGGGGATCTCTGACAGCACAAGGGGTTTGGAAATCTCAAGAGGCGAGACTACCAATAAATATTTTAGAACTCTGTGCAATTCTGAGGGCTCTTCAGTTTTGGCCTCTGCTAAAGAGAGAACCGTTCATTTGTTTTCAGACAGACAATATCACAACTGTGGCTTATGTCAATCATCAGGGTGGGACTCACAGTCCCCAAGCTATAAAAGAAGTATCTCGGATACTTGCTTGGGCGGAATCCAGCTCCTGTCTAATCTCTGCGGTGCATATCCCAGGTGTAGACAATTGGGAGGCGGATTATCTCAGCCGCCAGACTCTATATCCAGGGGAGTGGTCTCTCCATCCAGATGTGTTTTTTCAGATTGTTCAGATGTGGGGTCTTCCAGAGATAGATCTCATGGCCTCTCATCTAAACAAGAAACTTCCCAGATACCTGTCCAGGTCCAGGGATGTTCAGGCGGAAGCGGTGGATGCACTGACACTTCCTTGGTGTTATCATCCTGCTTACATCTTCCCGCCTCTAGTTCTCCTTCCAAGAGTGATCTCCAAAATCATCATGGAACAGTCTTTTGTGTTGCTGGTGGCTCCAGCATGGCCACACAGGTTTTGGTATGCGGATCTGGTGCGGATGTCCAGTTTGCCCGCCTTGGCCACTTCTGTTACGGCCGGACCTACTATCTCAAGGTCCGTTTTTCCATCAGGAGCTCAAATCATTAAATTTGAAGGTGTGGAAATTGAATGCTTAGTTCTGAGTCATAGAGGTTTCTCTGACTCAGTGATTAATACTATGTTGCAAGCTCGTAAATCTGTCTCTAGAAAGATTTATTATAGAGTTTGGAAGACTTACATTTCATGGTTTTCTTCTCATAAATTCTCCTGGCATTCTTTTAGAATTCCTAGATTTTTACAGTTCCTTCAGGATGGTTTGGATAAGGGTTTGTCTGCAAGTTCTTTGAAAGGACAAATCTCCGCTCTTTCTGTTTTATTTCACAGAAAGATTGCTATACTTCCTGATATTCACTGTTTTGTACAGACTTTAGTTCGTATTAAGCCTGTCATTAAATCAATTTCTCCTCCTTGGAGTCTTAATTTGGTTCTGAAGGCGTTACAGGCTCCTCCATTTGAGCCTATGCATTATTTGGACATTAAACTACTTTCTTGGAAAGTGTTGTTCCTTTTGGCTATCTCTTCTGCTAGAAGAGTTTCTGAGCTGTCTGCTCTTTCTTGTGAGTCTCCATTTCTGATTTTTCATCAGGATAAGGCAGTTTTGCGGACTTCTTTTCAATTTTTACCTAAGGTTGTGAATTCTAACAACATTAGTAGAGAAATTGTTGTCCCTTCCTTATGTCCTAATCCTAAGAATTCTTTGGAGAGATCCTTACATTCTTTGGATGTGGTAAGAGCTTTGAAATATTATGTGGAAGCTACTAAAGATTTCAGGAAGACTTCTAGTCTATTTGTTTTATTTTCTGGTCCTAGGAAAGGTCAGAAGGCTTCTGCTAGTTCCTTGGCTTCTTGGTTGAAACTTTTGATTCAACAAGCTTATTTGGAGTCGGGTCAGGGCCCTCCTCAGAGAATTACAGCTCATTCTACTAGATCAGTTTCCACTTCGTGGGCTTTTAAGAATGAAGCTTCAGTTGATCAGATTTGCAAAGCGGCGACTTGGTCCTCTTTGCATACATTTACTAAATTCTACCGTTTTGATGTATTTGCTTCTTCGGAAGCAGTTTTTGGTAGAAAAGTTCTTCAGGCAGCTGTTTCAGTTTGATTCTTCTGCTTTTAATTTAAGTTTTTTTCTTTCAAGATGAAATAAACTTATTTTTGTTTTGGGTTGTGGATTAATTTTTTCAGCGGAATATGGCTGTTTTTATTTTTATTCCCTCCCTCTCTAGTGACTCTTGAGTGGAAGACTCCACATCTTGGGTATTGATATCCCATATGTCACTAGCTCATGGACTCTTGCCAATTACATGAAAGAAAACATAATTTATGTAAGAACTTACCTGATAAATTCATTTCTTTCATATTGGCAAGAGTTTGTGAGGCCCACCCTTTTTATGGTGGTTATGATTTTTTGTATAAAGCACAATTATTTCCAAATTTCCTTTGTTGATGATTTCTACTCCTTTCTTTGTCACCCCACTGCTTGGCTATTCGTTAAACTGAATTGTGGGTGTGGTGAGGGGTGTATTTATAGGCATTTTGAGGTTTGGGAAACTTTGCCCCTCCTGGTAGGATTGTATATCCCATATGTCACTAGCTCATGGACTCTTGCCAATATGAAAGAAATGAATTTATCAGGTAAGTTCTTACATAAATTATGTTATTTCCTGCCACATGGCCCAAAACTGTTTTTATGGCTCTTCTAATGGGTTTAGACCCTTTATTTTTCTCAGGAACTACTTAACCAATTCACTTCTAATCTTCCAGCTTTGTAGCAATTGCCAAACCAGATATAAACGCATTTCGACCAAACAGGTTATTCAGTTAGCATTTAGGAAATAGAATAATGCTTATAATGCATTGTTAGTTAACACCAACTGCACATTATTCACCATTTCCTTTGGAAACTTTATAGTTTGCAAAATCTTTAGATATTTAGGAGTCATGGCGGTATAAGATGCTTGCACTATGACTTTTCTTCTTATTTTATGCTACCTTTCATTTTGTGTGCTGTTTTTTTTTGCAGCACTCATCATATGTGGCACAATATCTAACATTTTTAGGTAGAAAATCTGTTTTGAAACATGCCAAATTTAATCCGTGTTCTGTTTTTTGTTTTTTTTTTAAGAAAATGTCTTTTAATTTTTGAATTCTCAGCAGATATTTGAGCAAATAGTAGTACGTAGAAAGAAGGAGTAAAACGAATGCCTAACCTAATGAACCATAATCACTAGAATGGCTAACAAATTTGCAACACAAGTGAGCGAATTAAAGGGATATGAAACCCCAAAATGTTCTTTCATGATTTGGATAGAACATACCATTTTAAACATCTTTTCAATTTACTTCCATTATTAAATTTACTTAGTACTCTTGTTATCCTTTTGCTGAAGGAACAGCAGTGCACTACTGGCAGCATGATGAACACATCTAGTTAGCCATTCACAAAAGACAAATGTGTGCAGGCACCAATTAGCAGCAGTGTAGGATATGTGCATATTCTTTTTCAACAAGGGATACTGAAAGAACAAACCACATTTGAAAATAGAAGTGAATTCAAACGTGTCTTAAAATTACATGCTCTATCTGAATCATGCAAGTTTTATTTGGACTTTTCTATCCCTTTAAGGAATATAGGATTTTGCAAAAAGTGTGTGTGCAAGTATAGAAGTTTACCTTAATGTATATAAGAGCGGGAGAGTGCCTGGGTGTGTGTAAGTAAGAGATGGTGCCTGTTGAGTGTAAATAGAGACTGGAGCATGCCTGGGTATGTGAGTTTAAGGGTTTGACAGCACCTGAGTGTTTATGTAAAGGTAAAAGAGTTCATGATGGGAGTGTGCACAAGGGCGAGAGAGTCCAGAGGGTTCTATAGAAAACATAATTTATGTTTACCTGATAAATTTATTTCTCTTGTAGTGTGTTCAGTCCACGGGTCATCCATTACTTATGGAATATATTCTCTCCCCAACAGGAAATTGCAAGAGGATCACCCAATCAGAGCTGCTACATAGCTCCTCCCCTCACATGTCATATTCAGTCATTCGACCAAAACAAGACGAGAAAGGAGGAAACATAGGGTGCAGTGGTGACTGAAGTATTAAATAAAATTTAGATCTGCCTTAAAAAGACAGGGCGGGCCGTGGACTGAACACACTACAAGAGAAATAAATTTATCAGGTAAGCATAAATTATGTTTTCTCTTGTTAAGTGTGTTCAGTCCACGGGTCATCCATTACTTATGGGATACCAATACCAAAGCCAAGTACACGGATGAAGGGAGGGACAAGGCAGGCACTTAAACGGAAGGAACCACTGCCTGTAGAACCTTTCTCCCAAAAACAGCCTCCGAAGAAGCAAAAGTGTCAAATTTGTAAAATTGAAAAAGTGTGAAGCGAAGACCAAGTTGCAGCCTTGCAAATCTGTTCAACAGAAGCCTCATTCTTAAAGGCCCAGGTGGAAGCCACAGCTCTAGTGGAATGAGCTGTAATTATTTCAGGGGGCTGTTGTCCAGCTGTCTCAAGGGCTAAACGTATTATGCTACGAAGCCAAAAGGAGAGAGAGGTTGCCGAAGCCTTTTGACCTCTCCTCTGTCCAGAGTAAACGACAAACAGGGGAGAAGTTTGACGAAAATCTTTAGTTGCCTGTAAATAGAATTTCAGGGCACGGAAGTCGTTCCTTCCTTGAAGAAGGATTAGGACATAATGACGGAACAACAATCTCCTGATTGATATTTCTGTTAGAGACTACCTTAGGTAAAAACCCAGGTTTAGTACGCAGAACTACCTTGTCTGAATGAAAAATCAGATAAGGAGAATCACAGTGTAAGGCAGACAATTCCGAGACTCTTCGAGCCGAGGAAATAGCCATCAAAAATAGAACTTTCCAAGATAAAAGTTTAATATCAACGGAATGAAGGGGTTCAAACGGAACTCCTTGAAGAACTTTAAGAACCAAGTTTAAGCTCCACGGAGGAGCAACAGTTTTAAACACAGGCTTAATCCTAGCTAACGCTTGAAAAAAAGCCTGGATGTCTGGAACTTCTGCCAGACGCTTATGCAAAAGAATAGACAAAGCAGAAATCTGTCCCTTTAAAGAACTAGCTGATAAGCCTTTTTCCAAACCCTCTTGGAGAAAAGACAGTATCCTTGGAATCCTAACCTTACTCCACGAGTAACTCTTGGATTCGCACCAATACAGGTATTTACGCCATATATTATGGTAGATTTTTCTGGTAACAGGCTTTCGTGCCTGTATCAAAGTATCAATAACTGACTCGGAGAAACCACGCTTTGATAGGATCAAGCGTTCAATCTCCACGCAGTCAGTCTCAGAGAAATTAGATTTGGATGATTGAAAGGACTTTGTATTAGAAGGTCTTTCCTCAAAGGTAGAGTCCATGGAGGACAAGACGACATGACCACTAGGTCTGAATACCAGGTCCTGCGTGGCCACACAGGCGCTATCAGGATCACCGATGCTCTCTCCTGTTTGATCTTGGCAATCAGTCGAGAGAGCAGAGGAAACGGTGGACACACATAAGCCATGCTGAAGAACCAAGGAGCTGCTAGAGCATCTATCAGCTTCGCTCCCGGGTCCCTGGACCTGGAACCGTAAAGAGGAAGTTTGGCATTCTGGCGAGACGCCATGAGATCCAGATCTGGTTTGCCCCAACGATGGACCAGTTGAGCAAATACCTCCGGATGGAGTTCCCACTCCCCCGGATGAAAAGTCTGACGACTTAGAAAGTCCGCCTCCCAGTTCTCCACTCCTGGGATGTGGATTGCTGACAAGTGGCAAGAGTGAGACTCTGCCCAGCGAATTATCTTTGAGACTTCCAACATCGCTAGGGAACTCTTGGTTCCCCCTTGATGGTTGATATAAGCCACAGTCGTGATGTTGTCCAACTGAAATCTGATGAACCTCAGCTTTGCTAGCTGAGGCCAAGCTAGAAGAGCGTTGAATATTGCCCTTAGCTCCAGAATATTTATTGGGAGGAGTTTCTCCTCCTGAGTCCAGGATCCCTGAGCCTTCAGGGAATTCCAGACTGCGCCCCAGCCTAGGAGGCTGGCATCTGTTGTTACAATCATCCAATCTGGCCTGCGAAAGGTCATACCCCTGGACAGATGGACCCAAGATAACCACCAGAGAAGAGAATCTCTGGTCTCTTGATCCAGATTTAGTAGAGGGGACAAATCTGAGAAAACCCCATTCCACTGACTTAGCATGCATAATTGCAGCGGTCTGAGATGCAGGCGCGCAAATGGCACTATGTCCATTGCCGCTACCATTAAGCCGATAACTTCCATGCACTGAGCCACTGACGGGCGTGGAATGGAATGAAGGACTCGGCAAGCATTTAAGAGTTTTGATAACCTGGCCTCCGTCAGGTAAATTTTCATTTTTACAGAATCTATCAGAGTCCCTAGGAAGGAGACTCTTGTGAGTGGTGATAGAGAACTCTTTTCCATGTTCACCTTCCACCCATGCAACCTTAGAAATGCCAGAACTATCTCTGTATGAGACTTGGCAATTTGCAAGCTTGTCGCCTGTATCAGGATGTCGTCTAGATACGGAGCCACCGCTATGCCTCGCGGTCTTAGAACCGCCAGAAGAGAGCCCAGCACCTTTGTAAAGATTCTCGGGCCGTAGCCAACCCGAAGGGAAGAGCTACAAACTGGTAATGCCTGTCTAGGAAGGCAAATCTTAGGAACCGATGATGATCTTTGTGAATCGGTATGTGAAGGTAGGCATCCTTTAAATCCACTGTGGTCATGTACTGACCCTCTTGGATCATGGGTAGGATAGTCCGAATAGTTTCCATTTTGAATGATGGAACTCTTAGGAATTTGTTTAAAATCTTTAGGTCCAAAATTGGCCTGAAGGTACCCTCTTTCTTGGGAACCACGAACAGATTTGAATAAAATCCCTGTCCTTGTTCCGTTCGCGGAACTGGGTGGATCACTCCCATTACTAGGAGGTCTTGTACGCAACATAGGAATGCCTCTTTCTTTATTTGGTTTTCTGATAACCTTGAAAGATGAAATCTCCCTAGAGGAGGAGAAGCCTTGAAGTCCAGAAGATATCCCTGAGATATGATCTCCAACGCCCAGGGATCCTGGACATCTCTTGCCCACGCCTGGGCGAAGAGAGAAAGTCTGCCCCCCACTAGATCCGTTTCCGGATAGGGGGCCATCCCTTCATGCTGTCTTAGGGGCAGCAGCAGGTTTTCTGGCCTGCTTGCCCTTGTTCCAGGACTGGTTAGTTTTCCAGGCCTGTCTGTAACGAGCAACGGTTCCTTCCTGTTTTGGGGCGGAGGAAGTTGACGTTGCTCCTGCCTTGAAGTTTCGAAAGGCACGAAAATTAGACTGTTTGACCTTTGATTTGGCCTTATCCTGAGGAAGGGTATGACCCTTACCTCCCGTAATGTCAGCGATAATTTCTTTCAAGCCGGGCCCGAATAAGGTTTGCCCCTTGAAAGGAATATTAAGTAATTTAGATTTAGAAGTCACATCAGCTGACCAGGATTTAAGACATAACGCTCTGCGCGCTTCAATGGAGCTGAGTGAATGGCCTCTTCTAGAGACTCAAACCAAAATGCCGCAGCAGCAGTGACAGGTGCAATGCATGCAAGGGGCTGTAAGATAAAACCTTGTTGAACAAACATTTTCTTAAGGTAACCTTCCAATTTTTTATCCATTGGATCTGAAAAAGCACAACTATCCTCCACCGGGATAGTAGTACGCTTGGCTAAAGTAGAAACTGCTCCCTCCACCTTAGGGACCGTCTGCCATAAGTCCCGTGTAGTGGCGTCTATTGGAAACATTTTTCTAAATATAGGAGGTGGGGAAAAGGGCACACCAGGTCTATCCCACTCCTTGCTAATAATTTCTGTAAGCCTTTTAGGAATAGGAAAAACGTCGGTACACACCGGTACTGCATAGTACCTATCCAGCCTACATAATTTCTCTGGAATCGCAACTGTGTTACAGTCATTCAGAGCCGCTAAAACCTCCCCTAGCAATACACGGAGGTTCTCAAGCTTAAATTTAAAATTAGAGATCTCTGAATCCGGTTTCCCTGGATCAGATCCGTCACCTACAGAATGAAGCTCTCCGTCCTCATGTTCTGCAAACTTTGACGCAGTATCGGACATGGCTCTTGTAGCACCAGCGCGCTCTATTCTTACCCCAGAGCAAAAGCGCTTGCCTCTTAATTCTGGCAATTTAGATAATACTTCTGTCAGGGTATTATTCATAATATTAGCCATGTCCTGTAAGGTGATTTGTATGGCCGTCCCTGATGCACTTGGCGCCACAATATCACGCACCTCCTGAGCGGGAGGCGAAGGTACTGACTCGTGAGGAGAGTTAGTCGGCATAACTTCCCCCTCGTTGTCTGGTGATAATTCCTTTATAGATAAAGACTGACCTTTATTATTTAAAGTGAAATCAATACATTTAGTACACATGTTTCTGTGGGGCTCCACAGTGGCCTTTAAACATAGTGAACAAACAGATTCATCTGTGTCAGACATGTTTAAACAGACTAGCAATAAGACTAGCAGACTTGGAAAACACTGTAAATAATTTTTCTAGTAATAAAGAAAAATGCTACTGTGCCTTTAAGAAGCACAGAAAACTGTCACAGTTGAAATAACAATGAACCAAATCAGTTATAGCAAACAAATTTTCACAGTAAATGTATTAAGTTAGCAGAGCATTGCACCCACTTGCAAATGGATGATTAACCCCTTAAAACCCAAACGGTTTTTATAAGCAAAAAAACGTTTATTAATACAGTAAAAAAAAACACTGTCACAGGTCTGCTGTGACTGATTACCTCCCTCAAAATGACTTATGAAGTCCCTTAAGCTGTCTGGAGACGACCCGTGTCAAGCAGAAGGAAGCAGGAAGACAGAGCCTGAATTTTTTACTGCGTCAAAAGAGCGCTAAAATAGGCCCCTCCTACTCAATATTACAATATTGGGAGTGTCAGTTAACTGTTTCTATGCAGAAATATTGTCAGCCATGTGGAAAAATGTTATGCCCCAAAAAGTTTTATCACCAATGTACCTCACAAAACGAATAAACATGCCAGTAAAATCGTTTTAAACATCCCTTTTTTAATGAGCTTGTATCTCTATTGATAAGCCTGATACCAGTCTTCCTACTGCATTTAAGGCTTATAACATCACTTCAGTATTAATAGCATTTTCTCAGTCAAATTCCATTCCTTAGAAAATTACTTTACTGTATATATTTAAATCAGCCTGTTAACAGTCACTCTCACTGTATTAAAGGCTTTTACTTACATTACATCGGTATCAGCAGTATTTTCTTAGTCAATTCCATTCCATAGAAAAATAATTTACTGCACATACCTTGTTTGCAGGGTTCCCCGCACGCCATTCCCTTCTGAAAGTTACCTCACTCCTCAGAATATGCGAGAACAGCCAGTGGATCTTAGTTACTGCCGCTAAGATCATAGAAAACGCAGGCAGATTCTTCTTCCAAATACTGCCTGAGAATAAACAACACACTCCGGTGTCATTTTAAAAACATAATTTATGCTTACCTGATAAATTTATTTCTCTTGTAGTGTAGTCAGTCCACGGGTCATCCATTACTTATGGAATATATCTCTTCCTAACAGGAAGCTGCAAGAGGATCACCCAGCAGAGCTGCTACATAGCTCCTCCCCTCACATGTCATATTCAGTCATTCGACCAAAGCAGACGAGAAAGGAGAAACCATAGGGTGCAGTGGTGACTGGAGTTTAATTAAAATTTAGGTCTGCCTTAAAGACAGGGCGGGCCGTGGACTGACTACACTACAAGAGAAATAAATTTATCAGGTAAGCATAAATTATGTTTTCTCTTGTTAAGTGTAGTCAGTCCACGGGTCATCCATTACTTATGGAATACCAATACCAAAGCTAAAGTACACGGATGAAGGGAGGGACAAGGCAGGAACATTAAACAGAAGGAACCACTGCCTGAAGTACCTTTCTCCCAAAAATAGCCTCCGAAGAAGCAAAAGTGTCAAATTTGTAAAATTTTGAAAAGGTGTGAAGCGAAGACCAAGTCGCAACCTTGCAAATCTGTTCAACAGAGGCCTCATTTTTAAAGGCCCAGGTGGAAGCCACAGCTCTAGTAGAATGAGCTGTAATCCTTTCAGGAGGCTGCTGTCCAGCAGTCTCATAGGCTAAACGTATTATGATACGAAGCCAAAAAGAGAGAGAGGTAGCCGAAGCCTTTTGACCTCTTCTCTGTCCAGAGTAAACGACAAACAGGGAAGAAGTTTGACGAAAATCTTTAGTTGCCTGCAAATAGAACTTCAGGGCACGGACTACGTCCAAATTATGCAAAAGTCGTTCCTTCTTTGAAGAAGGGTTAGGACACAGTGATGGAACAACAATCTCTTGATTGATATTCCTGTTAGTAACTACCTTAGGTAAGAACCCAGGTTTAGTACGCAGAACTACCTTGTCTGAATGAAAAATCAGATAAGGAGAATCACAATGTAAGGCAGATAACTCAGAGACTCTTCGAGCCGAGGAAATAGCCATCAAAAACAAAACCTTCCAGGATAACAGTTTGATATCAATGGAATGAAGGGGTTCAAATGGAACGCCTTGAAGAACATTAAGAACTAAGTTTAAGCTCCACGGCGGAGCAACAGTCTTAAACACAGGCTTAATCCTAGTTAAAGCCTGACAAAAAGCCTGAACGTCTGGAACTTCAGCCATACGTTTGTGTAGAAGAATAGACAGAGCAGAAATCTGTCCCTTTAACGAACTAGCAGATAAGCCCTTTTCTAAACCCTCTTGTAGAAAGGACAATATCCTAGGAATCCTAACCTTACTCCATGAGTAACTCTTGGATTCGCACCAATATAAATATTTACGCCATATCTTATGGTAAATTTTTCTGGTAACAGGCTTCCTAGCCTGTATTAAGGTATCAATAACCGACTCCGAGAAGCCACGCTTTGATAGAATCAAGCGTTCAATCTCCATGCAGTCAGCCTCAGAGAAATTAGATTTGGATGTTTGAAAGGACCCTGAATTAGAAGGTCCTGTCTCAGAGGCAGAGACCACGGTGGACAGGACGACATGTCTACTAGGTCTGCATACCAGGTCCTGCGTGGCCACGCAGGCGCTATCAGAATCACCGAAGCTCTCTCCTGTTTGATCTTGGCAATCAAACGAGGAAGCATCGGGAATGGTGGAAACACATAAGCCATGTTGAAGACCCAAGAGGCTGTCAGAGCATCTATCAGCACCGCTCCCGGGTCCCTGGACCTGGATCCGTAACAAGGAAGCTTGGCGTTCTGGCGAGACGCCTTGAGATCCAGATCTGGTTTGCCCCAACGAAGAATCAGTTGAGCAAAGACCTCCGGATGAAGTTCCCACTCCCCCCGGATGAAAAGTCTGGCGACTTAGAAAATCCGCCTCCCAGTTCTCTACGCCTGGGATGTAAATCGCTGACAGGTGGCAAGAGTGAGACTCTGCCCAGCGAATTATCTTTGAGACTTCCAACATCGCTAGGGAGCTTCTGGTTCCCCCTTGATGGTTGATGTAAGCCACAGTCGTGATGTTGTCCGACTGAAATCTGATGAACCTCAGAGTTGCTAACTGAGGCCAAGCTAGGAGAGCATTGAATATTGCTCTTAATTCCAGAATATTTATTGGGAGGAGTTTCTCCTCCTGAGTCCATAATCCCTGAGCTTTCAGGGAGTTCCAGACTGCACCCCAGCCTAGAAGGCTGGCGTCTGTTGTTACAATCGTCCAATCTGGCCTGCGAAAGGTCATCCCCTTGGACAGATGTGGCCGAGAGAGCCACCATAGAAGAGAATCTCTGGTCTCTTGATCCAGACTTAGTAGGGGGGACAAATCTGAGTAATCCCCGTTCCACTGATTTAGCATGCACAATTGCAGCGGTCTGAGATGCAGGCACGCAAATGGTACTATATCCATTGCCGCTACCATTAAGCCGATTACTTCCATGCACTGAGCTACTGACGGGTGTGGAATGGAATGAAGGACACGGCAAGCATTTAGAAGTTTTGATAACCTGGCCTCTGTCAGGTAAATTTTCATCTCTACAGAATCTATAAGAGTCCCTAGAAAGGGAACTCTTGTAAGTGGTAATAAAGAACTCTTTTCCACGTTCACCTTCCACCCATGCGACCTCAGAAATGCCAGAACTATCTCTGTATGAGACTTGGCAGTTTGAAAACTTGACGCTTGTATCAGAATGTCGTCTAGGTACGGAGTCACCGCTATGCCTCGCGGTCTTAGTACCGCCAGAAGTGAGCCCAGAACTTTTGTAAAGATTCTTGGAGCCGTAGCTAATCCGAAGGGAAGAGCTACAAACTGGTAATGCCTGTCTAGGAAAGCAAATCTTAGGTACCGATAATGATCCTTGTGAATCGGTATGTGAAGGTAGGCATCCTTTAAATCCACTGTGGTCATGTACTGACCCTCTTGGATCATGGGAAGGATGGTTCGAATAGTTTCCATTTTGAATGATGGAACTCTTAGAAATTTGTTTAGGATTTTTAAGTCCAAGATTGGTCTGAAGGTTCCCTCTTTCTTGGGAACCACAAATAGATTTGAATAGAATCCCTGCCCTTGTTCCGTCCGCGGAACTGGGTGGATCACCCCCATTAGTAAAAGGTCTTGTACACAGCGTAGAAACGCCTCTTTCTTTATTTGGTTTGCTGATAACCTTGAAAGATGAAATCTCCCTCGTGGAGGAGAAGTTTTGAAGTCCAGGAGATATCCCTGAGATATGATCTCCAACGCCCAGGGATCCTGGACATCTCTTGCCCAAGCCTGGGCGAAGAGAGAAAGTCTGCCCCCCACTAGATCCGTTTCCGGATAGGGGGCCCTCTCTTCATGCTGTCTTGGGGGCAGCAGCAGGTTTCTTGGCCTGCTTGCCCTTGTTCCAGGACTGGTTAACTTTCCGGCCCTGCCTGTAACGAGCAACAGCTCCTTCCTGTTTTGGAGCGGAGGAAGTTGATGCTGCTCCAGCCTTGAAGTTACGAAAGGCACGAAAACTAGACTGTTTGGCCTTTGATTTGGCCCTGTCCTGAGGTAGAGCATGGCCCTTACCTCCCGTAATGTCATCTATAATTTCTTTCAAGCCGGGCCCGAATAAGGTCTGCCCTTTGAAAGGAATATTAAGAAATTTAGATTTAGAAGTCACGTCAGCTGACCAGGATTTAAGCCATAGCGCTCTGCGCGCTTGGATGGCGAATCCGGAGTTCTTAGCCGTAAGTTTGGTTAAATGTACGACGGCATCAGAAACAAATGCGTTAGCTAGCTTAAGTGCTTTAAGCTTGTTCATAATTTCATCCAATGGAGCTGTGCGAATGGCCTCTTCCAGAGACTCAAACCAGAATGCCGCCGCAGCAGTGACAGGCGCAATGCATGCAAGGGGCTGTAAGATAAAACCTTGTTGAACAAACATTTTCTTAAGGTAACCCTCTAATTTCTTATCCATTGGATCTGAAAAGGCACAACTATCCTCCACCGGGATAGTGGTACGCTTAGCTAAAGTAGAAACTGCTCCCTCCACCTTAGGGACCGTCTGCCATAAGTCTTGTGTGGTGGCGTCTATAGGAAACATTTTCCTAAATATGGGAGGAGGGGAAAAGGGCACACCAGGTCTATCCCACTCCTTGCTAATAATCTCTGTAAGCCTTTTAGGTATAGGAAACATGTCAGTACACATCGGTACCGCATAGTATCTATCCAACCTACATAATTTTTCTGGAATTGCAACAGTGTTACAATCATTCAGAGCCGCTAATACCTCCCCTAGCAATATGCGGAGGTTCTCAAGCTTAAATTTAAAATTAGAAATCTCTGAATCCAGTCTCCCTGGATCAGATCCGTCACCCACAGAATGAAGCTCTCCGTCTTCACGCTCTGCAAACTGTGACGCAGTATCTGACATGGCTCTCACCTCATCCGCGCGCTCTATCCTTAACCCAGAGCTATCGCGCTTGCCTCTTAATTCTGGCAATTTAGATAATACTTCTGTCATAACAGTAGCCATGTCTTGCAAAGTGATTTGTAAGGGCCTCCCTGATGTACTTGGCGCCACAAAATCACGCACCTCCTGAGCGGGAGGCGAAGGTACTGACACGTGAGGAGAGTTAGTCGGCATAACTTCCCCCTCGTTGTCTGGTGATAATTTCTTTACATGTAAAGATTGACTTTTATTTAAAGTAGCATCAATGCAATTAGTACATAAATTTCTATTGGGCTCCACATTGGCCTTTAAACATAGTGAACAAAGAGATTAATCTGTGTCAGACATGTTTAAACAGACTAGCAATGAGACTAGCAAGCTTGGAAATACTTTTCTAAATAAATTTACAAGCAATATAAAAAACGCTACTGTGCCTTTAAGAAGCACAAAAAAGCTGTCACAGTTGAAATAACAATGAAC
This sequence comes from Bombina bombina, assembly GCF_027579735.1. Lineage (NCBI taxonomy): Eukaryota > Metazoa > Chordata > Amphibia > Anura > Bombinatoridae > Bombina > Bombina bombina. The sequence continues at coordinate 933,173,090 of NC_069502.1, read as the reverse complement.
CAAAATAGTTATAGCAACCAATTTTTCACAGTAAATGTATTAAGTTAGCAAAGGATTGCACCCACCAGCAAATGGAGGATTAACCCCTTAATACCCAAAAACGGATTAACAATTTAATAATTAACGTTTTTCTCACAGTCAAAACACACTGTCACAGGTCTGCTGTGACTGATTACCTCCCTCAAAATGAATTTTGGAGACCCCTGAGCTCTCTAGAGACGATCTGGATCATGGAGGATGAAGTAGACAGATTGTGACTGAATTTTTACTGCGCAAAAAAGCGCTAAAATAGGCCCCTCCCACTCATATTACAACAGTGGGGAAGCTCAGAAAACTGTTTCTATGCAGAAAACAAAGATGGCCATGTGGTAAAAATCATGCCCCAATAAGTTTTATCACCAAGTACCTCACAAAAAACGATTAACATGCCAGTAAACGTTTTAAACATACATTTGAAAAGTTATGAATTGTTATTAATAAGCCTGCTACCAGTCGCTTTTACTGCAGTTAAGGCTCATACATTATTTCAGTATTAACAGTATTTTCAGAGTCAATTCCATTCCTTAGAAAAATACATTCAGTGTACACACACTCATCAGCCTAATACTAGTCGCTATCACTGCATTTAATGCTGAACTTACTTTACATTGGTATCAGCAGAATTTTCTCAGTCAATTCCATTCCTCAGAAAAATAATTACTGCACATACCTCATTTGCAGGGGGGCCCTGCATGCTATTCCCCTTCTCTGAAGTTACCTCACTCCTCAGATGAGAACAGCCAGTGGATCTTAGTTACGTCTGCTAAGATCATAGAAAACGCAGGCAGATTCTTCTTCTAATGCTGCCTGAGAATAAACAGCACACTCCGGTGCCATTTAAAATAACAAACTTTTGATTGTAGAAATAAACTAAGTTAAAAAACACCACAGACCTCTCACAGCGACCTATCTAGTTAGGCTGCAAGAGAATGACTGAATATGACATGTGAGGGGAGGAGCTGTTAGGAAGAGATATATTCCATAAGTAATGGATGACCCGTGGACTGACTACACTTAACAAGAGAAATAACAAACTTTTGATTGAAGTATAAAAACACCACAGAACCTCTCACAACTTCCTATCTTTTCAGTTGCAAGAGAATGACTGAATATGACATGTGAGGGGAGGAGCTATGTAGCAGCTCTGATTGGGTGATCCTCTTGCAATTTCCTGTTGGGGAGAGAATATATTCCATAAGTAATGGATGACCCGTGGACTGAACACACTTAACAAGAGAAAAGTGTAATTTTAAGCTGATACTTACCCTGTAACTTGGGAGAGATAATAAGCTTGATGTATAGGGTAACAAACAGGGTTGTAAAAATATCACTATGGTTTACTAGTCAAGGGTTAAAAACTACACTCAATGTTAAAGATAGAAAAAAGTCAAATTTCGAAGTCTTCCACTGCAAATTCTACGTTGTCCAGGAATAAATAAATATATATATATCTGCATGTTCACAAACCATTTAACAGTCATTGACCAGGGTGCTGGCAAACAAATATAATAGAAAAAATATACAGACCGCACTCGCAGGATTGAAGACAAACACATTCCTTGCAGCTTTAATGTGGTGATGTTTTGGTAACAATCTCTCCTTCCTCAGACCAACAGTTGGTCTGAGGAAGGGGAAATTGTCCCCGAAACGTCACCACATCAAAGCTGCAAGGAATGTGTTTGTCTTCAATCCAGTGAGTGTGGTCTGTATATTTTATATATATTTATGTGTGTGTGTATATATTTTATATATATATATATATATATATATATATATATATATATATATATATATATATATATATATATATATATATATATATATATATATATATATGTGTGTGTAGTAAAACATATAGACTGCACTCACTGGATTTGTGAAAAACAGCAATTATGAAGCAGCAGTCTTAAGACCTTTGCTCCTTAACTGGTCTGCCGCCTCTGAGGCTGCAGACATCAATTTGCCTGATCCTATACGATCGGGTTGACACCCCCTGCTAGCGGCTGATTGGCCGCGACTCTGCAGGGGGCGGCATTGCACAAGTAGTTCACCAGAACTGCTTATGCAATGTTAAATGCCGACATTGTATGCTATCTGCATTCAGCTATGTCTGGTGGACATGATACGCTGTCCGCCAGACATTGATAAATCGGCCCCTATATGTATTACTATTGAAATATAATTCTAACTAAGCTCCCTGGTCGTTGACTAGCTGGCAGTGAGAATGCAGATACTCGTGGGATATATATATATATTTCTGAACAAATATATGCAAAGAGAAAGTGAAGCAAAAGCAGCATATTTTATCCTGATGCACATTTCAATCGTAAGCATGTGACTTACATAACCGTCATTGTGACCAAATGGCATATTTTTAAAACATTATAAATAAGTAAAGTAACCGAAAATAATGCATAATCTTGAAAGAGTGAATGCCCTTTTCCCAGTGTAAATAACATGAAGGCTAGACAATACTTACCCTATTTACTTGAATTGCCACAAACAAAAATAATCTCAAAGGAGAACCTGCAAGGTTTTTAAATTTGCCTGTTAAAACTACACATATACGGCAAATATTGAAACAGTGTTTCTGCAGGTGCTTAAATAAGAATACACTCTTATCGTCTATTTGCCTGAGTACATTGCTTTGGTAATGAGTTGGTATACCAGCCACATAGCATTAAATGTTTTGTTAATTGCACGTTTACATTTATTCTAGCAATTACAATTTTCACTACTGGCCTTTGTGTATAGAGATAAAGTTAAGTCAATAAAGCATTGTGTGTATATAGAAAGATAAGATAGGATGTCTGCTGGTCATGCAGGCTTAGCATACTTAAATGGAAATGTTCTCTAGGACAATATGTTGTGGTTTCAGTGAGTAAAATCGCTACTTCAAATACAAACATAAACCTATAGGATACATTTCCCATGTATGAGTATATACAAGTCCAAAAAGGAGCACTCATACCTAATAAACAGCTGCCAGGGTGCCAGCGGGTTAAATATACAAGATATATGAAGGCACTCACTGGTCTTTTCAAAGTGTATTTAATGAAATAAGCATGACGTTTCGTGGACACACTCCCCTTCCTCTGAGGAAGGGGAGTGTCCCCCCTAAAAGTCACGCTTCTTTCATTAAATACACTTTGAAAAGACTAGTGAGTGCCTTCCTATATCTTGTGTGTGTGTATATATATATATATATATATATATATATATATATATATATATATATATATATCAAATGCCATGCAACTGGTATGACAGGTCTTTCTAAACCTAATAAGGTCAAATTAATTGTACAGTGCAGTGTCCCTTTAAATTGGATTCTACTGTGATTGAAGAAAATCCTAGTTATTGTCACATAGTGTTACCTTGACTATTTTAGAATATGATGGTTTGTTAGCCAAATGTCAGAACATCTGTTATTTTTCAAATAAGCCATGTTTAATAAACTTGGTTCATCTTCGTTTGGAAAATCTGAAGAAACTGCTTATAATTCACAACTTGTTGAATTAGGCTCAGAAAAGCCAGGTTTGTTTAAATCTTTTGCATTTAGTATTTCATTCTTGAGCAATGAAAACTTTGTCTGGACACCCAGAGTTAGACAGAAATCCTCTTACGTAAGTTAGTATTTGTTATTGTTGTACTGACCCACCCAAGATTAATTCATTAATTTGTTTATCATTCTTCTTTGCATCTGCTCATATACAAGTAGCTAAAGCTCACAAATAGAAACACATTTTGATTGCAGATACGAACCAGCAGGCTCCTGTTGTCTGACATATTTCTAGATGAAGTGCAAGCTTAAAGGAATATTAATGATGTATTTAAAGTAAAGATTACCCTAGAATATTATGTAGATTAATATTATACAATTATTTTAGTTGTTTAAATATTGCAGATATAAGTGTAAAGATTTAGGTCCAGATTACAAGTGGAGCGCTAAATATATTAGCGCTCTACTGAGTAATACCAGTGCATGCTAATGTGCGCTGGGATTACAAGTTAAAGGGACAGTATACACTCATTTTCATATAACTGCATGTAATAGACACTACTATAAAATATATAAAAATCCAGTATAAAACTGTTTAAAAACTTACTTAGAAGCTCTCAGTTTAGCTCTTTGAAAAGGTAGCTGGAAAGCCCACTGCAAGACACTCCCCTCCCTTCTTTTGCATAGGAAAAGACCCTTTACATTAACAGGAGCAAGCTGAAGAAGGTAGCTGATGGTATTCACATAAAACTTTGGGGCTCGGTTAGGAGTCTGAAAATCAGAGCAATGTTATTTAAAAATAAGCAAAACTATACACTATAAAATTTATGGGCTATATAAATAGATAAAACATTTATGCAAAGAACATGAGTGTATAATGTCCCTTTAAGGGCAATGGGGGCATATTTATAAAATTAAACAGAGATCTGATCGCTGGTTAATTTTATAAGCGCTAATTGCTACTGCAAGCTTGAGGTAGCAATAACCAGCCACTTGTAATGGCTGGTTAATTATCGCGCACCTGCAAATGGGCAAATTTGCCCATTTGCGGGTGCGCAATAAATTAGCACTCCACTTCTAATCTAGCCCTTAGTTTTTATAAAGTAAGGGGAGCTGCCATGATTGGACTACTTTTTTATTTATTTCTCCAGCTGAAAATAAGGGACAGATGTAAATCAAGCAACAAAATGGAGTTTGTGCAAACTGCCTGTTTTATTTCTGTTCATAATTGTTTTCAGCAGGTGAGGGAGCTAACGGGTAGCAAACATGGCAGCACCTATTACTTCTATTTGGTGTCATGATTACTTTATATAAATATATTCAAGGCCCATATACAGAGATGGCAGAAACTCTGTCTATTCCAAGAAAATTGTTGGTGGCAAGAGGTCACAATTTAAGGCTGGAGGAAAGGAGATTTAATCTGCAATGGAAATGTTTTTTCACTGTAAGAGCAATAAAATGTAAGCTCAACTGGAGCTTTTTGTAAGTATATTAGATTTGTATAGGTTGACCTCGATGGACTTTGGTCTTTTTTTAGCCTCATCTACTATGTTACTATGTTAAATTAAGACAAATGACTCCAATGCACTTATATACACATATAAACACATAAATACTTATGTATACATATATATGTCTGTAAATACATATATAAACATATAAAAACATATGCACACATATATAAACATATATATATATATATATATATATATATATATATATATATCATATACAGAGAGTGCAGAATTATTAGGCAAGTTGTATTTTTGAGGATTAATTTTATTATTGAACAACAACCATGTTCTCAATGAACCCAAAAAACTCATTAATATCAAAGCTGAATATTTTTGGAAGTAGTTTTTAGTTTGCTTTTAGTTTTAGCTATTTTAGGGGGATATCTGTGTGTGCAGGTGACTATTACTGTGCATAATTATTCGGCAACTTAACAAAAAACAAATATATACCCATTTCAATTATTTATTTTTACCAGTGAAACCAATATAACATCTCAACATTCACAAATATACATTTCTGACATTCAAAAACAAAACAAAAACAAATAAGTGACCAATATAGCCACCTTTCTTTGCAAGGACACTCAAAAGCCTGCCATCCATGGATTCTGTCAGTGTTTTGATCTGTTCACCATCAACATTGCGTGCAGCATCAACCACAGCCTCCCAGACACTGTTCAGAGAGGTGTACTGTTTTCCCTCCTTGTAAATCTCACATTTGATGATGGACCACAGGTTCTCAATGGGGTTCAGATCAGGTGAACAAGGAGGCCATGTCATTAGATTTTCTTCTTTTATACCCTTTCTTGCCAGCCACGCTGTGGAGTACTTGGACGCGTGTGATGGAGCATTGTCCTGCATGAAAATCATGTTTTTCTTGAAGGATGCAGACTTCTTCCTGTACCACTGCTTGAAGAAGGTGTCTTCCAGAAACTGGCAGTAGGACTGGGAGTTGAGCTTGACTCCATCCTCAACCCGAAAAGGCCCCACAAGCTCATCTTTGATGATACCAGCCCAAACCAGTACTCCACCTCCACCTTGCTGGCGTCTGAGTCGGACTGGAGCTCTCTGCCCTTTACCAATCCAGCCACGGGCCCATCCATCTGGCCCATCAAGACTCACTCTCATTTCATCAGTCCATAAAACCTTAGAAAAATCAGTCTTGAGATATTTCTTGGCCCAGTCTTGACATTTCAGCTTGTGTGTCTTGTTCAGTGGTGGTCGTCTTTCAGCCTTTCTTACCTTGGCCATGTCTCTGAGTATTGCACACCTTGTGCTTTTGGGCACTCCAGTGATGTTGCAGCTCTGAAATATGGCCAAACTGGTGGCAAGTGGCATCTTGGCAGCTGCACGCTTGACTTTTCTCAGTTCATGGGCAGTTATTTTGCACCTTGGTTTTTCCACACGCTTCTTGCGACCCTGTTGACTATTTTGAATGAAACGGTTGATTGTTCGATGATCACGCTTCAGAAGCTTTGCAATTTTAAGAATGCCGCATCCCTCTGCAAGATATCTCACTATTTTTTACTTTTCTGAGCCTGTCAAGTCCTTCTTTTGACCCATTTTGCCAAAGGAAAGGAAGTTGCCTAATAATTATGCACACCTGATATAGGGTGTTTATGTCATTAGACCACACCCCTTCTCATTACAGAGATGCACATCACCTAATATGCTTAATCGGTAGTAGGCTTTCGAGCCTATACAGCTTGGAGTAAGACAACATGCATAAAGAGGATGATGTGGTCAAAATACTCATTTGCCTAATAATTCTGCACTCCCTGTATACTGTGTGTATGTATATATATATATATATATATATATATACAGGGGGTGCAGAATTATTAGGCAAGTTGTATTTTTGAGGATTAATTTTATTATTGAACAACAACCATGTTCTCAATGAACCCAAAAAACTCATTAATATCAAAGCTGAATATTTTCGGAAGTAGTTTTTAGTTTGTTTTTAATTTTAGCTATTTTAGGGGGATATCTGTGTGTGCAGGTGACTATTACTGTGCATAATTATTAGGCAACTTAACAAAAAACAAATATATACCCATTTCAATTATTTATTTTTACCAGTGAAACCAATATAACATCTCAACATTCACAAATATACATTTCTGACATTCAAAAACAAAACAAAAACAAATCAGTGACCAATATAGCCACCTTTCTTTGCAAGGACACTCAAAAGCCTGCCATCCATGGATTCTGTCAGTGTTTTGATCTGTTCATCATCAACATTGCGTGCAGCAGCAACGACAGCCTCCCAGACACTGTTGAGAGAGGTGTACTGTTTTCCCTCCTTGTAAATCTCACATTTGATGATGGACCACAGGTTCTCAATGGGGTTCAGATCAGGTGAACAAGGAGGCCATGTCATTAGATTTTCTTCTTTTATACCCTTTCTTGCCAGCCACGCTGTGGAGTACTTGGACGCGTGTGATGGAGCATTGTCCTGCATGAAAATCATGTTTTTCTTGAAGCATGCAGACTTCTTCCTGTACCACTGCTTGAAGAAGGTGTCTTCCAGAAACTGGCAGTAGGACTGGGAGTTGAGCTTGACTCCATCCTCAACCCGAAAAGGCCCCACAAGCTCATCTTTGATGATACCAGCCCAAACCAGTACTCCATCTCCACCTTTCTGGCGTCTGAGTCGGACTGGAGCTCTCTGCCCTTTACCAATCCAGCCACGGGCCCATCCATCTGGCCCATCAAGACTCACTCTCATTTCATCAGTCCATAAAACCTTAGAAAAATCAGTCTTGAGATATTTCTTGGCCCAGTCTTGACGTTTCAGCTTGTGTGTCTTGTTCAGTGATGGTCGTCTTTCAGCCTTTCTTACCTTGGCCATGTCTCTGAGTATTGCACACCTTGTGCTTTTGGGCACTCCAGTGATGTTGCAGCTCTGAAATATGGCCAAACTGGTGGCAAGTGGCATCTTGGCAGCTGCACGCTTGACTTTTCTCAGTTCATGAGCAGCTATTTTGCACCTTGGTTTTTCCACACGCTTCTTGCGACCCTGTTGACTATTTTGAATGAAACGCTTGATTGTTCGATGATCACGCTTCAGAAGCTTTGCAATTTTAAGAGTGCTGCATCCCTCTGCAAGATATCTCACTATTTTTGACTTTTCTGAGCCTGTCAAGTCCTTCTTTTGACCCATTTTGCCAAAGGAAAGGAAGTTGCCTAATAATTATGCACACCTGATATAGGGTGTTGATGTCATTAGACCACACCCCTTCTCATTACAGAGATGCACATCACCTAATATGCTTAACTGGTAGTAGGCTTTCGAGCCTATACAGCTTGGAGTAAGACAACATGCATAAAGAGGATGATGTGGTCAAAATACTCATTTGCCTAATAATTCTGCACTCCCTGTATATATATATATATATATATATATATATATATATATATATATATATATATACACACACACACATATATAACAGTGCTCTTTTAGTAAAAACAAATGTTAATTAAAAGTAAACATAAAAAGAAAGATTGTGTTAAAAAATGCAAATAACTTGCTAAGTGATAAATAAAAGAGCTACATTATAGAACTTAAAGGGACAGTAAAGTCATAATTAGACATTCATGATTTAGACAAAGCATACAATTTTAAACAACTTTCCAATTTACTTCTATTATTTAATTTGCCTCTTTCTCATGTGATCCTTTTGCTAAAAGGTTTATCTAGGTCAGCTCAGGAGCAGAAAAGAACCTAGGTTATAGCTGCTGATTGGTGGCTGCATATATATACCGTTGTCATTGGCTAACCCATGTGTTTAGTTAGAAAGTTAAAATAAATAAAAGGTAAAATCCTTTAAGATGTTGAATAATTCATATTGTAGTGATGTTTATTTAGTAAACCTACTGCTTAGTGCTTTTTTTTTCATATCCCTTTAACTTGAAGTAACTTACTACTATGAGTAAACACTGGCTGAGACTTCCAATCAGCTAATGGTCTATACATATTGTAGGGACCTTTTTCTTTCTGTTTTTTTACCCTTTGATTTGCACACTGCATGATAAAAGCAAACAACAAAACATAGATCTTTTGGCTGAAATTAGTGAAAATTAGACATAACTTAAGCCAAACATGCACCAACAGTTTGTTTTTTTACTGACTATTGGAATACTAGTGTAGCCTTACAATAGCAATTACTTTTCTCAATACTTTAAGTAAAATGTGATTGACACGTTTGTAGTTCGTTATTAGGAACATGGGAACCTTTCTACCCTTCTAACAGTACAAATTAGTATATATATGTATATATATATATATATATATATATATAATGTTTCTGCTCACCAGTAATTCTTGTTGACATCAATTTGTAAATCAAGGTTTTGAGAACTGTGAAAGTTTCTTTATTTCAGTAAATTAGGCCGTACTTTAACAAAAGCCACCTTAGTTCGTATGAAATGGGCTTGCAGGCCATTTGAATTTATAATGGAGATATATTTTTAATAATTTTCATTACTTTGCCTACTACTGTCCTGCAGTTACCAAAATCCATCATAATATTTCTAACAGGATCTGAAAAGCTCGCAATTTTAGAATGGAGTTAGAGGAAAGGGGAACAAAATAAATAATTAAAGTACAGGTAGCCCTCAGTTTACGCCGGGGTTAGGTTCCAGAAGGAATGGTTGTAAATCAAAACCGTTGTAAATTGAAACCCAGTTTATAATGTAAATCAATGGGAAGTGAGGGAGATAGGTTCCAGGCCCCTCTCAAAATTGACATAAGTAACACCTAATACATTATTTTTAAAGCTTTGAAATTAAGACTTTAAATGCTAGACAGCATTATAAACCTAATAAAATAATCGCACAACACAGAATATATAATTAAACTAAGTTAAATGAACAAAAACATTTGCTAATCTGCATTATAAACCTAATAAAATAATCACACAACCCAGACTTCACTTGCATTTTTCTGCAAACAGTTCTTTCTATGCATTCCAATCTGGACTGAGTTATAGACAGGAAGATCTTGTTCCTTTGAAATCTGCCCAATAGCTCAGGTCTGGTTAAACTGATTAATTTCAGCTTGGTTGGCTTTGCTGCAACACAAGCGGACAGCTCCACCTACTGGCTATTTTAATAAATGCACTGCTTTTCAATGCTTTTCAATAGCAGTCACATGACTGGGAAAAAAGGTTGTTATTCTGAAACGGTGTAAATTGAACCGTTGTAAAACGAGGGCCACCTGTATACTGGGGAGTTTTTTTTAATATATACAAATTACATCTCAAAGGGTTTAATGTTCCTTTAAAGAGAAATAACATTACAAAATAGTCTAGAAAATACGTAAGCATGTGCTTTTGTGTACTTTATTTAACAACATATGCCGAGCATGGCCACCAGCAGCGTCATCTGTCTCTCTTCAGAGCCGGCATTCTTCTTGTGAAAGTGTAGCGCACAAAGATCTGAATTTTTACAGATCCTTATGGGTTGCACTTTCACACGAAGAAATCTGGCTTCGGAAAGAGTCAAATTTCGCTGCCAGCGGCCATATTCGCTATATGTTGCTAAACGAAAAACACAAATGCACATGTCTAGAAAATAGTACTAAATAGTGTGCATGTAAGCATATGTAGAATAATGAAAAAGCACAACCCTATGTAGAATATATATATGGGGGTGTATGAGAGAGTGGAAAATATTGCTGACAATTTATATTCTGGTGCCACCCTTAATCAATAATAGAACTACATTTACACAGGTAGATAAGGTATCAGGCCATATAGTACTGATCTGATAAAGTAAGGGAAATAAAGGCACACAGAAAATGTATTTCATAGCATAAATACATTTATTTATAGTAATCCCTTTTCACATTCCGTGATTCGCTGTATTGGCTCAAACCAACAGAATAACGTGAACACCATATATACAACACCTCAAGTCTAAGGTAATATCACCTGCAGGATACCTATTAAAGCATACGTATGCTACTAAATCAAATTGTATCTAAGACACACATTCATCAAATTACCAGATAGTACAGAAACCTAAGATAGAACATAAAGGTACATATCAAGACATATAATCAAATGTAACATGTCAGAGCAGTGTGTCAAAGAAATAGAACAGCTGAAAGAAATCTCTCTCAATTATGGAGGGAGACAAAAAATATGTGCTGCACTCAGTCCAAAAAAAAACTGCAAATGAAAAAACAGTCCTTCATACAAAGGATAATGTAAGCGTAGTAGTTCTTACTGTGACTTGTTCCAAAGTGTAAGATATATATCACTTGCCAGGATAGAGCAAACAGCAGTGAAACATGCAGGTTCTGTGTCCCAGGTGATTTCCAAAAAGCAAACCGCTCTCTCTGTGGCGTCTGATGTCACTGGGAAGGGGAGTGGTGTAGCCTGCAGAATCCTCCAATCGGACTTGTAAGTAAAGTTCGCTTTCCGTATGTAGTAGTAATCAGCTGTACCGGCATCCGCCGCACCGAGAAAGAACCAGGCTTTCCCTAGGCTGATAGATCAAAGACATCGGAACATACGCCAGGGTATTCGCAGACTTGCCCATACAGATGCAATGTGCAGATATCACTCGCTCATAGCTTAGGTGCGCCTGCATAGACTTCACAGGTGCCTGTTCTCCAAATCCTGTATCCGCTTGACAGGGATTTAAGCACCAAACAGTCCTTCATATAACACAGACCATATGTTTCTTACATCAGCATATTATTTCTTATAGCCAGCACTTTAACAGGTATGCAGATAGGATGCAGGCATTAGAAGAATATATAAAAAGGCTATGCGTGCACCATAGACCTTAAAACCTTAGACAGTTCTTGTGAACAGGAGTTAGTCGACCTGCTCCTGATTTAACACTTCAGTGTTAAAAACACAAACCAACGACCGTTTCACCCCCACATCCAGTGTGTTTCACAGGGGTTCATCACCGGACTTCCTCTTAAAGAAAGCTCACCTGACATTCCTCAGGTGTGCTTCCCCATCTGGGATAATTGCTTAAAGGTGTATTCACATAAGTAAACATGTCACTGTTTAACAACACAGAAAATAAAAATTCAATGTTCTTATGTGTAAGATTGTGAAGATTCTAGTTACACACTATAATCATAGAAGAAAACAGCCTAATTCCTCAGCTTTCTAACACTTCTTATCACAATCAAAAACAAAAATGATGACACCTTATAAGCATGGCACATGTTCTGCCTGAAGGTGGGAGAGTCCACTGACTATAGAAAACTAGCATACTCCAATTTGTCATTAAGTCCTACCGGGTACGTAGTATTAAGTCTATAAATCCATTTTGTTTCTTTCTGCAATAGAACTTTTTCATTATTACCACCTCTACCATTTGTAATCCCTTTGTCTATTACAGTAAATTTTAAAGATTCAACACTTCCATTATGGAACGTGCAAAAATGTCTTGCCACATTTGTGTCATTTCCATGAAGGATATCATCCCGATGTTCCTGTACCCGGTCCTTTACTACCCTTTTGGTTTTGCCAACGTAAAAGGCCGGGCACGAACAGCGAAGAAGATAAATTACTCCTTCAGATTTACAGTTGAAGAAGAATTTAATATCAAAAATCTTGTCACTTGAAGTGAAGAATTGTTTTGTGCTATCCATGTGGGCACAGTACACACAGTGCCCACATGGATAGCTACCTTTGATTCCTTTGTCCCTTCTTAGCCAGTCAGCACCAGAGGGCCCTCTCACAAATTGACTCTTAACCAAGTGATCTCTCAAACTTAGAGCTTTCCTAGCTGTTAGTAATGGTTTTTTACCAATAGTATCTCTAACTTTGTCGTCCAGAGTAAGTACATGCCATTTATTAGCTAGTGCTGATCTAATGTTAGACCATTGATTATTGAACTTAGTGATAAATCTGATTTGCGCCTCTTTAGGCTTTGATTTTTTATTATACAAAAGATCATCTCTAGGGGTCCTACGTGCCTTCCACAATGCTTTTTTAAGCATTCCTTAACCAAATTTAATATGCATGCTGACTTAATGAAAGAAAGGTTTCTCAAAAGAGGTTATTCCAATAAATGTCTTAAAAAAGCATTGTGGAAGGCACGTAGGACCCCTAGAGATTTTTAATAAAAATTTTTTATTTTGTTTAATTTAGTGCTTATTTTTTTTTGTAATTTAGATAATTGTATTTTGTTAATTTAATGTATTTAATTCAGGTGAGGTTTTATTTTACAGGTAAATTTGTATTTATTTTAACTAGGTAGCTAGTTAATAGTTAATTATTTACTAACTAGTCTACCTAGTTAAAATAAATACAAACTTACCTGTGAAATAAAAATAACATCTAAGCTAACTACAATGTAACTATTAGTTATATTGTAGCTAGCTTACGGTTTATTTTACAGGTAAATTTGTATTTAGTTTTAAATAGGAATTATTTAGGTAATAATAGTAGGTTTTATTTAGATTTTTTTTAATTATATTTAAGTTAGGGGGTGTAAGGGTTACGTTAGGGTTAGGTTTAGAGGTTAATAGGTTTATAATAGAGGCGGAGTGAGCGGACGGCAGATTAGGGGTTAATTATATTTAAATTGTTTTTTTATGTGGGAGGGCGGCGGTTTAGGGGTTAATAATTTTATTATAGTGGCGACGATGTTGGGAAGCGGCGGAATAGGGGTTAATACATTTTTTAAGTGGTGGCGATGTCCGAAGTGGCAGATTAGGGGTTAATAATTTTATTTTATTATTTGCAATGCGGGAGGGCCTCGGTTTAGGGGTTAATAGGTAGTTTATGGGTGTTAGTGTACTTTGTAGCAGTTTTGTAATGTAAAACTCATAACTACTGACTTTAGATGACGTTACAGATCTTGTCATTTTAGGCTGTATCGCTCACTTTTTGGCCTCCCCGCAAAACTCGTAATACCGGCGCTATGAAAGTCCCATTGAAAAAGGACTTTTTTAAAAGTGTGGTACTGACGTTGTGTGACGGCCAAAAAGGTGTGCGGTACACCTATACCTACAAGACTTGTAATAGCAGCGTTAGGGAAAAAGCATCGTTATGGGCCATAACAATGCTTTTTCACTCATAAGGCAAAACTCGTAATCTAGCTGATTGTTAGTTCTTTTAATATGTGGATGATATTGTTGCAGTATATATTGCTCTGTTGTAACATATTATAATTTATATTGTTTATTTTTATAAAATATTACTATGTTTATTAGATTACATATAACAAGTTATTTATGTATCCTACTTATACACAAGTAATACAAGTATCTTTGTTGTAATACAAGTATCTTTGTTGTAATACAAGTATCTTTGATGTAATACAAGTATCTTTGTTGTGATACACTAGGACATAGTGATGGCTGAACAGTGATATCACATTTTCATATGTAAACTTTTTACTGGTCAGTAATGGATTAACCAATGTGTGTATAAATTGTAGGATGTTGGCACTAGACATTAGTCTATAATTATGGCTTACGCTGAAACGCGTCAGATGCTGACGGCTGACACTGAATCTTTAAATATTTTTGTACTCCGCGGTTCCAAGCTTTTAATATGGGTTTTCAATAAAGTGTTGTTTTTAACCTAAGCTGACCTTATCTTTCAAAATTATATTATATTTAAAGCCCTGAAATAAATGCTGTAAATGTAAAAACAGTCGGCTCCAGAGCAGCAATGCTCTACTTGGACCTAGCAAAAAACAGAGGCATATGTCTGTAGCCATCAATGACCAGCTAGCTCCCAGTAATGCATTGCTGCTCTTGATGTATGCGTTTTATCAAAGGATGCAAAATAAAATTATCTTAAAATTGAATTTTCTGCCTGAATCGTGAAAGTTATATTTTGACTTTCATGTCCCTTTTAAATGTAAAGTAATTTATCAGCATCCGTTGTGTACTAATACTCATTGGATGATAGATTACTTTTTCATCAGCCAATAAGCATTAGCCGGAAGTACCTATTAGCCAATGGACTTTAATTGGAAATACAAAAAGTAAGCGTTAGTAGGAAGTACTTTATTTTTATAAGGCAAATGCACTTTCATATGGCCCATTATTGATCTTTTAAATGTGCGTTTTACAGTGCTTGCCCCTATATTATTAAACTTCTAAACAGGGTTGCATTATCCTTAATGTTAGTTCTAACATGTATGCTCAAGCACTGTAAAACGCACTTTGTGAACATGTTTGGACTTTGTGTGCACAAATACGCATTCCCTAAAAAAACCAAGTACAAAAGGCGCAATCTTGTTTGAACATCTTCTTTGTAGATACAGTATTGCAAAAACAGTTTTTCTAGGTTTACAGTTTCAGTACTGTTAAATTCCAGTATAAGAAGATTTCTTCAGCCCTTCAAATAGAAACCCATATTTTTCTATGTCTATCACTACAAAGGGTAAACTGAGTGTGCTTTTAAATTCTTAATGTAAATATTGTAAAAAAAATAAAATACTTAAAATATTTAAGTGACAATATAGTCATTGAGCAAACATGCCCAGTATGCCTATCATGCCTACATACAAACGGCATGCAAATGGTTAAGCAGAGGTGATAATGGAATCAGATTGCACTCCATACCTTTTAAACTCATTATTGCACAATCCCATTTTAAAGGCCAGTTATGAAGATGCCTGAGCTAATAGTGACAATGACAACAGTGGGATGTGACTTAGAAACAAAGTTTAACAGAAAGAGATTGCTCCATGAAGTTTCTAGCTGTTGGGGTCCTGATCTCACTTTTCCTGCAGATTGATTATCTGTACATGATATCACATACTCAATACCTATACATATACAAACTAACATATACATACATTTAAATGTGTGCCCTTTCCACTGCAGATGGACTATAGCTTTAGTGAATCAATACCATGTATGCTAATGTCTCCTGTCCTTTAAAAGTCTCTTGAAAATGGACTGTGATCGAAGAGCACTTTTTCGGCTCCATGTTAAGAATAGAGCTTTTCTCTGTGAGCCGAAAAGACTTTATTGTGCTCGTGTTGAAACAAAAAGTTGACTTTTTAGCCAGAAAAATAGTCGTTAAGGCCTCAGCTGATATATTGTGGTCATCCCCTGAATTGCAAAAGATCTGAGTACAACAGAAATGTTATGTAGGGATCTTTTCTGAAAAATAGAGAATGGAGTGTACCATTTCTCCAACATAGGTGTGTCCGGTCCACGGCGTCATCCTTACTTGTGGGATATTCTCTTCCCCAACAGGAAATGGCAAAGAGCCCAGCAAAGCTGGTCACATGATCCCTCCTAGGCTCCGCCTACCCCAGTCATTCTCTTTGCCGTTGTACAGGCAACATCTCCACGGAGATGGCTTAGAGTTTTTTAGTGTTTAACTGTAGTTTTTATTATTCAATCAAGAGTTTGTTATTTTGAAATAGTGCTGGTATGTACTATTTACTCAGAAACAGAAAAGAGATGAAGATTTCTGTTTGTATGAGGAAAATGATTTTAGCAACCGTCACTAAAATCCATGGCTGTTCCACACAGGACTGTTGAGAGCAATTAACTTCAGTTGGGGGAACAGTGAGCAGTCTCTTGCTGCTTGAGGTATGACACATTCTAACAAGACGATGTAATGCTGGAAGCTGTCATTTTCCCTCTGGGATCCGGTAAGCCATGTTTATTACGATTGTAAATAAGGGCTTCAAAAAGGGCTTATTAAGACTGTAGACTTTTTTTGGGCTAAATCGATTGATTATTAACACATATTTAGCCTTGAGGAATCATTTTATCTGGGTATTTTGATATAATAATATCGGCAGGCACTGTTTTAGACACCTTATTCTTTAGGGGCTTTCCCAAAGCATAGGCAGAGCCTCATTTTCGCGCCGGTGTTGCGCACTTGTTTTTGAGAGGCATGGCATGCAGTCGCATGTGAGAGGAGCTCTGATACTTAGAAAAGACTTTCTGGAGGCGTCATTTGGTATCGTATTCCCCTTGGGGCTTGGTTGGGTCTCAGCAAAGCAGATACCAGGGACTGTAAAGGGGTTAAAGTTCAAAACGGCTCCTGTTCCGTTATTTTAAGGGTTAAAGCTTCCAAATTTGGTGTGCAATACTTTTAAGGCTTTAAGACACTGTGGTGAAAATTTGGTGAATTTTGAACAATTCCTTCATGTTTTTTCGCATTTGCAGTAATAAAGTGTGTTCAGTTTAAAATTTAAAGTGACAGTAACGGTTTTATTTTAAAACGTTTTTTGTACTTGTTATCAAGTTTATGCCTGTTTAACATGTCTGAACTACCAGATAGACTGTGTTCTGAATGTGGGGAAGCCAGAATTCCTATTCATTTAAATAAATGTGATTTATGTGACAATGACAATGATGCCCAAGATGATTCCTCAAGTGAGGGGAGTAAGCATGGTACTGCATCATTCCCTCCTTCGTCTACACGAGTCTTGCCCACTCAGGAGGCCCCTAGTACATCTAGCGCGCCAATACTCCTTACTATGCAACAATTAACGGCTGTAATGGATAATTCTGTCAAAAACATTTTAGCCAAAATGAACACTTATCAGCGTAAGCGCGACTGCTCTGTTTTAGATACTGAAGAGCATGACGACGCTGATATTAATATTTCTGAAGGGCCCCTAACTCAGTCTGATGGGGCCAGGGAGGTTTTGTCTGAGGGAGAAATTACTGATTCAGGGAACATTTCTCAACAAGCTGAACCTGATGTGATTGCATTTAAATTTAAGTTGGAACATCTCCGCATTCTGCTTAAGGAGGTATTATCCACTCTGGATGATTGTGACAAGTTGGTCATCCCAGAGAAACTATGTAAAATGGACAAGTTCCTAGAGGTGCCGGGGCTCCCAGAAGCTTTTCCTATACCCAAGCGGGTGGCGGACATTGTTAATAAAGAATGGGAAAGGCCCGGTATTCCTTTCGTCCCTCCCCCCATATTTAAAAAATTGTTTCCTATGGTCGACCCCAGAAAGGACTTATGGCAGACAGTCCCCAAGGTCGAGGGAGCGGTTTCCACTTTAAACAAACGCACCACTATACCCATAGAGGATAGTTGTGCTTTCAAAGATCCTATGGATAAAAAATTAGAAGGTTTGCTTAAAAAGATGTTTGTTCAGCAGGGTTACCTTCTACAACCAATTTCATGCATTGTCCCTGTCGCTACAGCCGCATGTTTCTGGTTCGATGAGCTGATAAAGGCGGTCGACAGTGATTCTCCTCCTTATGAGGAGATTATGGACAGAATCAATGCTCTCAAATTGGCTAATTCTTTCACCCTAGACGCCACTTTGCAATTGGCTAGGTTAGCGGCTAAGAATTCTGGGTTTGCTATTGTGGCGCGCAGAGCGCTTTGGTTGAAATCTTGGTCGGCTGATGCGTCTTCCAAGAACAAGCTACTTAACATTCCTTTCAAGGGGAAAACGCTGTTTGGCCCTGACTTGAAAGAGATTATCTCGGATATCACTGGGGGTAAGGGCCACGCCCTTCCTCAGGATCGGCCTTTCAAGGCAAAAAATAAACCTAATTTTCGTCCCTTTCGTAGAAACGGACCAGCCCAAAGTGCTACGTCCTCTAAGCAAGAGGGTAATACTTCTCAAGCCAAGCCAGCTTGGAGACCAATGCAAGGCTGGAACAAGGGAAAGCAGGCCAAGAAACCTGCCACTGCTACCAAGACAGCATGAAATGTTGGCCCCCGATCCGGGACCGGATCTGGTGGGGGGCAGACTCTCTCTCTTCGCTCAGGCTTGGGCAAGAGATGTTCTGGATCCTTGGGCGCTAGAAATAGTCTCCCAAGGTTATCTTCTGGAATTCAAGGGACTTCCCCCAAGGGGGAGGTTCCACAGGTCTCAGTTGTCTTCAGACCACATAAAAAGACAGGCATTCTTACATTGTGTAGAAGACCTGTTAAAAATGGGAGTGATTCATCCCGTTCCATTAAGAGAACAAGGGATGGGGTTCTACTCCAATCTGTTTATAGTTCCCAAAAAAGAGGGAACGTTCAGACCAATCTTAGATCTCAAGATCTTAAACAAGTTTCTCAAGGTTCCATCGTTCAAGATGGAAACCATTCGAACTATTCTTCCTTCCATCCAGGAAGGTCAATTCATGACCACGGTGGATTTAAAGGATGCGTATCTACATATTCCTATCCACAAGGAACATCATCGGTTCCTGAGGTTCGCATTCCTGGACAAACATTACCAGTTCGTGGCGCTTCCTTTCGGATTAGCCACTGCTCCAAGGATTTTCACAAAGGTACTAGGGTCCCTTCTAGCTGTGCTAAGACCAAGGGGCATTGCTGTAGTACCTTACTTGGACGACATTCTGATTCAAGCGTCGTCCCTTCCTCAAGCAAAGGCTCACACGGACATTGTCCTGGCCTTTCTCAGATCTCACGGATGGAAAGTGAACGTGGAAAAGAGTTCTCTATCTCCGTCAACAAGGGTTCCCTTCTTGGGAACAATAATAGACTCCTTAGAAATGAGGATTTTTCTGACAGAGGCCAGAAAAACAAAACTTCTAGACTCTTGTCGGATTCTTCATTCCGTTCCTCTTCCTTCCATAGCTCAGTGCATGGAAGTGATCGGGTTGATGGTAGCGGCAATGGACATAGTTCCTTTTGCACGCATTCATCTAAGACCATTACAACTGTGCATGCTCAGTCAGTGGAATGGGGACTATACAGACTTGTCTCCGAAGATACAAGTAAATCAGAGGACCAGAGACTCACTCCGTTGGTGGCTGTCCCTGGACAACCTGTCACGAGGGATGACATTCCGCAGACCAGAGTGGGTCATTGTCACGACCGACGCCAGTCTGATGGGCTGGGGCGCGGTCTGGGGATCCCTGAAAGCTCAGGGTCTTTGGTCTCGGGAAGAATCTCTTCTACCGATAAATATTCTGGAACTGAGAGCGATATTCAATGCTCTCAAGGCTTGGCCTCAGCTAGCGAGGGCAAAGTTCATACGGTTTCAATCAGACAACATGACAACTGTTGCGTACATCAACCATCAGGGGGGAACAAGGAGTTCCCTGGCGATGGAAGAAGTGACCAAAATCATTCTATGGGCGGAGTCTCACTCCTGCCACCTGTCTGCTATCCACATCCCAGGAGTGGAAAATTGGGAAGCGGATTTTCTGAGTCGTCAGACATTGCATCCGGGGGAGTGGGAACTCCATCCGGAAATCTTTGCCCAAGTCACTCAGCTGTGGGGCATTCCAGACATGGATCTGATGGCCTCTCGTCAGAACTTCAAAGTTCCTTGCTACGGGTCCAGATCCAGGGATCCCAAGGCGGCTCTAGTGGATGCACTAGTAGCACCTTGGACCTTCAATCTAGCTTATGTGTTCCCGCCGTTTCCTCTCATCCCCAGGCTGGTAGCCAGGATCAATCAGGAGAGGGCGTCGGTGATCTTGATAGCTCCTGCGTGGCCACGCAGGACTTGGTACGCAGATCTGGTGAATATGTCATCGGCTCCTCCTTGGAAGCTACCTTTGAGACGAGACCTTCTTGTTCAGGGTCCGTTCGAACATCCGAATCTGGTTTCACTCCAGCTGACTGCTTGGAGATTGAACGCTTGATCTTATCGAAGCGAGGATTCTCAGATTCTGTTATCGATACTCTTGTTCAGGCCAGAAAGCCTGTAACTAGAAAGATTTACCACAAAATTTGGAAAAAATATATCTGTTGGTGTGAATCTAAAGGATTCCCTTGGGACAAGGTTAAGATTCCTAGGATTCTATCCTTCCTTCAAGAAGGATTGGACAAAGGATTATCTGCAAGTTCCCTGAAGGGACAGATTTCTGCCTTGTCTGTGTTACTTCACAAAAAGCTGGCCGCTGTGCCAGATGTTCAAGCCTTTGTTCAGGCTCTGGTTAGAATTAAGCCTGTTTACAAACCTTTGACTCCTCCTTGGAGTTTCAATTTAGTTCTTTCAGTTCTTCAGGGGGTTCCGTTTGAACCCTTGCATTCCGTTGATATTAAGTTATTATCTTGGAAAGTTTTGTTTTTAGTTGCAATTTCTTCTGCTAGAAGAGTTTCAGAATTATCTGCTCTGCAGTGTTCTCCTCCTTATCTGGTGTTCCATGCAGATAAGGTGGTTTTACGTACTAAACCTGGTTTTCTTCCAAAAGTTGTTTCTAACAAAAACATTAACCAGGAGATTATCGTACCTTCTCTGTGTCCGAAACCAGTTTCAAAGAAGGAACGTTTGTTGCACAATTTGGATGTTGTTCGCGCTCTAAAATTCTATTTATATGCTACAAAGGATTTTAGACAAACATCTTCCTTGTTTGTCGTTTATTCCGGTAAAAGGAGAGGTCAAAAAGCAACTTCTACCTCTCTCTCTTTTTGGATTAAAAGCATCATCAGATTGGCTTACGAGACTGCCGGGCGGCAGCCTCCCGAAAGAATCACAGCTCATTCCACTAGGGCTGTGGCTTCCACATGGGCCTTCAAGAACGAGGCTTCTGTTGATCAGATATGTAGGGCAGCGACTTGGTCTTCACTGCACACTTTTACCAAATTTTACAAGTTTGATACTTTTGCTTCTTCTGAGGCTATTTTTGGGAGAAAGGTTTTGCAAGCCGTGGTGCCTTCCATTTAGGTGACCTGATTTGCTCCCTCCCTTCATCCGTGTCCTAAAGCTTTGGTATTGGTTCCCACAAGTAAGGATGACGCCGTGGACCGGACACACCTATGTTGGAGAAAACAGAATTTATGTTTACCTGATAAATTACTTTCTCCAACGGTGTGTCCGGTCCACGGCCCGCCCTGGTTTTTTTAATCAGGTCTGATAATTTATTTTCTTTAACTACAGTCACCACGGTACCATATGGTTTCTCCTATGCAAATATTCCTCCTTAACGTCGGTCGAATGACTGGGGTAGGCGGAGCCTAGGAGGGATCATGTGACCAGCTTTGCTGGGCTCTTTGCCATTTCCTGTTGGGGAAGAGAATATCCCACAAGTAAGGATGACGCCGTGGACCGGACACACCGTTGGAGAAAGTAATTTATCAGGTAAACATAAATTCTGTTTTTTTTTAATTATCATACTATAAGATATTTTCAAAATGTGCAGTCAAAAAACTAAAATTTAAGTAAAAATTATAATATACTTCTAAACTTGTTCGTTTTCTTAAATTAACTTCAATTGTCACTGTTTATAATAAAACTAAATAGAATAACAGTTCTTCAAATGTAAAAGGACAGATTTAATTTACATTAGAGTCAAAATTAAACTTTCATGATTCATATAGAATATGCGATTTCAACCAACTTTCAAAGTTACTTTTGTTATCAATTGTGCTTTGTTCTTTTGGTATACTTTGTTAAAGAGTAAACCTAGGTAGGCTCATGAGCAGCAGTGCACTGGGAGCTAGTTAAACACATCTAGTGAGCCAATTAAAAAAAGCATCTATGTGCATCCACCAATCACCAGCAAACTTCCAGTAATGCATTGCTTCTGCTGAGCCTACCTAGGCATGCTTTTTAAAAAAGGATACCAAAAGAACAAAGCAAATCCAAAAATAAAGTAAATTTGAAAGGGGTTTGCTGTCCTTTTAATTGATTATAAATAAATCTTTACTATATATTATCCTTTTCTATAAGGTAAACTGGGCTTTTGGGTGGAAACCTTATTCCTTACACCTTGCATAATCTATTCCAATTGTTTTATTATCTGCTTTTAGTCATGTAGTAAGAACTATTATTAGAGTATAAGCTCAGCTGTTTTATTAACTTACATATTTCATTGAGACATATTTGCAAAAAATATTACATTTAGTTTAACTAAAAAAAAGTGGCAATTGAAATTAAAAGGGCCTTAAAGGGACACTAAACCCAAAAAATGTCTCTCATGATTCAGGTAGAGAATACAATTTTATACAACGTTCCAACTTACTTCTATTATCTAATTTGCTTAATTGTTTAGATAATCTTTGTTGAAGAAATAGAAATGCACATGGGTGAGCCAATCACACGAGGCATCTATGTGCTTCTACCAATCAGGAGCTATTGATCATATCTAGATATGCTACTCAGCAAAGAATATCAAGAGAATGAAGCAAATTAGATAATAGAAGTAAATTAGAAAGTTGTTTAAAATTGCATGCTCTTTCTAAATCATGAAATAAAAAATGTGGGTTTCATGTCCCTTTAAAAGTCAAAATCCCTTTCACATTTTTATAGATAAAGCAAGCACATTTTTTATTATTGTTCACCATTTTATGGGGATTTCATTTTGAGTTTCTACTATTACATTTTCTTTGTTTTTTTTGTTATCCTTTGTTGAAAAGCTGGAAAGTAAGTTCAGGAGTGTGCACGTGTCTGCAGTACTATATGGCAGCAGTTTTGCTACAATGTTACACATTAGCAAGAGCACTAGATGGCAGCACTATTTCCTGTTATGCAGTGCTCCAGAATGTGCATGTCACCTATTTAGATATCTCTTCAACAAAGAATAACATGAAAATGAAGCAAATTTGATCATAAAAAGTAAAATGTATTTTCTATCTGAATCATGAAAGAAAAATTTTGGGTTTCATGTCCCTTTAATTACTTTTCAATTGCCTACGTAGCCTGTTCTTTTGGGATTCTAGTTGTGTAATAGAATGGGTATCACAGGCAACTAGTGTGATCTTACTGCCCTGAAAACCACTTGTTACTTGAAACGTACAGGGTATCTTACGGTCGTTAAGGGGTTAAGAAAAGACTCTATTGAGCTATAACTTGACATTTTTCTTCTCTTTACAAGGTTTCCCAGTTATCATGGATTGAGCGAAAAGTTGCTGCTACTCTTTTTGGGAATCCTCCAGCTGCAACAATACAAGAAGCTTTACAGAATTTCCTGAAGGTTTGTATTGTATTAAAAGAGATCACTAGATTTAATAATTGACCATATTACAAGAAGATTAAGTGCATTATATGTGAATTATATGTTTATATATATATGTAAAATGTAATAAGTCTACACTCACTGTACTTAGCAAAATCACATTACAAAGTTACTTTATTTAGGTGATGTTTCTCCAATAGTAGTATATTACAAATATATTTAGCAACTATAATTAACAATTTAAAAAGTAATATTTCATCCATTTACAAACCCTTCCTACTTATGATATTAAGATCTTTTCATTCACATACTAAGCAACTTCCAATCTTAGCTTGCCTGCTTCACTTTGGCATTCCACAAGAAGCTGTGTTTTCTGTTAAATGCAAATAACTGGCCTATTTGCCATGCTCTGTATTTCATTCAAGTACTGTACTTGCTGGGGGGTTTCAGGATATGAACTAAGTAAAAGTGCTTTTAGTGCTTTTGATCACTTTCAATTACTTTGAATCACTCATATCCTGCAAACATCGAGCTTCCCTCTTAAATCAATATGAATCCCAAATGTTTTCTTTAATGACAGAGCATGCAATTTTAAACAACTTTCCAATATACTTCTATTATTAAATACTAGTCATAAAGCCCGTGTACATGGGCCATTTTTTGCAGTACAGCGGTTCCACCCCTTGCTCTCTCTCTATCCCCCCTCTATTTTGCTCTCTCTGCCCCCTCTCTTTTGCTCTCTCTCTCCCCCTCTCTTTTGCTCTCTATCTCCCCCTCTCTTTTGCTCTCTATCTCTCCCTCTCTTTTCCTTCCTCTCTTTTGTGCTCTCGGTCCCCCTCTCTCTTGTGCTCTCCCCCCTCTCTTTTGCTCTCTCTCTCCCCCTCTCTTTTGCGCTCTCTCCCTCTCTCTTTTGCGCTGTCTCCCTCTCTCTTTTGCTGTCTCTCTCCCTCTCTTTTTTTGCTCTCTCTAACCCCCTCTTTTACTCTCTCTCTCCCCCCTTTTTGTTTGCTCTCTCCCCCTCTCTTTTGCTGTCTCTCTGCCTCTCTTTTGCTCTCTCTATCCCCCCATATTTTGCTCTCTCTCTCCCCCCCTTTCTTTTGTTCTCTCTCTCTCCCACTCTCTTTTGCTCTCTCTCCCCCCTTTCTTTTACTCTCTCCCCCCTCTCTTTTGCTGTCTCTCTCCCCCTCTTTTGCTCTCTCTATCTCCCCTCTTTTGCTCTCTCTCTCTCTCTCTCTCTCTCTCTCTCTCTCTCTCTCTCTCTCTCTTTCTCTCTCTCCCATTTCTTTTGCCCTCTTTCCCCCCTCTCTTTTGCTGTCTCTCTCCCCCTATCTTTTGCTGTCTCTCTATCCCCCCTCTCTTTTGCTCTCTCTCTATCCCCCCTCTCTTTTGCTCTCTCTCTCCCCCCTCTCTTTTGCTCTCTCTATCCCCCCTCTTTTGCTTTCTCTATCCCCCCTCTTTTGCTCTCTCTCTCCCCCCTTTCTTTTGCTCTCTCTCTCCCCCTCTCTTTTGCTGTCTCTCTCCCCCTCTTTTGCTCTCTCTATCCCCCCCTCTTTTGCTCTCTCTCTCCCCTTTCTTTTGCTCTCTTTCCCCCCTGTCTTTTGCTGTCTCTCTCCCCCTCTATTTCTCTAGTAAGGTGTATCCAGTCCACGGATCATCCATTACTTATGGGATATTCTCATTCCCAACAGGAAGTTGCAAGAGGACCCACAGCAAAGCTGTTATATAGCTCCTCCCCTTCCTACCATACCCAGTCATTCTCTTGCAACTCTCAGCGCGCATGGAGGTAGTAAGAGGAAAGTGGTGAAAAATAGTTAGTTTATTTTCTTCAATCAAAAGTTTGTTATTTTCAATAGTACCGGAGTTGTGCTATTGTTTCTCAGGCAGAGATAGAAGAAGAATCTGCCTGAGTTTTCTATGATCTTAGCAGGTTGTAACTAAGATCCATTGCTGTTCTCACACATGTCTGAGGAGTGAGGTAACTTCAGAGGGAGAATGGCGTGCAGTTTATTCTGCTATCAGGTATGTGCAATTATGATTTTTTCTAGGATTGGAAATGCTAGAAAATGCTGCTAATTCCTGATAAATGTAAGTTAAGCCTGAATACAGTGATTTAATAACGACTAGTATCATGCTTACTCTCAGGGGTATTACCCTTATAGATATGCTATATAAAACGTTTGCTGGCATGTTTAATCGTTTTTTTATATATGCTTGGTGATAAAACTTTATTGGGGCCTAATTTTTTCCACATGGCTGGCTTTATTTTTGCCTAGAAACATTTTCCTGAGGCTTTCCACTGTTGTAATATGAGTGGGTGGGGCCTATTTTAGCACTTTATTGCGTAGTTAAAATTACAGACTGAGACATCCAGTTTTCCTTAGGAGTCCCCTGAATGCTACAGGACATCTCTAAAGAGCCTAAAATCATTTATTGGGGAAGGTAGGAGCCACAGTAAAGCTGTGGCACTTTGCTGGGACTGTTAAAAAATGTCTGTAGTTTTTTTGATCCGTTTTTTGAACTAAGGGGTTAATCATCCATTTGCAAGTGGGTGCAATGCTCTGTTAGCCTATTACATACACTGTAAAAATTTTGTTTGTGTAACTGCCTTTTTTCACTGTTTTTCAAATTTTGACAAAATTTGTTTCTCTTAAAGGCACAGTACCGTTTATTTATATTGCTTGTTAACTTGAATTAAAGTGTTTTCCAAGCTTGCTAGTCTCATTGCTAGTCTGTATAAACATGTCTGACATAGAGGAAACTCCTTGTTCATTATGTTTAAAAGCCATGGTGGAACCCCCTCTGAGAATGTGTACCAAATGTACTGATTTCACTTTAAGCAATAAAGATCATATTATGTCTTTGCAAAATTTATCACCAGAGGATTCTGATGAGGGGGAAGTTATGCCGACTAACTCTCCCCACGTGTCAGATCCTTTGACTCCCGCTCAAGGGACTCACGCTCAAATGGCGCCAAGTACATCAAGGGCACCTATAGCGTTTACTTTACAAGACATGGCGGCAGTCATGGATAATACCCTGTCAGCGGTATTAGCCAGACTACCTGAACTTAGAGGTAAGCGAGATAGCTCTGGAGTTAGACGAAATGCAGAGCATACTGACGCTTTAAGATCCATGTCTGATACTGCCTCACAATATGCTGAAGCTGAAGAAGGAGAACTTCAGTCTGTGGGTGATGTTTCTGACTCAGGCAGAGTACCTGATTCTGATGTTTCTACATTTAAAGTTAAGCTTGAACACCTCCGCGTGTTACTAAAGGAGGTTTTAGCTGCTCTGAATGACTGTGACACAATTGCAGTGCCAGAGAAATTGTGTAGACTGGATAAATACTTTGCAGTGCCGGTGTGTACTGATGTTTTTCCAATAACTAAAAGGTTTACAGAAATTATTACTAAGGAATGGGATAGGCCAGGTGTGCCGTTCTCTCCACCTCCTATTTTTAGAAAAATGTTTCCTATAGACGCCACCACACAGGACTTATGGCAGACAGTCCCTAAGGTGGAGGGAGCAGTTTCTACTTTAGCAAAGCGGACTACTATCCCTGTCGAGGACAGTTGTGCTTTTTCACATCCAATGGACAAAAAATTAGAAGGTTACCTTAAGAAAATATTTTGTCAACAAGGTTTTATCCTTCAGCCCCTTGCATGCATTGCCCCTGTCACTGCTGCTGCGGCGTTCTGGTTTGAGTCTCTGGAAGAGGCCTTACAGGTAGCGACTCCATTGGATGACATACTTGGCAAACTTAGGGCAATTAAGCTAGCCAATTCTTTTGTTTCTGATGCCATTGTTCATTTGACTAAACTAACGGCTAAGAATTCTGGTTTTGCTATACAGGCGCGTAGAGCGCTATGGCTTAAAACATGGTCAGCTGACGTGACTTCCAAATCTAAGCTGCTTATCATTCCCTTCAAGGGGCAGACCTTATTCGGGCCTGGTTTGAAGGAGATCATTGCTGATATCACTGGAGGAAAAGGTCATGCCCTTCCTCAGGACAGGTCCAAATCCAGGGCCAAACAGTCTAATTTTCGTGCCTTTCGAAACTTCAAGGCAGGTGCGGCATCAACCTCCTCTAATGCAAGACAAGAGGGAACTGTTGCTCAATCCAAAGCGGTCTGGAAGCCAAACCAGACCTGGAACAAAGGTAAGCAGGCTAAAAAACCTGCTGCTGCCTCCAAGACAGCATGAAGGAACGGCCCCCTATCCGGTAACGGATCTAGTGGGGGGCAGACTTTCACTCTTCGCCCAGGCGTGGGCAAGAGATGTTCAGGATCCCTGGGCGTTGGAAATTATATCCCAGGGATATCTTCTGGACTTCAAAGCTTCTCCCCCAAAAGGGAGATTTCACCTTTCACAATTATCTGCAAACCAGATAAAGAGAGAGGCATTCTTACACTGTGTACGAGACCTCCTAGTTATGGGAGTGATCCATCCAGTTCCAAACGAGGAACAAGGACAGGGTTTTTACTCAAATCTGTTTGTGGTTCCCAAAAAAGAGGGAACATTCAGACCAATTTTGGATCTAAAGATCTTAAACAGATTCCTCAGGGTTTCATCATTCAAGATGGAAACTATCCGTACCATCCTGCCTATGATCCAGGAGGGTCAATATATGACTACAGTGGATCTAAAGGATGCTTACCTTCACATTCCGATACACAAAGATCATCATCGGTTTCTCAGGTTTGCCTTTCTAGACAGGCATTACCAGTTTGTAGCTCTTCCCTTTGGGTTAGCTACAGCCCCAAGAATTTTTACAAAGGTTCTAGGGTCGCTTCTAGCGGTCCTAAGGCCGCGGGGCATAGCAGT
Source organism: Bombina bombina (assembly GCF_027579735.1). NCBI lineage: Eukaryota > Metazoa > Chordata > Amphibia > Anura > Bombinatoridae > Bombina > Bombina bombina. The sequence continues at coordinate 933,144,409 of NC_069502.1, read as the reverse complement.
AGCACCTTATTTAGACGACATCCTGATACAGGCGTCAAATTTCCAAATTGCCAAGTCTCATACGGACGTAGTTCTGGCATTTCTGAGGTTGCATGGGTGGAAAGTGAACGAGGAAAAGAGTTCTCTATCCCCACTCATGAGAGTTTCCTTTCTAGGGACTCTGATAGATTCTGTAGAAATGAAAATTTACCTGACGGAGTCCAGGTTATCAAAGCTTCTAAATTCCTGCCGGGTTCTTCATTCCATTCCGCACCCTTCGGTGGTTCAGTGTATGGTAGTAATCGGCTTAATGGTAGCGGCAATGGACATAGTGCCGTTTGCACGCTTACATCTCAGACCGCTGCAACTATGCATGCTCAGTCAGTGGAACGGGGATTGCACAGATTTGTCCCCTCAACTGAATCTGGACCAAGAGACCAGGGATTCTCTTCTCTGGTGGCTATCTCGGGTCCATCTGTCCAAAGGTATGACCTTTCGCAGGCCAGATTGGACGATTGTAACAACAGATGCCAGCCTTCTAGGTTGGGGTGCAGTCTGGAACTCCCTGAAGGCTCAGGGATTGTGGACTCAGGAGGAGTCTCTCCTTCCAATAAATATTCTGGAACTAAGAGCGATATTCAATGCTCTTCAGGCTTGGCCTCAGTTAGCAACTCTGAGGTACATCAGATTTCAGTCGGACAACATCACAACTGTGGCTTACATCAACCATCAAGGGGGAACAAGAAGTTCCCAAGCGATGTTAGAAGTCTCAAAGATAATTCGCTGGGCAGAGTTTTATTCCTGCCATCTATCAGCTATCCATATCCCAGGTGTAGAGAACTGGGATGCGGATTTTCTAAGTCGACAGACTTTTCATCCGGGGGAGTGGGAACTCCATCCGGAGGTGTTTGCACAAGTGATTCATCGCTGGGGCAAACCAGAACTGGATCTCATGGCATCTCGACAGAATGCCAAGCTTCCTTGTTACGGATCCAGGTCCAGGGACCCCAGGGCGACGCTGATAGATGCTCTAGCAGCGCCCTGGTCTTTCAACCTGGCTTATGTGTTTCCACCGTTTCCTCTGCTCCCTCGACTGATTGCCAAGATCAAGCAGGAGAGAGCATTGGTGATTTTAATAGTGCCTGCGTGGCCACGCAGGACCTGGTATGCAGACCTAGTGGACATGTCATCCTTTCCACCATGGACTCTGCCTCTGAGACAGGACCTTCTACTTCAGGGTCCTTTCCTCCATCCAAATCTAATTTCTCTGAGACTGACTGCATGGAGATTGAACGCTTGATTTTATCAAAGCGTGGCTTCTCCCAGTCAGTCATTGATACCTTAATACAGGCACGAAAGCCTGTCACCAGGAAAATTTACCATAAAATATGGCGTAAATTTCTTTATTGGTGTGAATCCAAGGGCTACTCATGGAGTAAGGTCAGGATTCCTAGGATATTATCTTTTCTCCAAGAAGGCTTGGAAAAAGGTTTGTCAGCTAGTTCCTTAAAGGGACAGATTTCTGCTCTGTCTATTCTTTTGCACAAGCGTCTGGCAGATGTTCCAGACGTTCAGGCATTTTGTCAGGCTTTAGTCAGAATCAAGCCTGTGTTTAAACCTGTTGCTCCACCATGGAGCTTAAATTTGGTTCTTAAGTTTCTTCAAGGAGTCCCGTTTGAACCTCTTCATTCCATTGATATAAAACTTTTATCTTGGAAAGTCTGTTTTTTTGTAGCTATTTCCTCGGCTCGTAGAGTCTCCGAGTTATCTGCCTTACAATGTGATTCTCCTTATCTAATTTTTCATTCTGATAAGGTAGTCCTGCGTACCAAACCTGGGTTTTTACCTAAGGTGGTATCTAACAAGAATATCAATCAAGAGATTGTTGTTCCATCCTTGTGTCCTAATCCTTCTTCAAAGAAGGAACGTCTATTACACAATTTGGACGTGGTTCGTGCTTTAAAGTTTTACTTACAAGCTACTAAGGATTTTCGGCAAACATCTGCTTTGTTTGTTGTTTACTCTGGTCAGAGGAGAGGTCAAAAGGCTTTGGCAACCTCTCTTTCTTTTTGGCTAAGAAGCATAATACGCTTAGCCTATGAGACTGCTGGATAGCAGCCCCCTGAAAGGATTGCAGCTCATTCTACTAGAGCTGTGGCTTCCACCTGGGCCTTTAAAAATGAGGCCTCTGTTGAACAGATTTGCAAGGCGGCGACTTGGTCTTCACTTCATACTTTTTCAAAATTTTACAAATTTGATACTTTTGCTTTTTCGGAGGCTATTTTTGGGAGAAAGGTTTTACAAGCAGTGGTACCTTCCGTTTAAGTTCCTGCCTTGTCCCTCCCTTCATCCGTGTACTTTAGCTTTGGTATTGGTATCCCATAAGTAATGGATGATCCGTGGACTGGATACACCTTACTAGAGAAAACACAATTTATGCTTACCTGTTAAATTTATTTCTCTAGTGGTGTATCCAGTCCACGACCCGCCCTGTCATTTTAAGGCAGGTTATTTTTAAATTTAAACTACAGTCACCACTGCACCCTATGGTTTCTCCTTTCTCTGCTTGTTTTCGGTCGAATGACTGGATATGGTAGGAAGGGGAGGAGCTATATAACAGCTTTTCTGTGGGTCCTCTTGCAACTTCCTGTTGGGAATGAGAATATCCCATAAGTAATGGATGATCCGTGGACTGGATACACCACTAGAGAAATAAATTTATCAGGTAAGCATAAATTGTGTTTTTGCTGTCTCTCTCCCCCTCTCTTTTGCTCTATCTCTCCCCTCTCTTTTGTGCTCTCTAATCCCGCTCTTTTACTCTCTCTCTCCCCTCTCTATTTTGCTGTCTCTCCCCTCTCTCTTTTGTTCTCTCTATCCCCCCTCTTTTGCTCTCTCTATCCCCCCTTTTTTTGCTCTCTCTATCTCCCCCTCTTTTGCTCTCTTTCTCACCCCTCTCTCTTTTGCTCTCTTTCTCCCCCTCACTCTTTTGCTCTCTCTATCCCCCATCTTTTGCTCTCTCTCTTCCCCTCTCTTTTGCTGTCTCTCTCCCCCTCTCTTTTGCACTATCTCTCCCCCTCTCTTTTGCTCTCTCTAACCCCCCTCTTTTACTCTCTCTCTCCCCCTTTTTTGCTCTCTCCCCTCTCTCTTTTGCTGTCTCTCTCCCTCTCTTTTTCTGTCTGTATCCCCCCTCTTTTGCTCTCTCTATTCCCCCTCTTTTGCTCTCTCTCCCCTTTCTTTTGCTCTCTTTCCCCCTCTCTTTGGCTGTCTCCCCCCCCCACCCTTTTACTCTCTCTACCCCCTTTTCTTTCGCTCTTTCCCTTCTCTCTTTTGTTGTCTCTCTCCCTCTCTTTTGCTCTCTCTATCCCCATCTTTTGCTCTACTTCTCCCCTCTCTTTTACTCTCTCTACCCCCCTCTTTTGCTCTCTCCCCCCCCCTTTTGCTCTCTCTATCCCCCCTCTTTTGCTCTCTCTCTCCCCTTTCTTTTGCTCTCTTTTCCCCTGTCTTTTGCTCTCTTCCCCCTCTCTTTTGCTGTCTCTCTCCCCCTTTCTTTTGCTGTCTCTCTCCCCCTCTCTTTCTTTCATGTAATTAGCAAGAGTCCATGAGCTAGTGACGTATGGGATATACATTCCTACCAGGAGAGGCAAAGTTTCCCAAACCTCAAAATGCCTATAAATACACCCCTCACCACACCCACAAATCAATTTTACAAACTTTGCCTCCTATGGAGGTGGTGAAGTAAGTTTGTGCTAGATTCTACGTTGATATGCGCTCCGCAACAGGTTGGAGCCCGGTTTTCCTCTCAGCGTGCAGTGAATGTCAGAGGGATGTGAGGAGAGTATTGCCTATTTGAATGCAATGATCTCCTTCTACGGGGTCTATTTCATAGGTTCTTTGTTATCGATCGTAGAGATTCATCTCTTACCTCCCTTTTCAGATCGACGATATACTCTTATATATATACCATTACCTCTGCTGATTTTCGTTTCAGTACTGGTTTGGCTTTCTACAACATGTAGACGAGTGTCCTGGGGTAAGTAAGTCTTATTTTCTGTGACACTCTAAGCTATGGTTGGGCGCTTTTTATAAAGTTCTAAATATATGTATTCAAACATTTATTTGCCTTGACTCAGGATGTTCAACATTCCTTATTTTCAGACAGTCAGTTTCATATTTGGGATAATGCATTTGAATCAATCATTTTTTCTTACCTTAAAAAATTTGACTTTTTCCCTGTGGGCTGTTAGGCTCGCGGGGGCTGAAAATGCTTCATTTTATTGCGTCATTCTTGGCACAGACTTTTTTGGCGCAAAAAATCTTTTCTGTTTCCGGCGTCATACGTGTCGCCGGAAGTTGCGTAATTTTTTACGTTCTTTTGCGCCAAAAATGTTGGCGTTCCGGATGTGGCGTCATTTTTGGCGCCAAAAGCATTTAGGCGCCAAATAATGTGGGCGTCTTATTTGGCGCTAAAAAAATATGGGCGTCGCTTTTGTCTCCACATTATTTAAGTCTCATTTTTCATTGCTTCTGGTTGCTAGAAGCTTGTTCTTTGGCATTTTTTCCCATTCCTGAAACTGTCATTTAAGGAATTTGATCAATTTTGCTTTATATGTTGTTTTTTCTCTTACATATTGCAAGATGTCTCATGTTGCATCTGAGTGAGAAGATACTTCAGGAAAATCGCTGCCTGGTGCTGGAACTATCAAAGCTAAGTGTATCTGCTGTAAACTTTTGGTAGCTGTTCCTCCAGCTGTTGTTTGTATTAAATGTCATGACAAACTTGTTAATGCAGAAAATATTTCCTTTAGTAAAATACCATTACCTGTTGCAGTTCCATCAACATCTAATGTTCAGAGTGTTCCTGAGAACATAAGAGATTTTGTTTCTGAATCTATTAAGAAGGCTATGTCTGTTATTCCTCCTTCTAGTAAACATAAAAAGTCTTTTAAAAACTTCTCTTTATCCAGATGAATTTTTAAATGAACATCATCATTCTGATTCTAATGATTCTTCTGGTTCAGAGGATTCTGTTTCAGAGGTTGATGCTGATAAATCTTCATATTTATTTAAAATGGAATTTATTTGTTCTTTACTTAAAGAAGTCCTAATTGCATTAGAAATTGAGGATTCTGGTCCTCTTGATACTAAATCTAAACGTTTAGACAAGGTCTTTAAATCTCCTGTAGTTATTCCAGAAGTTTTTCCTGTTCCTGGTGGTATTTCTGATCAGACAGACAATGTCACAACTGTGGCATACATCAATCATCAAGGAGGGACTCACAGTCCTCTGGCTATGAAAGAAGTATCTCGAATTCTGGTTTGGGCGGAATCCAGCTCCTGTCTAATCTCTGTGGTTCATATTCCAGGAATAGACAATTGGGAAGCGGATTATCTCAGTCGCCAAACGTTGCATCCGGGCGAATGGTCTCTTCACCCAGAGGTATTTCTTCAGATTGTTCAAATGTGGGAACTTCCAGAAATAGATCTGATGGCTTCTCATCTAAACAAGAAACTTCCCAGGTATCTGTCCAGATCCCGGGATCCTCAGGCGGAGGCAGTGGATGCATTATCACTTCCTTGGAAGTATCATCCTGCCTATATCTTTCCCCCTCTAGTTCTTCTTCCAAGAGTAATCTCCAAGATTCTGAAGGAACGCTCGTTTGTTCTGCTGGTAGCTCCAGCATGGCCTCACAGGTTTTGGTATGCGGATCTTGTCCGGATGGCCTCTTGCCAACCGTGGACTCTTCCGTTAAGACCAGACCTTCTGTAGCAAGGTCCTTTTTTCCATCAGGATCTCAAATCCTTAAATTTAAAGGTATGGAGATTGAACGCTTGATTCTTGGTCAAAGAGGTTTCTCTGACTCTGTGATTAATACTATGTTACAGGCTGGTAAATCTGTATCTCGAGAGATATATTATAGAGTCTGGAAGACTTATATTTCTTGGTGTCTTTCTCATCATTTTTCCTGGCATTCTTTTAGAATTCCGAATTTTACAGTTTCTTCAGGATGGTTTAGATAAAGGTTTGTCCGCAAGTTCCTTGAAAGGTCAAATCTCTGCTCTTTCTGTTCTTTTTCACAGAAAGATTGCTAATCTTCCTGATATTCATTGTTTTGTACAAGCCTTGGTTCGTATAAAACCTGTCATTAAGTCAATTTCTCCTCCTTGGAGTTTGAATTTGGTTCTGGGGGCTCTTCAAGCTCCTCCGTTTGAACCTATGCATTCACTGGACATTAAATTACTTTCTTGGAAAGTTTTGTTCCTTTTGGCCATCTCTTCTGCCAGAAGAGTCTCTGAATTGTCTGCTCTTTCTCCAACATAGGTGTGTCCGGTCCACGGCGTCATCCTTACTTGTGGGATATTCTCTTCCCCAACAGGAAATGGCAAAGAGCCCAGCAAAGCTGGTCACATGATCCCTCCTAGGCTCCGCCTACCCCAGTCATTCTCTTTGCCGTTGTACAGGCAACATCTCCACGGAGATGGCTTAGAGTTTTTTAGTGTTTAACTGTAGTTTTTTATTATTCAATCAAGAGTTTGTTATTTTGAAATAGTGCTGGTATGTACTATTTACTCAGAAACAGAAAAGAGATGAAGATTTCTGTTTGTATGAGGAAAATGATTTTAGCAACCGTAACTAAAATCCATGGCTGTTCCACACAGGACTGTTGAGAGCAATTAACTTCAGTTGGGGGAACAGTGTGCAGTCTCTTGCTGCTTGAGGTATGACACATTCTAACAAGACGATGTAATGCTGGAAGCTGTCATTTTCCCTATGGGATCCGGTAAGCCATGTTTATTACGATCGTAAATAAGGGCTTCACAAGGGCTTATTTAGACTGTAGACTTTTCTGGGCTAAATCGATTCATTAATAACACATATTTAGCCTTGAGGAATCATTTTATCTGGGTATTTTGATATAATAATATCGGCAGGCACTGTATTAGACACCTTATTTCTTAGGGGCTTTCCCAAAGCATAAGCAGAGTCTCATTTTCGCGCCGGTGTGGCGCACTTGTTTTTGAGAGGCATGGCATGCAGTCGCATGTGAGAGGAGCTCTGATACTTAGAAAAGACTTTCTGAAGGCGTCATTGGTATCGTATTCCCCTTTGGGTTTGGTTGGGTCTCAGCAAAGCAGATACCAGGGACTGTAAAGGGGTTAAAGCTTAAAACGGCTCCGGTTCCGTTATTTTAAGGGTTAAAGCTTCCAAATTTGGTGTGCAATATTTTTAAGGCTTTAAGACACTGTGGTGAAAATTTGGTGAATTTTGAACAATTCCTTCATGTTTTTTCGCAATTGCAGTAATAAAGTGTGTTCAGTTTAAAATTTAAAGTGACAGTAACGGTTTTATTTTAAAACGTTTTTTGTACTTTCTTATCAAGTTTATGCCTGTTTAACATGTCTGAACTACCAGATAGACTGTGTTCTGAATGTGGGGAAGCCAGAATTCCTATTCATTTAAATAAATGTGATTTATGTGATAATGACAATGATGCCCAAGATGATTCCTCAAGTGAGGGGAGTAAGCATGGTACTGCATCATTCCCTCCTTCGTCTACACGAGTCTTGCCCACTCAGGAGGCCCCTAGTACATCTAGCGCGCCAATACTCCTTACTATGCAACAATTAACGGCTGTAATGGATAATTCTGTCAAAAACATTTTAGCCAAAATGAACCCTTGTCAGCGTAAGCGTGGCTGCTCTGTTTTAGTTACTGAAGAGCATGACGACGCTGATATTAATATCTCTGAAGGGCCCCTAACCCAATCTGAGGGGGCCAGGGAGGTTTTGTCTGAGGGAGAAATTACTGATTCAGGGAACATTTCTCATCAGGCTGAATCTGATGTGATTACATTTAAATTTAAGTTGGAACATCTCCGCATTTTGCTTAAGGAGGTATTATCCACTCTGGATGATTGTGAAAAGTTGGTCATCCCAGAGAAACTATGTAAAATGGACAAGTTCCTAGAGGTGCCGGGGCTCCCAGAAGCTTTTCCTATACCCAAGCGGGTGGCGGACATTGTTAATAAAGAATGGGAAAGGCCCGGTATTCCTTTCGTCCCTCCCCCCATATTTAAAAAATTGTTTCCTATGGTCGACCCCAGAAAGGACTTATGGCAGTCAGTCCCCAAGGTCGAGGGAGCGGTTTCTACTTTAAACAAACGCACCACTATACCCATAGAGGATAGTTGTGCTTTCAAAGATCCTATGGATAAAAAATTAGAAGGTTTGCTTAAAAAGATGTTTGTTCAGCAGGGTTACCTTCTACAACCCATTTCATGCATTGTCCCTGTCACTACAGCCGCATATTTCTGGTTTGATGAACTGATAAAGGTGCTCGATAGTGATTCTCCTCCTTATGAGGAGATTATGGACAGAATCAATGCTCTCAAATTGGCTAATTCTTTCACTCTAGACGCCACTTTGCAATTGGCTAGGTTAGCGGCTAAGAATTCTGGGTTTGCTATTGTGGCGCGCAGAGCGCTTTGGTTGAAATCTTGGTCGGCTGATGCGTCTTCCAAGAACAAGCTACTAAACATTCCTTTCAAGGGGAAAACGCTGTTTGGCCCTGACTTGAAAGAGATTATCTCTGATATCACTGGGGGTAAGGGCCACGCCCTTCCTCAGGATCGGCCTTTCAAGGCAAAAAATAGACCTAATTTTCGTCCCTTTCGTAAAAACGGACCAGCCCAAAGTGCTACGTCCTCTAAGCAAGAGGGTAATACTTCTCAAGCCAAGCCAGCTTGGAGACCAATGCAAGGCTGGAACAAGGGAAAGCAGGCCAAGAAACCTGCCACTGCTACCAAGACAGCATGAAATATTGGCCCCCGATCCGGGACCGGATCTGGTGGGGGGCAGACTCTCTCTCTTCGCTCAGGCTTGGGCAAGAGATGTTCTGGATCCTTGGGCGCTAGAAATAGTCTCCCAGGGTTATCTTCTGGAATTCAAGGGACTTCCCCCAAGGGGAAGGTTCCACAGGTCTCAGTTGTCTTCAGACCACATAAAAAGACAGGCGTTCTTACATTGTGTAGAAGACCTGTTAAAAATGGGAGTGATTCATCCTGTTCCATTAAGAGAACAAGGGATGGGGTTCTACTCCAATCTGTTCATAGTTCCCAAAAAAGAGGGAACGTTCAGACCAATCTTAGATCTCAAGATCTTAAACAAATTTCTCAAGGTCCCATCGTTCAAGATGGAAACCATTCGAACTATCCTTCCTTCCATCCAGGAAGGTCAATTCATGACCACGGTGGATTTAAAGGATGCGTATCTACATATTCCTATCCACAAGGAACATCATCGGTTCCTAAGGTTTGCATTCCTGGACAAACATTACCAGTTTGTGGCGCTTCCTTTCGGATTAGCCACTGCTCCAAGGATTTTCACAAAGGTACTAGGGTCCCTTCTAGCGGTGCTAAGACCAAGGGGCATTGCAGTAGTACCTTACCTGGACGACATTCTGATTCAAGCGTCGTCCCTCCCTCGAGCAAAGGCTCACACGGACATCGTCCTGGCCTTTCTCAGATCTCACGGCTGGAAAGTGAACGTGGAAAAGAGTTCACTATCCCCGTCAACAAGGGTTCCCTTCTTGGGAACAATTATAGACTCCTCAGAAATGAGGATTTTTCTAACAGAGGCCAGAAAAACAAAACTTCTGGACTCTTGTCGGATACTTCATTCCGTTCCTCTTCCTTCCGTAGCTCAGTGCATGGAAGTGATCGGGTTGATGGTAGCGGCAATGGACATAGTTCCTTTTGCGCGCATTCATCTAAGACCATTACAACTGTGCATGCTCAGTCAGTGGAATGGGGACTATACAGACTTGTCTCCAAAGATACAAGTAAATCAGAGGACCAGAGACTCACTCCGTTGGTGGCTGTCCCTGGACAACCTGTCACAAGGGATGACATTCCGCAGACCAGAGTGGGTCATTGTCACGACCGACGCCAGTCTGATGGGCTGGGGCGCGGTCTGGGGATCCCTGAAAGCTCAGGGTCTTTGGTCTCGGGAAGAATCTCTTCTACCGATAAATATTCTGGAACTGAGAGCGATATTCAATGCTCTCAAGGCTTGGCCTCAGCTAGCGAGGACCAAGTTCATACGGTTTCAATCAGACAACATGACGACTGTTGCGTACATCAACCATCAGGGGGGAACAAGGAGTTCCCTAGCGATGGAAGAAGTGACCAAGATTATTCTATGGGCGGAGTCTCACTCCTGCCACCTGTCTGCTATCCACATCCCGGGAGTGGAAAATTGGGAAGCGGATTTTCTGAGTCGTCAGACATTGCATCCGGGGGAGTGGGAACTCCATCCGGAAATCTTTGCCCAAGTCACTCAGCTGTGGGGCATTCCAGACATGGATCTAATGGCCTCTCGTCAGAACTTCAAAGTTCCCTCCTACGGGTCCAGATCCAGGGATCCCAAGGCGGCTCTAGTGGATGCACTAGTAGCACCTTGGACCTTCAAACTAGCTTATGTGTTCCCGCCGTTTCCTCTCATCCCCAGGCTGGTAGCCAGGATCAATCAGGAGAGGGCGTCGGTGATCTTGATAGCTCCTGCGTGGCCACGCAGGACTTGGTATGCAGATCTGGTGAATATGTCATCGGCTCCACCTTGGAAGCTACCTTTGAGACGAGACCTTCTTGTTCAGGGTCCGTTCGAACATCCGAATCTGGTTTCACTCCAGCTGACTGCTTGGAGATTGAACGCTTGATTTTATCGAAGCGAGGTTTCTCAGATTCTGTTATCGATACTCTTGTTCAGGCCAGAAAGCCTGTAACTAGAAAGATTTACCACAAAATTTGGAAAAAATATATCTGTTGGTGTGAATCTAAAGGATTCCCTTGGGACAAGGTTAAGATTCCTAGGATTCTATCCTTCCTTCAAGAAGGATTGGAAAAAGGATTATCGGCAAGTTCCCTGAAAGGACAGATTTCTGCTTTGTCGGTGTTACTTCACAAAAAGCTGGCAGCTGTGCCAGATGTTCAAGCCTTTGTTCAGGCTCTGGTTAGAATCAAGCCTGTTTACAAACCTTTGACTCCTCCTTGGAGTCTCAATTTAGTTCTTTCAGTTCTTCAGGGGGTTCCGTTTGAACCCTTACATTCCGTTGATATTAAGTTATTATCTTGGAAAGTTTTGTTTTTAGTTGCAATTTCTTCTGCTAGAAGAGTTTCAGAATTATCTGCTCTGCAGTGTTCTCCTCCTTATCTGGTGTTCCATGCAGATAAGGTGGTTTTACGTACTAAACCTGGTTTTCTTCCAAAAGTTGTTTCTAACAAAAACATTAACCAGGAGATTATCGTACCTTCTCTGTGTCCGAAACCAGTTTCAAAGAAGGAACGTTTGTTGCACAATTTGGATGTTGTTCGCGCTCTAAAATTCTATTTAGATGCTACAAAGGATTTTAGACAAACATCTTCCTTGTTTGTTGTTTATTCAGGTAAAAGGAGAGGTCAAAAAGCAACTTCTACCTCTCTCTCTTTTTGGATTAAAAGCATCATCAGATTGGCTTACGAGACTGCCGGACGGCAGCCTCCCGAAAGAATCACAGCTCATTCCACTAGGGCTGTGGCTTCCACATGGGCCTTCAAGAACGAGGCTTCTGTTGATCAGATATGTAGGGCAGCGACTTGGTCTTCACTGCACACTTTTACCAAATTTTACAAGTTTGATACTTTTGCTTCTTCTGAGGCTATTTTTGGGAGAAAGGTTTTGCAAGCCGTGGTGCCTTCCATTTAGGTGACCTGATTTGCTCCCTCCCTTCATCCGTGTCCTAAAGCTTTGGTATTGGTTCCCACAAGTAAGGATGACGCCGTGGACCGGACACACCTATGTTGGAGAAAACAGAATTTATGTTTACCTGATAAATTTCTTTCTCCAACGGTGTGTCCGGTCCACGGCCCGCCCTGGTTTTTTAATCAGGTCTGATAATTTATTTTCTTTAACTACAGTCACCACGGTACCATATGGTTTCTCCTATGCAAATATTCCTCCTTAACGTCGGTCGAATGACTGGGGTAGGCGGAGCCTAGGAGGGATCATGTGACCAGCTTTGCTGGGCTCTTTGCCATTTCCTGTTGGGGAAGAGAATATCCCACAAGTAAGGATGACGCCGTGGACCGGACACACCGTTGGAGAAAGAAATTTATCAGGTAAACATAAATTCTGTTTTCTTGTGAGTCTCCTTTTCTGATTTTTCATCAGGATAAGGCAGTGTTGCGAACTTCTTTTGAATTTTTACCTAAGGTTGTGAATTCCAACAACATTAGTAGAGAAATTGTAGTTCCTTCATTATGCCCTAATCCTAAGAATTCTAAGGAGAAATCATTGCATTCTTTGGATGTTGTTAGAGCTTTGAAATATTATGTTGAAGCTACTAAGACTTTCCGAAAGACTTCTAGTCTATTTGTCATCTTTTCCGGTTCTAAAAAAGGCCAGAAAGCTTCTGCCATTTCTTTGGCATCTTGGTTGAAATCTTTAATTCATCATGCCTATGTTGAGTCGGGTAAAACTCTGCCTCAGAGGATTACAGCTCATTCTACTAGGTCAGTTTTTACTTCCTGGGCGTTTAGGAATGAAGCTTCGGTTGATCAGATTTGCAAAGCAGCAACTTGGTCTTCTTTGCATACTTTTACTAAATTCTACCATTTTGATGTGTTTTCTTCTTCTGAAGCAGTTTTTGGTAGAAAAGTACTTCAGGCAGCTGTTTCAGTTTGAATCTTCTGCTTATGTTTTCATTTAAACTTTATTTTGGGTGTGGATTATTTTCAGCAGGAATTGGCTGTCTTTATTTTATCCCTCCCTCTCTAGTGACTCTTGCGTGGAAAGATCCACATCTTGGGTAGTCATTATCCCATACGTCACTAGCTCATGGACTCTTGCTAATTACATGAAAGAAAACATAATTTATGTAAGAACTTACCTGATAAATTCATTTCTTTCATATTAGCAAGAGTCCATGAGGCCCACCCTTTTTTGTGGTGGTTATGATTTTTTTGTATAAAGCACAATTATTCCAATTCCTTATTTTTTATGCTTTCGCACTTTTTTCTTATCACCCCACTTCTTGGCTATTCGTTAAACTGATTTGTGGGTGTGGTGAGGGGTGTATTTAATAGGCATTTTGAGGTTTGGGAAACTTTGCCCCTCCTGGTAGGAATGTATATCCCATACGTCACTAGCTCATGGACTCTTACTAATATGAAAGAAATGAATTTATCAGGTAAGTTCTTACATAAATTATGTTTTTGTGCTCTCTAATCCCCCTCGTTTACTCTCTCTCTCCCCTCTCTCTTTTGCTGTCTCTTCCCTCTCTCTTTTGCTCTCTCTATCCCCCCTTTTTTTTGCTCTCTCTTTCTCCCCCTCTCTCTTTTGCGCTCTTTCTCCCCCTCTCTCTTTTGCTCTCTTTCTCCCCCCTCACTCTTTTGCTCTCTCTCTCCCTCCTCTCGTTTGCTCTCTCTCTCCCTCCTCTCTTTTGCTCTCTCTCCCTCCTCTATTTTGCTCTCTCTCCCCCCCTCTTTTGTTCTCTCTATCCCCCATCTTTTGCGCTCTCTCTCTCTCCCCCTCTCTTTTGCTGTCTCTCTCCCCCTCTCTTTTGCACTATCTCTCCCCCTCTCTTTTGCTCTCTCTAACCTCCCTCTTTTACTCTCTCTCTCCCCCCTTTTTTGCTCTCTCCCCTCTCTCTTTTGCTGTCTCTCTCCCTTTCTTTTGCTGTCTCTATCCCCCCTCTTTTGCTCTCTCTACCCCCCTCTTTTGCTCTCTCTACCCCCCTCTTTTGCTCTCTCTATCCCCCCTCTTTTACTCTCTCCCCCCTCTTTTACTCTCTCCCCCCCTCTTTTACTCTCCCCCCCCCCCCTCTTTTACTCTCCCCCCCCCCCCCCTCTTTTACCCTCTCCCCCCTCTTTTACTCTCTCTCCCCCCTCTTTTACTCTCTCCCCCCCTTTTTTGCTCTTTCCCTTCTCTCTTTTGCTGTCTCTTTCCCTCTCTTTTGCTGTCTCTATCCCCCATCTTTCGCTCTCCTTATCCCCTCTCTTTTACTCTCTCTACCCCCCTCTTTTGCTCTCTCCCCCCTATTTTGCTCTCTCTTTCTCCCCCTCTCTTTTGCTCTCTCTGTCCCCCCTCTTTTGCTCTCTCTGTCCCCCCTCTTTTGCTCTCTCTGTCCCCCCCTCTTTTGCTTTCTCTCTCTCCCCTCTATTTTGCTGTCTCTCTCTCCCTCTCTTTTGCTTTCTCTCTTCCCCCCTCTCTTATGCTCTCTCTCCCCCTCTCTTATGCTCTCTCTCTCTCCCCTCTCTTATGCTCTCTCTCTCCCCTCTCTTATGCTCTCTCTCTCCCCTCTCTTATGCTCTCTCTCTCCCCTCTCTTTTGCTCTCTCTCTTTCCCCCCTCTCTTTTACGCTCTCTCTCCCCTCTCTTTTGCGATCTCTCTCTCCCCCTGTCTTCCCCACTCTCTTTCCCCCCTCTCCCCCCTTTCTCCCTACTTTCTTTTGCAGTCTCTCCCTCTTTTTGCTCTTTTGCTCTCCCTCCCCCTCTCTTTTGCTATCTCCCTCTCTTTTGCTCTATCTATCCCCCCTCTTTCGCATCCTCTCTCTATCCCCCTCTTTTGAGCTCTCTCTTTTACGGTTGCCCGGCTCCACCCACGTCACACCCAGCCTCGCCCCCTGTCACACCCGACCCCTGTCACGCCGGCCCCGTCCCTTGCCACGCCCGGTCGGCCCCAGATGCCACTGCAGGTCAGTCTGTTGAAGACCAGGTGTGTTTGTCCTCGTGCAGTCTCTACTGCGCATGAGAGCTTCGGACAAACACACTTGGCCTTTTATATTATAGGATTGGTATCGTTTGTTGAAAGAAGGACTTAAACTCAGAAGCGTGCAGTTGTCCGGAGCACTATATGGCAGCAGTATTGCAAGAATCCATTTGTAAAAGCACTAGATAGCAGCACCATTTCCTGCCATGCACCATACCAAGGTATCTCTTCAAAAAGCATACCATGGGAACAAAGCAAATTTAATAATAGAAGTAAATTAGAGACTTTTTTAAAATTGTATGCTTGGTCTGAATCCCAAGACTTTTGCTTCCTATCCCTTTAAAGGTACATAAATATTACAAAAAGAAAATGTTTAATTGTTAAATCATTTTATTATTGCCTACATGCAACTTTGGGTTTGACCATAATTATGGAAATATCTGCTACCACTAACTAGGTTTCAGTTTCAACTGATATGGGAAGCATGTTATTTAACCCCTTAAGGACCACAGCACTTTTCCATTTTCTGTCCGTTTGGGACCAAGGCTATTTTTACATTTCTGCAGTGTTTGTGTTTAGCTGTAATTTCCCTCTTACTCATTTACTGTACCCACACATATTATATACCGTTTTTCTCGCCATTAAATGGACTTTCTAAAGATACCATTATTTTCATCATAGCTTATAATTTACTATAAAAAAATTATAAAATATTAGGAAAAAATGGAAAAAAACACACTTTTTCTAACTTTGAACCCCAAAATCTGTTACACATCTACAACCACCAAAAAACACCCATGCTAAATAGTTTCTAAATTTTGTCCTGAGTTTAGAAATACCCAATGTTTACATGTTCTTTGTTTTTTTTTGCAAGTTATAGGGAAATAAATACAAGTAGCACTTTGCTATTTCCAAACCACTTTTTTTCAAAATTAGCGCTAGTTACATTGGGACACTGATATCTTTCAGGAATACCTGAATATCCCTTGACATGTATATATTTTTTTTTAGAAGACATCCCAAAGTATTGATCTAGGCCCATTTTAGTATATTTCATGCAACCATCTCGCTACCAAATGCGATCAAATAAAAAAAATTGTTCACTTTTTCACAAATTGTTTCACAAACTTTAGGTTTCTCACTGAAATTATTTACAAACAACTTGTGCAATTATGGCATAAATGGTTGTAAATGCTTCTCTGGGATCCCCTTTGTTCAGAAATAGCAGACATATATGGCTTTGGCATTGCTTTTTGGTATTTAGAAGCCCGCTAAATGCCACTGCGCACCACACGTGTATTATGCCCAGCATTGAAGGGGTTAATTAGGGAGCTTGTAGGGAGCTTGTAGGGTTAATTTTAGCTTTAGTATAATGTAGTAGACAACCCAAAGTATTGATCTAGGTCCATTTTGGTATATTTCATGCCACCATTTCACCGCCAAATGCGAACAAATAAAAAAAAGCGTTAAATTTTTCACAATTTTAGGTTTCTCACTGAAATTATTTACAAACAGCTTGTGCAATTATGGCATAAATTGATGTAAAAGCTTCTCTGGGATCCCCTTTGTTCAGAAATAGCAGACATATATGGCTTTGGCTTTGCTTTTTGGTAATTAGAAGGCAGCTAAATGCCGTTGCGCACCATACGTGTATAATGCCCAGCATTGAAGGGGTTAATTAGGGAGCTTGTAGGGAGCTTGTAGGGTTAATTTTAGCTTTAGTGTAGGTATCAACCTCCCACATGACACATCACACCCCCTGATCCCTCCCAAACAGCTCTCTTCCCTCCCCCACCCCACAATTGTCCCCGCCATCTTAAGTACTGGCAGTAAGTCTGCCAGTACTAAAATAAGAGTTTTTTGGGGATTTAAAAAAAGGAAATTATAATAATTCTGCTCTGTAGGATCCCCCCTTAGCCCCCAACCTCCCTGATCCCCCCCAAACAGCTCTCTAACCCCCCTCTCTGCCTTATTATGCGCCATATTGGGTACTGGCAGCTGTCTGCCAGTACCCAGTTTGAAATCAAATGTTTTCTATCAATTTTTTTATTTTATTATTTTAAAACTACTATTTTCTGTAGTGTAGCTGCCCCCCCTCAACCCCCAACCTCCCACCCTCCCAGATCGTTAGAATTTATAATGTTCAACTTCCCACCCTCTCTCCCACCAAGTACCACCTTACTTGTTCCATAGTGTAGGGTTCCCACTCCCGCGCGCGCACGCGCGCACCCGCGCTCACGTGCACGCGCGCGCACCCGCGCACGCGCGCGCACTCGATCCCGCCCCCCTTCCCACCGATGGCCACCCACCCGCCTCCCTGGATCAGCTCCCACCCACCAACGAACATAGCCATTGATGGCCGATGCAGAGAGGGCCACAGGGTGGCTCTCTCTGCATCGGACGGCTAAAAAATGTTATAGCAGGATGCCTCAATATCGAGGCATCACTGCTATAACATGAAAGCAGTTGGAAGTGATCAGGATCGCTTCCACTGCTTTCAAAGACCAACGACGTACGGGGTACGTCCTTGGTCATTAACTGCATTTTTTTGCAGGACGTACCCCATACGTCGTTGGTCGTTAAGGGGTTAAGATGATCAAAATGCAAAATTAATTCAGCCACAAATAAAAATAAAGTTTTTATTTAAAAGCTTCCAAAAAATGTGTTTTCTGTTAAATACTTTTTGGGATCAAAACTTGAAATATACAATGGCAGCTTCACACCTCTTAAGTTCACATTTGCTGTTTCACAGTGTGTAAAGAAAATCATAATTTACATATAAGATAAGATTAACCTATTGTATTCCAAATTCATCTTGATACACTGGTAAACAATCTGAATGTTATTTGTTATATAGGCATGATGGGTATACTGGTCGTTTGCTCAATGATTATATTGACACTTAATAATTTAAAAGTTTTGTGTTTTGTTTCTTACCTTTTTTGCAATCATGGGTTGAGAAAGCACTGTTTTCGGTTTTGGCAAGATTTTCGCCAAAATAAATCAGCAAAGATGTCCCTAAAACTCAAAAACCTCACTGTAGAGAACAAGCTTTGTCTTTGCCCAATTTCTATTACTACATGAGGATGGCAACACAAGATTCTGGCTATTGTAAATAACGACTATTCGAAATGCGGTTTTTGAGTCTCGTCTTTTTAAAAAAAAAAAAAAAAAAAACCTGTGCAAAACATCTTGGTTGCCAGCAAATACGTTGGAATGGAAAAAGGTTAATCCTGGTCACAAAGACTTGATTACCAATTGAAATCCCTTTTTAAAAATACAGCAGCACTGTAACTGACAATCACAAAAAAATAATAAAAAATAAAACGCAATTTCTACAAACCATTTTTAAATCTTCCAGTAATGATTTTTATTTCTCACTTTTTCTGCAGATCTAGTTAACATTACAGGATATCCTGTATTAAATATATATACATATGTACATTTCTTCTCTGGCCACTGCATACTGACTATATAATAGTGATGAATTGAGCTTTAATAAACCTAAACCATGTATACAAATACACCACTAAAAAGGCATCTGTGGCACATGCACAATATAATAGTCATACAAGTCATCTTGAAATATTCACAAAAGTTAAATTCTGGACTTTATCAAGTGCCTTTAGGTGCCGAATTTGATATGTGATAAATATTTTTAAAAAACTTTAGAAAAGTATTGAGAAAATTGATAGCAATTGCTGAGAAGATTTCAGCTCCATGTTAAAAATATGCCTTTCTTTGGCAAGCCAGTAATGTGATTTTGGCTCAAATAAATACCTAAAACTCACAATTTGTGATCAGATTGAAACAAAAGGTAAAGGGACAATACCCTGTAAATGGTTAATAGTTTATTTTTGTACATATTTCTTTTAATGTGCATGCAGTCAAGTTCTGTTCATTGCAAATAGTATGTTTTATTTCTATGGTGGCTCTTAAGTGCATTAATGGGACATGAAACTCCAAATTTTTCTTTCATGATTCAGGTAGAGAATACAGTTTTAAAAATGTTTCCATTTCACTTCTATTATCATATTTACTTCGTTCTCATCTTATGCTTTGTTGAAGAGATATTTAGATAGGTAATGTGCACATCTCCGGGGCACTACATGACAGGAAATAGTGCTGCCATCTAGTGCTCTTGCTAATGTATAACATTGTTGAAAAACTGCTGCTATACAGTGCTGCAGACACGTGCACACTCCTGAGCCTACATTCCTGCTTTTCAACAAAGGGTAACAGGAAAGCAAAGAAAATTTGATAATAGAAGTAAAGTGGAAAATCAAATTGAGTATTTACTCACTGTTCACTTGAATGTTGTGTCTGTTTTAGTGGATACTTTCCTTTTCACGTTCTGCTAGTCAGTCGCACATGCTGTATCAGTATTGAACTTACCTTCCTCTGGACTGTAGCGCATGCCTACACCAACAAAGCACTGTGCAGATAATTCTTTCGTATGTGGGATTCCAAAATCACACTCAAATAAGTTATAGCAGAACAAATAAGGATTAAGTTCCTAAGTCACAGTGCTACGACCTCTTTAATTATATAAGAAAGTGCAGCAACACAAACTCATACACTATTTGTGCTGCTGCACTTTCCTATATGAATCAAGAGGCCATAGCACCAAGACTTAGGAACTTGCTCTTTATTTATTCTGCAATTTTTGTATATTAAAAAGCTGTTTTTAATCTTTGAAGCCACATCCCATTAACCGCATAACTACCGGGAATTTCAGCAAAAAAACTTGCCCAAAGTAAAAATTGTTAGCATTTTTGCTATCACTCTGTTTAAACAGAAATAGAGCCTTTGTTTTATTGATTTAACTATGAAAACTATGTCTATTTTTAAAGTAGACGATCCAAGGTATTGATCTAGACCCATTTTGGTATATTTCATGACAGTATTTGGCCACCAAATACTATCATATAAAAAAATTGTTAACTTTATCAAAGTTTTTGTTTCTCACTAAAATTATTCACACACAACTACTACAGTCATAAGATAAAAGCTTCTCTTGGATCCCCTTTGTTCAGAAATTGTAGACATGCTTGGCTTTGCCATTGGTTTTTGGCAAATAGAAAGCAGTAATTGCAGCTGCACACCATACTTCTGAAATTCCCCAAGTAAGGGGTTAATCAGTCAGCTTGTAAGGTTAACATTTGCTCTAGTGTAGGGAATTACCCTCCCACCTGACACCTCACAACCCCTGATATCTACCTGATACTTCCCATACAGCTCTCTTACCTCCTTCAGTATGCAGTTTAGGGCTTTTATTATTATTTTTTTAAATATATATATTTTTTATATATCTGTAGTGCAGATCCCTTCTCACCCACCCACCTACCTGCAATTACCAAAAAACAATGGTAAAGCTATGCACTTCTGCCATTTCTGAATAAAGAAGATCCTAGAGAAGCTTTTACAACAATGGAACCAGTGAATCACAATGCAATAAACATACACAGTGATCTACTGTGTATATTGCAGATCCCATTGGAACTACAGCATATACGCAGGGGAAACATTGATCATTCCATCAAGAAATAAAAAGTGGCGGGCGTTTACCATCTGGTTTCCTGAACCATCCTTATCAGTGAAAAAAATAAACATTTTTTGTTTTTTTTTTGTTTACAACAATTAAATGATAAATTGTATGCTAGTTACCAAATGATGAAAGTTCTTCACAAAGAAGTTCATTTTACCAGAGTTTGAATTAAAAAGTAGATATCTGTGTAATAATTACTTGTGTTTGTTGTGGGATAGAAGTTAGGAAAGGTTTTTCTTCTATTTTTGTATTGCGTGTGGCGTTTTGTAAGGCACATTACCTCTTTCCAAACACCCTGTGCCTACGAGCAGTTTCCTTTCTCATAAATAATGTGTGGGACAAGTGTAATAAGTTCATGACTGCAAATATGACAGCTATCCAGTCATGAGGCCTATGTTGAGGAAATATTTCCATTTCTACCTTGAGTCACGCTATTTATTACAGCAATATATAGAGAATGACCTTTATTTTTACAGTATTACTCATATATATGTTTTATTTTAATAAACTTAGTTAGGAGTATTCAAGATTTTCTGCATTTCTTTATATCGGAAATTGTCCAGCTTGTAGCGTAGGCCAACAATTAAAGGGACATGAAACTCAAAAAAATTTTTTCGTGACTTAGGTAGAACATACAATTTTAAACAACTTTCCAATTTATTTCTATTATCAAATTTGCTTCATTCTCTTGGTATCATTTGATGAAGGAGCAGCAATGCACTATTGGTTTCTAACTGAACACATGGGTGAGCCAATGACAACCGGTATATATATGCAGCCACCAATCAGCAGCTAGAACCTAGGTTCTTTGCTGCTCCTTAGCTTACTTAGATAAACCTCTCCACAAAGGATAACAAGAGAAGGAAGCAAATTAAATAATAGAAGTAAATTGGAAAGTGGTTTAAAATTGCATGCTCTTTCTGAATCATGAAATAAAAAAATTGGGTTTCATGTCCCTTTAAGTCCTCTAGTCCTTTTTTGATCTAGCTCTATTATATGGTAAAACCTACAGAGACTGCATACAACTCCAACAAATGCTCATGTACAATGCCTTGCAAAAGTATTCACCCCTTGACTTTTTACCTCTTTTGTTACATTACAGCCTTAAGTTCAATGTTTTATTAATCTGAATTTTATGTGATAGATCAGAACACAATAGTCTAAGTTGGTGAAGTGAAATGAGAAAAATATATACATAAAACAATTTTTTAAAAATAGAAAACAGAAAATTGGCATGTGCGTATGTATTCACCCCCTTTGTTATGAAGCTCATAAAAAGCTCTGGTGCAACCAATTACCTTCAGAAGTCACATAATTAGTGAAATGATGTCCACCTGTGTGCAATCTAAGTGTCACATGATCTGTCATTACATATACACACCTTTTTTGAAAGGCCCCAGAGGCTGCAACACCTAAGCAAGATTCACCACTAACCAAACACTGCCATGAAGACCAAGGAACTCTCCAAACAAGTAAGGGACAATGCTGTTGAGAAGTACAAGTCAGGGTTAGGTTATAAAAAAATATCCAAATCTTTGATGATCCCCAGGAGCACCATCAAATCTATCATAACCAAATGGAAAGAACATGGCACAGCAACAAACCTGCCAAGAAACGGCCGTCCACAAAAACTCACGACCGGGAAAGGAGGGCATTAATAAGAGAGGCAGCACAGAGACCTAGGGTAACCCTGGAGGAGCTGCAGAGTTACACAGCAGAGACTGGAGTATCTGTACATAGGACGACAATAAGCCGTACGCTCCATAGAGTTGGGCTTTATGGCAGAGTGGCCAGAAGAAAGCCATTTCTTTCAGCAAACAACAAAATGGCACGTTTTGAGTTTGCGAAAAGGCATGTGGGAGACTCCCAAAATGTATGGAGGAAGGTGCTCTGGTCTGATGAGACTAAAATTTAACTTTTCGGCCATCAAAGAAAACATTATGTCTGGCGCTAACCCAACACATCAAATCACCCAAAGAACACCACCCCCACAGTGAAAAATGGTGGTGGCAGCATCATGCTGTGGGGATGTTTTTCAGCAGCCGGGACTGGAAAACTGGTCAGAGTTGAGGAAAAAATGGATGGTGCTAAAGACAGGGATATTCTTGAGCAAAACCTGTACCACTCTGTGCGTGATTTGAGGCTAGGACGGAGGTTCACCTTCCAGCAGGACAATGACCCCAAACACACTGCTAAAGCAACACTTGAGTGGTTTAAGGGAAACATGTAAATGTGTTGGAATGGCCTAGTCAAAGCCCAGACCTCAATCCAATAGAAAATTTGTGGTCAGCAACAGCAACGCGTTTCTCAGTGTTACACACTGTTTCATCAGGCTATAACACTGAGAAACGCGTTGCTGTTGTTTTTATCATCATAATACATTTTTTTAAAGTTCTTTTAACCCTCTATTTGCTGACGACCTATTATTTTCCCTATTCTGGGACTTTTCCACCAATTTGGAGCTGTGGACTCTTCATTCAGGCCTCTGGACCTGTGGGACTGACCATTGCTGTACAGACTCCCTTCTGTAGTATCTCTGGACTCTCCCTGGCGAGACGAGGATCCCCTTTGTGACATCATCTATTGGTCTACCGGACGATGGGCGGTTCCGGACTGCTGGTATTGCACATCTGTGCTTTACATATTGTGAGTAGGATTTTTCTGCCATTCCTGTACCTGTTTTAAAGTATCTTTATGATCTGCACTATGTGGCGCCTCTATTCTGATTTGTTTAGATTCCCTTTACCTGTGTCACGGCATGACACCCTAGAGGAGCGGCCTGTCGCTTTGGATATAAATAATTTGGGATTATCCGTCATTGCAACAAAGGACTGTCCTATCATCACCCACCATCTATTGGACTATTAGTCTGTATACCCTTATACCTATATTTATTGATATTACATTATAATTTTTGTCTCATTAGTTTATCATCTTTTTTCCATATTTCCTAGTGTGATTTATCAGCCACTAGGCGCCTCTTATAAGTACTGCAGTGACGCCATTTGCCACTAGCGTATTAGTTGTTCACAGCAGACATGCTTTTGTGTCTTCTTGAGTAGGACACAGACCATGATTGGTGGCTATTTGTGTATGCCACTACTGATTGGCTCTTGAGTCAAGATTGGAAATGCATTGCAGCTTCTGACTGCAGTATTCACTAATATTACTAATAAACAGATTCGATTATTTCTTTCATATAGGTGATAAGAGTCTACAATCCGTTACTCATGAGAATTACCTTCCCTACCAAGAGCTCTATATAACCCTTCACATATAACTCTTTCTTTGCTTCTGCTGAAGGTGGTTGAAGAATGAAGATGTGCATGATTTTCTTCAGAGAGAGTGGTTTTCAGTGTATTTTGAAGCCCAGTTTCCCCTCAGTGTGCAGTGCTTGTCAGAGGGATTATTTGGGGTATGGTATATGATTCTTTGATTCACCTCATGGGAATTTCTTCATAAACTGTCCATAATCGTTCGCAGGACTTGTCTGTTGCCTCTTTTAAAAGTCAAAGTTCTGTCCTAAAACTGGGAATCAAGATTTTGCTTCCACAGATCCTCTCAATTGTATGGATGTTTGTTAGAGTAAAATAGGTCTGGTTTCCTTGGGAAATTAGGTTTCCAATGTTGATTCTGAGTCTCTGTGCAACCTTTTAAGGCTTTTTAAGTTTAGCCTCTGTTAAAAAGAAAGTTTATTTTCCTCTTGCAGTAAGAAAGGGTCATAGTAGTGACTTATGTCAACCATCTGAGGGGAACTCTCAGTTTCCTGGTGATAAAGGTGATATTTTGAATTCCATCTTGGCTACAGAAAAATTATTGTCTAGCTTTGAAAGTTCTCATTCTAGGGATGATCACATGGGAAATTAATTATGTCAGTCCTCAGTTTTGTCTCCTATAGAAGTGGTTTCTTCTTCTGCAGGTGTTAAAAAAGATATTGAACATTCATCTCAGGCACTTTGTAAGGTTCAGGGTCCCTTACATAGTATTAGTAGTTGTTCTACTACTTCTCTTGCTCTTTCAGCCTGTGTATCTGTTGGTATGTTTACTTAGAATGGTTTTCTAGCTGAGCTTGGAAGAACGTTGATGGTTCTGGCAATCATACTGTGATTTTACAGGATTTGGTGTTCAAATCTAGTACAGAGGTTCAGTTACCTTTGTTATCTTCTGTGTCTGGGACTATGCCTTCTATTCCTAAATTTCTTTTTCAATCTGGTTCTCAAGTATCCGAGCTTGATGGTATGGAAATTGAACGTTTAGTTTTAAGACATAGGGGGTCTCTCTGATTTTGTCATTGGAACCTTAATTCAGGCTCAGAAGCCTTTGACTAGGAAAATGTACCATAAAGTTTGGAAAGCCTTTTTTTCTTTGTGTATAGAACATGGTTTTTCTTGGCATTCTTTTAGAATTCCTAGGATTCTACCATTTTCAGGGTGTCTTTGATATGAGTTTATCTGCCAGTTCCCTGAAAGGTAATTTCTGTTCTTTCAGTTTTGTTTTCATAGGAAAATTGCTAATCTTCCTGATATTCATGGCTTTGTCCAGGTCCAGGCTTTGGTTCGTATCAAACGGGTAATTAAGCACATTTCTTCTCCTTGGAATCTGAACTTGGTATTATGGGTTTTGCAAGCCCCTCCTTTTGAACCTTTGCATAGGATTGACATTAAGCTACTTTCTCGGAAAGTGCTGTTTCTTTTAGCTATTTCATCTGCCAGAAGAATTTCTGAATTATCTGTTCTTTCTTCGTGTGAAACTCCCTATCTGATTTTTCATCAGGAAAAGGCAGTCTTAAGAACAACTTTTGACAACATCAGCAGAAACAATATCGTTCCTTCTTTTTGTCATAATCCCAAGTCTTCAGAAAGATCTTTGCGTAATTTAAATGTTGTTCGGGCATTAAAGTATAACATTGATGCTACTAAGGCCTTTAGACAAACTACTAGTTTGTTCATTCATTTTTCTGGCTCTTGGAAAGGACAGACGACTTCTGCTATTTCATTAGCTTCTTGGTTGAAACTTTTGATTCACAAGGCTTATTTGAAGGCAGGTTAGCCTCCACCGCAATGGATTACTGCTCATTTTATCAGATAAGTTGCTTCTTTATGGGCTTTTAAGAATGAGGCCTCAGTTAATCAAATTTGTAAAGCAGCTACTTGGTCTTCTTTGCATACCTTTACTAAATTCTATCATTTTATGCGTTTGCTTCTTCTGAGGCAGCTTTTGGTAAAAATAAAAAAAAGATGCATCAGGTTGCTGTTTCAGTTTGAGTCTTATCTGTTTCATGTTTTTAAGTGCATTTAAAAAAAATATATATATCGGGGTTGTGGATTTAATTTCTCAGTGAAAAATATGTTTTAAATCCCTCCCTTTGTTATTACGTGTGGACTTCACAGCTTGGGTATTATTTCCAATGAATAATAATGGATTGTGGACACAACACCTGTATGAAAGAAAACATAATTTATGCTTACCTGATAAATAAATTTATTTCATGCTGGTGAGAGTCCACAAGACCCCATCCTTTTGAGTTATTGTTTTCTTTTTTAAGCACATCTCTTTCCCTCTTTCTTACCTCACTTCTGCTTGGCTTTGAGTTAGATGGAGGTATGTGTGAGGTGGGAGGGGTTATATAGATCTCTTTGGGTTTGGCAATCTTTGCCTCCTCCAAGTGATAGGGAAGGTAATTCCCATGAGTAATGGAGTAATGTAATGTGGGGGAGGTTGACGTAGCTACAGCCCAAGAGGTGTGTACGCTGCGGTCCAATCCAAGCTGGTGTATTCCGGCAAGCTGAAAGTGCACTGATGGTGGGGTGCCAGCTGAAGAAAAGTCGAGCCAACTCCAATATACAAAGGTGAAAAAGAGCAGCACTCCAAAATCGTTGTAGATAAAATCAAAATTTTATTCCATCACTTTAGAAACGGTAAACAGCACAATGCAAGTATCACAGACGAGGGGGAAGCGGAGTCCTAACATGTTTCGTGCTATGCAGCTCTTAATCATAGGATAACTCCCCACCTGTGTAATGCACCTTTTAAGAAGGCAATAGCCAATCACAGTGTTATTAGTATAACGCTCCCCTAAGAATTGATTTTAAACAAAAAGTGTGCATTACAAGGGTGTAAAGAAATGGGTAACATAAAATAGAAATTAAAAACATGAAAAATCGTACATTCCAAAAGGAGATTCTCTCATTATCGTATATGAAGAAAAATAATGAATTTTGCTACACATTTCTGAAATTATCCTCAAAAATTATCTAGACATATGTCATTACCAAAATTAGTTGAATACTATGATATGTATTATTGTCATAATCCATGATATATACTCTTTCTATTATGCTGCAAAAATAATTTAATTAATATTAATTCATTGTCATGATTAATGTTTGTATCTCAGCATAAAAAATGTACATATTCATTAAAATTATAATTGATTGTAAAACCCCTAATTCATGTCAGACTATGTTGATAAAGGAAATATATATCATATTTGGATAACATAGTCTGACATGAATTAGGGGTTTTATAAATACTATAAATATCACAAATACTTAATTTAAATGTAGCTTGGATTATTTTGAGGGATTAGGTTATTTTGTCTACAATCAATTATAATTTTAACGAATATGTACATTGTTTATGCTGAGATACAAACATTAATCATGAAAATGAATTAATATTAATTAAATTGTTTTTGCAGCATAATAGAAAGAGTATATATCATGGATTATGACAATAATACATATCATAGTATTCAACTAATTTTGGTAATGACATATGTCTAGATAATTTTTGAGGCTAATTTCAGAAAAGTGTAGCAAAATTCATTATTTTTCTTCATATACGATAATGAGAGAATCTCCTTTTGGAATGTACGATTTTTCATGTTTTTAATTTCTATTTTATGTTACCCGTTTCTTTACACCCTTGTAATGCACACTTTTTGTTTAAAATCAATTCTTAGGGGAGCGTTATACTAATAACACTGTGATTGGCTATTGTCTTCTTAAAAGGTGCATTACACAGGTGGGGAGTTATCCTATGATTAAGAGCTGCATAGCACAAAACATGTTAGGACTCCGCTTCCCCCTCCGTCTGTGATACTTGCATTGTGCTGTTTACCGTTTCTAAAGTGATGGAATTAAATTTTGATTTTATCTACAACGATTTTGGAGTGCTGCTCTTTTTCACCTTTGTATATTGGAGTTGGCTCGACTTTTCTTCAGCTGGCACCCCGCCATCAGTGCACTTTCAGCTTGCCGGAAAACACCGGCTTGGATTGGACCGCAGGGTACACACCTCTTGGGCTGTAGCTACGTCAACCTCCCCCACATTGCCTCTGTTTAAGCTCCGGACGCTGCTCGCCTAGAAGGATACAACAAAGCTGCCAGTAAGTGTGTCTTTTGATTTTATAATTTCACACTGCTTCTTAACGAATGAAGTGTTTAGCTATGGAGTAAAAACATATATAAACGAACTCCTGAACTTGATGGTAATTCCTTCTTGTCAAATGAAGAATCAGCTGTTTGTAGTGAAGCCGTGTTTCTTGCATTATAAAAAGGTGATCTCTGATTGAATCAAGTATATTTCTTTGCAGTCACGGCAATACCGCCTGCTCAGGAGAAACAATAAAGTTTTAAATAGCAATCACTTTTTTGGTCCACACGTATTTAACGGTTTCTTATAGTGCACTTTTGACGTTACAAATCTTTGCTATTTAGCGTATCAGCACTCTGCACGATTATGGAGGGGGAAGTTATTAGCCTCAATAAATCTATCTTTGACATACAAAGTAGAAAAACGTATTTTCAATCAGTATTTTTATTGGGAGACAGAGAAATTATTGACAAAGATACAAAAAGCTTATTCAACCATCTTGAAAGGTTGCTTATGACAGATTTACGTTTAATGTGGGACGTGGTAGCCTTTGAACATTATTTAGAGTCTAAAAGAATCCCCAGAGGGTTAAGAATAAAAAAGAATATAAAAGAAGAAGGCGCCACCATAGTGTGTATCAGCATACAAAAAGCACTCTCCACGCACACTATATAACGTACTTACGAGAAATAAAGCACTTGATAAGTGCCACAAGAGCCTTCTGGACCATTAACAGCTGTCCAGGTCGCTGTTCTCTCGTAGCAAAGTTCGTCTTCTCTTAACCCAGCAGCTCCCTTCTTTGTAGTCAGCGTACAGGATCCCATGTCTGCTTATCTTTTGAATCCCTCCAAAGGGTTAGCAGCCCTGTATTATCAGCTATAAGGCTTAATACAGGAGAGATACCAGCTGGGCTCCAGGGGAGAAATACTGCAATAAACTCTCAAGCCGTGATATATAAAAGTTAAAACAAAAGTTAAAAAGTTAGAGCATATTTACCGCAACTTCAACTCTCGATACCAACGGTGCTTACGGACGCGGCCAGCTTCAAAAACGTGCTCGTGCACGATTCCCCCATAGAAAACAATGGGGCTGTTTGAGCTGAAAAAAAACCTAACACCTGCAAAAAAGCCGCGTTCAGCTCCTAACGCAGCCCCATTGTTTGCTATGGGGAAACACTTCCTACGTCTGCACCTAACACTCTAACATGTACCCCGAGTCTAAACACCCCTAACCTTACACTTATTAACCCCTAATCTGCCGCCCCCGCTATCGCTGACCCCTGCATATTATTATTAACCCCTAATCTGCCGCTCCGTAAACCGCTGCTACTTACATTATCCCTATGTACCCCTAATCTGCTGCCCCTAACACCGCCGACCCCTATATTATATTAATTAACCCCTAATCTGCCCCTCACAACGTCGCCTCCACCTGCCTACACTTATTAACCCCTAATCTGCCGAGCGGACCGCACCGCTATTATAATAAAGTTATTAACCCCTAATCCGCCTCACTCCCGCCTCAATAACCCTATAATAAATAGTATTAACCCCTAATCTGCCCTCCCTAACATCGCCGACACCTAACTTCAAACATTAACCCCTAATCTGCCGACTGGAGCTCACCGCTATTCTAATAAATGTATTAACCCCTAAATCTAAGTCTAACCTTAACACTAACACCCCCCTAAATTAAATATAATTTAAATCTAACGAAATAAATTAACTCTTATTAAATAACTTATTCCTATTTAAAGCTAAATACTTACCTGTAAAATAAACCCTAATATAGCTACAATATAAATTATAATTATATTATAGCTATTTTAGGATTAATATTTATTTTACAGGCAACTTTGTAATTATATTAACCAGGTACAATAGCTATTAAATAGTTAATAACTATTTAATAGCTACCTAGCTAAAAGAAATACAAAATTACCTGTAAAATAAATCCTAACCTAAGTTACAATTAAACCTAACACTACACTATCAATAAATTAATTAAATACAATACCTACAATTATCTACAATTAAACCTAACACTACACTATCAATAAATTAATTAAATACAATACCTACAAATAAATACATTTAAATAAACTAACTAAAGTACAAAAAATAAAAAAGAACTAAGTTACAAAAAATAAAAAAATATTTACAAACATTAGAAAAAAATTACAACAATTTTAAACTAATTACACCTACTCTAAGCCCCCTAATAAAATAACAAAGCCCCCCAAAATAAAAAAATGCCCTACCCTATTCTAAATTACAAAAGTTCAAAGCTCTTTTACCTTACCAGCCCTGAACAGGGCCCTTTGCGGGGCATGCCCCAAAGAATTCAGCTCTTTTGCCTGTAAAAAAAAACATACAATACCCCCCCAACATTACAACCCACCACCCACATACCCCTAATCTAACCCAAACCCCCCTTAAATAAATCTAACACTAAGCCCCTGAAGATCTTCCTACCTTGTCTTCACCTCGCCGGGTATCACACCGATCCGTCCTGGCTCCAAAATCTTCATCCAAGCCCAAGCGGGGGCTAGACATCCATCATCCGGCGGCTGAAGAGGTCCAGAAGAGGCTCCAAAGTTTTCATCCTATCCGGGAAGAAGAGGCAATCCGGACCGGCAACCATCTTCTATCTTCATCCGATGAGGACCGGCTCCATCTTGAAGACCTCCACCGCGGACCCATCTTCTTCTTCCGACGACTTCCCGACGAATGACGGTTCCTTTAAGGGACGTCATCCAAGATGGCGTCCCTCGAATTCCGATTGGCTGATAGGATTCTATCAGCCAATCGGAATTAAGGTAGGAAAATTCTGATTGGCTGATGGAATCAGCCAATCAGAATCAAGTTCAATCCGATTGGCTGATCCGATCAGCCAATCAGATTGAGCTCGCATTCTATTGGCTGATCGGAACAGCCAATAGAATGCGAGCTCAATCTGATTGGCTGATAGAATCCTATCAGCCAATCGGAATTCGAGGGACGCCATCTTGGATGACGTCCCTTAAAGGAACCGTCATTCGTCGGGAAGTCGGCGGAAGAAGAAGATGGGTCCACGGTGGAGGTCTTCAAGATGGAGCCGGTCCTCATCGGATGAAGATAGAAGATGCCGCTTGGATCAAGATGGTTGCTGGTCCGGATCGCCTCTTCTTCCCGGATAGGATGAAGACTTTGGAGCCTCTTCTGGACCCGCTGTCTAGCCCCCGCTTGGACTTGGATGAAGATTTTGGAGCCAGGACGGATCGGTGTGATACCCGGCAAGGTGAAGACAAGGTAGGAAGATCTTCAGGGGCTTAGTGTTAGGTTTATTTAAGGGGGGTTTGGGTTAGATTAGGGGTATGTGGGTGGTGGGTTGTAATGTTGGGGGGGGTATTGTATGTTTTTTATTACAGGCAAAAGAGCTGAATTCTTTGGGGCATGCCCCGCAAAGGGCCCTGTTCAGGGCTGGTAAGGTAAAAGAGCTTTGAACTTTTGTAATTTAGAATAGGGTAGGGCATTTTTTTATTTTGGGGGTCTTTGTTATTTTATTAGGGGGCTTAGAGTAGGTGTAATTAGTTTAAAATTGTTGTAATTTTTTTCTAATGTTTGTAAATATTTTTTTATTTTTTTGTAACTTAGTTCTTTTTTATTTTTTGTACTTTAGTTAGTTTATTTAATTGTATTTATTTGTAGGAATTGTATTTAATTTATTTATTGCTAGTGTAGTGTTAGGTTTAATTGTAGATAATTGTAGGTAGTTTATTTAATTAATTTATTGATAGTGTAGTGTTAGGTTTAATTGTAACTTAGGTTAGGATTTATTTTACAGGTAATTTTGTAATTATTTTAACTATTTTAGCTATTAAATAGTTCTTAACTATTTAATAGCTATTGTACCTGGTTAAAATAAATACAAAGTTACCTGTAAAATAAATATAAATCCTAAAATAGCTATAATATAATTATAATTTATGTTGTAGCTATATTAGGGTTTATTTTACAGGTAAGTATTTAGATTTAAATAGGAATAATTTATTTAATAAGAGTTAATTTATTTCATTAGAATAAAATTATATTTAACTTAGGGGGGTGTTAGGGTTAGGGTTAAAATTAGCTTTAGGGGTTAAAAAATTTATTAGAGTAGCGGTGAGCTCCGATCGGCAGATTAGGGGTTAATACTTGAAGTTAGGTGTCGGTGATGTTAGGGAGGGCAGATTAGGGGTTAATACTATTTATTATAGGGTTATTGAGGCGGGAGTGAGGCGGATTAGGGGTTAATAACTTTATTATAGTAGCGGTGCGGTCCGCTCGGCAGATTAGGGGTTAATAAGTGTAGGCAGGTGGAGGCGACGTTGAGGGGGGCAGATTAGGGGTTAATAAATATAATATTGGGGTCGGCGGTGTTAGGGGCAGCAGATTAGGGGTACATAGCTATAATGTAGCTGGCGGCGGCGTGCGGACGGCAGATTAGGGGTTAATAATAATATGCAGGGGTCAGCGATAGCGGGGGCGGCAGATTAGGGGTTAATAAATATAATATAGGGGTCGGCGGTGTTAGGGGCAGCAGATTAGGGGTACATAGGGATAACGTAGTTGGCGGCAGTGTACGGAGCGGAAGATTAGGGGTTAAAAATTTTTTATAGAGATGTGGGGGGACCTCAGTTTAGGGGTACATAGGTAGTTTATGGGTGTTAGTGTACTTTAGAGCACAGTAGTTAAGAGCTTTATAAACCGGCGTTAGCCCAGAAAGCTCTTAACTACTGACTTTTTTCTGCGGCTGGAGTTTTGTCGTTAGATTTCTAACGCTCACTTCAGACACGACTCTAAATACCGGAGTTAGAAAGATCCCATTGAAAAGATAGAATACGCAATTGACGTAAGGGGATCTGCGGTATGGCTACCGCCAAACTCTAAATCTAGGCCAAAGATAGGTCTGAATTCTTCGAGAAGGTAAAAGAAAATAAGGATATTTCTAAACAAGATGGATCATATAAAGATAATAAAAGCAATAATATTAGGTTTATAACAAAATATACTACCAATCATGACAAAATTAAGAGAATAGTTCATAAACATTGGAACATATTGCTTAATGACCCTATACTTAAACATTTTATAGACAGAAATCCTGTTTGTACATTTAAAAGAGCACCTTCTTTAAAAAATAAACTCGCCCCCAGTAAAGTGGTAATGAACAAATATGGAAAAAAGAAAGATTCAGTGACTAGGAACTGGCTATCTGGCAAAAAAGGATTCTATAAATGTAATCGAGCAAATTGTGGCTTATGTGTTTACACAACAGGTGATAGATCTAAATTTATATCCTTTTCAACAAAGGAGGAATTTGAGATTACTACTCGTTTTTCTTGTGCTTCCTCCTTTATAGTTTATTTATTGGAGTGCAAATGTGGTTTGCAATACATAGGGAGAACTTCCAGACCCCTGAAAAAAAGATGGGGTGAGCACACCAGAAATGTGAAGAATTCTGTGATGAAACATAGTGTTTCTAGACATGGAATATGTTGCCATGAAGGGCAGACTGATATTTATAGTATTTTTCCTATTGAACAAATTGTTCCTAAGTGGGGTAGAAATAGATTAATCCACTTGAGGCAAAGAGAAACTTTTTGGATATGGAAAATGAAAACTTTGAATCCATATGGCCTGACTGAAAATATAGACATGGCTGCTTTTAATTAATCACCATTAGAAATATAAGATGTATATGAGAACTAATATATTTCTCTTTATAATCTAGAGAATTGTTGTCTCTAGAAATGACTATGTTAATATACTTTCAAGATAGTCCGAGGTTAGGTTTTACTATTAGAATATTGGAGGTACCTGGATTTAGAACCAACGATATAGTTCCTAATGTTTGCTACCAACTAAGAATTTCTTTGTTAACATTATTACACACGTCTACTATCTGTGATAGACATTTTTGTCAACACCCTTTACTAGGTACAGTTAGTTCCAAATTTAGATGTATCATTAGAGGAGTAGAGCTATTTTGGGTATTGTAAATATGATATATATTTTCATATGGATCATATTACCATAGAGATATTGATATATGTATGTATTTTTCAGCATATATGTTTGATGTTACAAGGAATATGTAGATATTTCCTGTAAACGTTATTTAGAAGTTCAAGTCTATTTTAAGTGTACTCAAATGATATGGCTCCTTTTACAAGAATGCGGTTTATACCTCTATTGTTGGATAGGTTCTAATATATATTTAGATGAGTGGAGCTAGTGGCAAAATTTGGGGATTGCAAATATGATATATATATATATATATATATATATATATATATATATATATATATATATATATATATTTGTATCCTTTATACTACCAGAGAGAAATATATATGGATCCAGTATTTGTCAATATTATGGTTGATGCGGTCTATTATATCTTAATATTTGTAGATACCATTTGTAAATGTATGTAGGAGTTGCAGCCCAGTCTAGGTGAGTTCAAATGATACGGCTCCTTGGATAGAATGCAGATTGTTCCGCTATTATTGGATATGAACAAAAATACAATTATACAAATTGCGCATATATATATATATATATATATATATATATATATATATATATATATATATATATATATATAAATAATTTTAATAATTATATTTTCTCCAACATAGGTGTGTCCGGTCCACGGCGTCATCCTTACTTGTGGGATATTCTCTTCCCCAACAGGAAATGGCAAAGAGCCCAGCAAAGCTGGTCACATGATCCCTCCTAGGCTCCGCCTACCCCAGTCATTCTCTTTGCCGTTGTACAGGGTCACGACCGACGCCAGTCTGATGGGCTGGGGCGCGGTCTGGGGATCCCTGAAAGCTCAGGGTCTTTGGTCTCGGGAAGAATCTCTTCTACCGATAAATATTCTGGAACTGAGAGCGATATTCAATGCTCTCAAGGCTTGGCCTCAGCTAGCGAGGGCCAAGTTCATACGGTTTCAATCAGACAACATGACAACTGTTGCGTACATCAACCATCAGGGGGGAACAAGGAGTTCCCTGGCGATGGAAGAAGTGACAAAAATCATTCTATGGGCGGAGTCTCACTCCTGCCACCTGTCTGCTATCCACATCCCAGGAGTGGAAAATTGGGAAGCGGATTTTCTGAGTCGTCAGACATTGCATCCGGGGGAGTGGGAACTCCATCCGGAAATCTTTGCCCAAGTCACTCAGCTGTGGGGCATTCCAGACATGGATCTGATGGCCTCTCGTCAGAACTTCAAAGTTCCTTGCTACGGGTCCAGATCCAGGGATCCCAAGGCGGCTCTAGTGGATGCACTAGTAGCACCTTGGACCTTCAAACTAGCTTATGTGTTCCCGCCGTTTCCTCTCATCCCCAGGCTGGTAGCCAGGATCAATCAGGAGAGGGCGTCGGTGATCTTGATAGCTCCTGCGTGGCCACGCAGGACTTGGTATGCAGATCTGGTGAATATGTCATCGGCTCCTCCTTGGAAGCTACCTTTGAGACGAGACCTTCTTGTTCAGGGTCCGTTCGAACATCCGAATCTGGTTTCACTCCAGCTGACTGCTTGGAGATTGAACGCTTGATCTTATCGAAGCGAGGATTCTCAGATTCTGTTATCGATACTCTTGTTCAGGCCAGAAAGCCTGTAACTAGAAAGATTTACCACAAAATTTGGAAAAAATATATCTGTTGGTGTGAATCTAAAGGATTCCCTTGGGACAAGGTTAAGATTCCTAGGATTCTATCCTTCCTTCAAGAAGGATTGGAAAAAGGATTATCTGCAAGTTCCCTGAAGGGACAGATTTCTGCCTTGTCTGTGTTACTTCACAAAAAGCTGGCCGCTGTGCCAGATGTTCAAGCCTTTGTTCAGGCTCTGGTTAGAATTAAGCCTGTTTACAAACCTTTGACTCCTCCTTGGAGTCTCAATTTAGTTCTTTCAGTTCTTCAGGGGGTTCCGTTTGAACCCTTGCATTCCGTTGATATTAAGTTATTATCTTGGAAAGTTTTGTTTTTAGTTGCAATTTCTTCTGCTAGAAGAGTTTCAGAATTATCTGCTCTGCAGTGTTCTCCTCCTTATCTGGTGTTCCATGCAGATAAGGTGGTTTTACGTACTAAACCTGGTTTTCTTCCAAAAGTTGTTTCTAACAAAAACATTAACCAGGAGATTATCGTACCTTCTCTGTGTCCGAAACCAGTTTCAAGAAGGAACGTTTGTTGCACAATTTGGATGTTGTTCGCGCTCTAAAATTCTATTTAGATGCTACAAAGGATTTTAGACAAACATCTTCCTTGTTTGTTGTTTATTCCGGTAAAAGGAGAGGTCAAAAAGCAACTTCTACCTCTCTCTCTTTTTGGATTAAAAGCATCATCAGATTGGCTTACGAGACTGCCGGACGGCAGCCTCCCGAAAGAATCACAGCTCATTCCACTAGGGCTGTGGCTTCCACATGGGCCTTCAAGAACGAGGCTTCTGTTGATCAGATATGTAGGGCAGCGACTTGGTCTTCACTGCACACTTTTACCAAATTTTACAAGTTTGATACTTTTGCTTCTTCTGAGGCTATTTTTGGGAGAAAGGTTTTGCAAGCCGTGGTGCCTTCCATTTAGGTGACCTGATTTGCTCCCTCCCTTCATCCGTGTCCTAAAGCTTTGGTATTGGTTCCCACAAGTAAGGATGACGCCGTGGACCGGACACACCTATGTTGGAGAAAACAGAATTTATGTTTACCTGATAAATTACTTTCTCCAACGGTGTGTCCGGTCCACGGCCCGCCCTGGTTTTTTTTTAATCAGGTCTGATAATTTTTTTCTTTAACTACAGTCACCACGGTACCATATGGTTTCTCCTATGCAAATATTCCTCCTTAACGTCGGTCGAATGACTGGGGTAGGCGGAGCCTAGGAGGGATCATGTGACCAGCTTTGCTGGGCTCTTTGCCATTTCCTGTTGGGGAAGAGAATATCCCACAAGTAAGGATGACGCCGTGGACCGGACACACCGTTGGAGAAAGTAATTTATCAGGTAAACATAAATTCTGTTTTTTTACTCTCATCTTATTGATTACATCTAACCCCTTATAACATTAGACATCGTTATGTGAACAATAGGATGTCTGCCAATAATTAGGATATTGGGGTTATATTTATATCTTCCATTCCCACTAAACATTGGGAGTCAAGCTCTCATACTTATAATATGTTACGGGAATGTTTTGGATACAAATAGTTTGACGATCCGATATTTCAGGGTACTAATTGGTAACCCGTATCAACATATGTCCGCAAATGACGAGCCCCTTTGGTTGTTATCCAATCACATGGGAGCCGATACACACCCACCATCTGATTGGTCTGACGTACTCCTACACGCATGTGCCCTAAGCGGAAATAGACGCTGTGGTGGGCTTTTTTAAGCTGTGAATGTATAATGTGTTTATACACCTGAGGAAGCGGTCTGGAGACCGGGAAACTCGTTGTGGTTTCAATTTGTTTTTAATAAACATTGTTTTAACTTTTATACATCACGGCTTGAGAGTTTATTGCAGTATTTCTCCCCTGGAGCCCAGCTGGTATCTCTCCTGCATTAAGCCGTATAGCTGATAATACAGGACTGGTAACCCTTTAGAGGGATTCAAAAGACAAGCAGACATGGGATCCTGTACGCTGACTACAAAGAAGGGAGCTGCTGGGTTAAGAGAAGACGAACTGTGCTACGAGCGAACAGCGACCTGGACAGCTGTTAATGGTCCAGAAGGCTCTTGTGGCACTTATCAAGTGCTTTATTTCTCGTAAGTACGTTATATAGTGTGCGTGGGGAGTGCTTTTTGTATGCTGATACACACTATGGTGGCGCCTTCTTCTTTTATATCCTTTCTACAGACCTGTCACACTTGAACTGCCTTCAAGTATTGGAAGAAGATTTCTGCAGCCACAGTACTACCAATAGAGACTTTACCAGTGGACTTTAAGGTCTTATATACCATGTTATGTGTATTTGGTTATTTACCAGTGGACTTTAAGGTCTTATATACCATTTTATGTGTATTTGGTTATTTGGTACAACGAATAGGATATTATTTGACCACTTACTATATATATACTATAACACCTTTGTTTGGTGATTTACCTTTGCACTTAAACCTTTTTTACTGTACCACAGGTAATACCTCATTTTACAGGTAGCATGGATTTTTTTTATCTGTTTATTCACCTTTGTATATGCACAGATTGCATTATATATTTTTTTAAGAATTATATATTATTAATATTATGTAGAAAAGGAGGCGCATCTGACATCATTATTTGTATATATCACTTAAGAATAAAAAAGTTCCCTTCTTTTGATCTAAATGATGATGGTCTGACAATGGAGTGGAAGGATGCCCTTACTACTTGTTCATTAACAATCATGGACATTCTTATAAGGAGTAAAAATCTTAAAAGGGACTCCTTAAAGGGACAGATCCACAATCTTAAACAAGAGTTAAAGAATCACAAACGGGAAGAGGAGTATTCTGAGCTAAAGTCAAATATGAAGAAAAAAATATGTAAATCTGACAATGAATTAGCCTCACTTAAAGGCAGGAAATTTAACAGAGATCAAGAGGACTATCTAAAAAATAAAGTATATGACTGGTCTAGGTTCACTAGGCGGCCCCGGAGATTCTCTGTGAATCAACAAAGGGATAAAGATTCTACTGCAAATACAGATGGTGAAGATCAGAGCCAAAAATCTAACAAGAATAAAAATAAAAATAAAGCACATATGGTCAGTACATCAACACCGCTAGTGGAACCCAAGTCTATCTTGAAGAAAAATAAGAACAAAAACAAAAAGGTGGTCTTTTCTTCCACTGAACCAGACGCCTCAGACCAAAATTCGGTTTCTTCAGATGAGAGCTCTTCCTCTTCTTCTCTCTCTCCCCTTCCCTCTTTCTCATTACAGGGTTCATCACATGACAGCCGGGAGAAAAAAGAAGGCGATGTCCGTTTGAAGGTGAAGAATCAAGAGATCCCTTTAGGAAAAGAAAAAGGATGCGGAGAGCCGGATCCAGAAGAAGGAAGAAGAGTATCCAAACGGGGATCAAAGAAGAACTAGCTCTCAGTGTTATTAATTTATCTGACTTTCAACTTACCACGGACCACATCAATGTACTGTCTAAGGGTTTGGGCTTTGCTCCCACCCATACTTTTTCAGTATTTAACACCTTGTTAGACGTCAATAAATTTGTAAGGAAGCTTACCTTGCATAAGCATTTTTTTACAATGAATGATATAGGTGACTTAAATGATGATATATCAAATGAAATTACAGATGATAACATCAATTTATTTGCTTCT
Organism: Bombina bombina; assembly: GCF_027579735.1. Taxonomy (NCBI): domain Eukaryota; kingdom Metazoa; phylum Chordata; class Amphibia; order Anura; family Bombinatoridae; genus Bombina; species Bombina bombina. Next base: position 933,105,418 of record NC_069502.1, on the reverse strand, counting down.
AACACTAATCCTTTAAGTACAAATATTAATTTAAATGCTGATTTGAATTTTGATTTTAAAGATATATGCACTTTAGAACAACTCAGAATGTTGGATACAAATAGTGACAGAATTAATTATTTTAATGTTCCAAAGTCAAGGAAATTAAGATCAAACTTTTATCCCACTCAATCTAGGGGCACATACATTAACTTATTTCAAAAACAGTTTGAAAAATTGTGGAATTGGGTAGTAAAATCTCACCAATAAATCAGAGAAATAATCTAACAAATAGACAAAAGGCAGCCATTAAGCTGCTAGAAAACAACCATGACCTGGTAATTCGCACGTCAGACAAAGGTGGGAATGTTGTAGTGATGAACAAGACTCATTATATTGAGGGAGCGTATAGACAATTAAATGATGGCATCACATATAGGAAACTATCATGTAATCCTGAGAAAGAATTTACTAAAAAAACTGGACACGCTACTTGAAGATGCACTTGCGTTAGGTTTCATAACTAAAGAAGAATCTCTGTCCTTAATTCCTCAATACCCTGTGACGCCAGTCTTTCACCACTTACCTAAATTACACAAGAACTCAGTCAACCCACCAGGACGCCCAATTATTTTTGGGATTGGTTCACTATTTGAACCACTATCTGAGTGGGTTGACTCAGTTTTACAACCCTTGGTTCAGAGTCTTAGCAGCTACCTAAGGGATTCAAGTCACCTCTTAACAATTCTTGAAAAAATCAAATGGAGTAAAAACAATAGGTGGGTGGTGATAGACGCAGTGTCCCTATATTCATGCATACCTCACACCTTAGGTCTACAAGCAATACACTTTTTTCTAGATAATTATACCAATTATTCAGATGAGTTTAAAATGTTTTTTTGCGAGACTGTTGAGTTCCTACTATCCCACAATTATTTCATGTTTAATGGAGAATACTTTTTACAAATATGTGGTACAGCGATAGGGGCAAAATTTGCGCCTTCATTCGCCAATTTATTTGTGGGATGGTGGGAGCTCGGCAGTCTCTACAGTAACAGTAATCCATTTCTGGAGAACATCTGTATGTATATGAGATTCATTGATCTCATCTTTGTGGTCAAGGGTGACTTTTTGTTTTTGAAGATTTCCTTAATTTTGCAAATAGCAATGATCTACATTTGAAGTTTACAGGGGAAATTCAAAACAAAGAAATCCATTTTTTGGATCTCACCTTAGTTGGTTCAATTGAACATAATGAGGTCATCAATGATACATACAGAAAATCCACATCGGGTAATACGATTTTACACGCAACGTCCTGTCACCCTAGGCACTTGATAAAATCAATTCCCAAGAGTCAGCTTCTTAGGCTTCGTAGAAATGCCAATTCAGAGGAGTTATTCAACCTTCAGGCATGTAAACTGATGGACAGATTGAGCGCAAGGGGTTATGATCCAAATTCATTGCAGCAGTTATTGGATGATGTCAGAGAAAATTATAGGCCTTTCCATTCGAATGAGATCAATCATTCAAGAAGAAAAACTGGGTTTGATAAAGGTACAGTAGTTTTTTCTACTGAATTTTCTCTGCTATACAATGACTTATGCAATATCATTAAAAGGAATCTGTCAGTACTCAAAGGTGATGATACTCTAGTTGGCATTGTTGACAAAGTCAAATTTGTGTCTAAGAAAGCACCAACACTTGCTAAAAAACTCTCCCCCAGTATGGTCAATAGCAACGTGAGGGAAATAGGAACTCAATGGCTAAATAAGAAAGGTACTTTTAAATGCCTTTCTAGAAATTGTCTCACTTGTCAACAGATTTCAACTGGTGTAGATTTTTTTAGCCACTTAACTAAACAAAATTTTAAAATCAACCATTATGCAAATTGTGGTACAACGTTTACCTCATAGAGTGTACCCTATGTTTTGAACAGTATGTGGGTCAGACGTCACGTGCCCTAAGATCTAGGATAGGGGAACATAAAAGGGACATTAAAAACTATAATAAGGATTCCAGTGTAGCTAGACACTTTAACTGCTTACATTTTACAGATCAACCTAAATTTACTGTGAAAGTAATAGATTTAGCAAAGAAGCCCATTCGAGGAGGTAATATTTACAATATCCTTTCCAAAAAAGAACTTTATTGGATCTGGAAATTAAATACTAGGGTACCCCATGGACTCAATAAGGAATGGGATATAAGCTACTTTGTGGAATAACTATTGTATTGTTTGGTTGCATTTTGGTTATGTTACGTTTTGACCATGCTGTATATTATGAGACCAATGTTTATATGTATAAAACTACTTCTGATTCGGTCTAGGCATACTTACATTTATATATATGTGTTTATATGTTTTCACATTAATACAGTATTTATGTATTTATATTATATTATATCAAGTTTGAATCTTATCCAAATATGATATATATATTTCCTTTATCAACATAGTCTGACATGAATTAGGGGTTTTATAAATACTATAAATATCACAAATACTTAATTTAAATGTAGCTTGGATTATTTCGAAGGGTTAGGTTATTTTGTCTACAATCAATTATAATTTTAACGAATATGTACATTGTTTATGCTGAGATACAAACATTAATCATGAAAATGAATTAATATTAATTAAATTGTTTTTGCAGCATTATAGAAAGAGTATATATCATGGATTATGACAATAATACATATCATAGTATTCAACTAATTTTGGTAATGACATATGTCTAGATAATTTTTGAGGATAATTTCAGAAATGTGTAGCAAAATTCATTATTTTTCTTCATATACGATAATGAGAGAATCTCCTTTTGGAATGTACAATTTTTCATGTTTTTAACTTCTATTTTATGTTACCCGTTTCTTTACACCCTTGTAAGGCACACTTTTTGTTTAAAATCAATTCTTAGGGGAGTGTTATAGTAATAACACTGTGATTGGCTATTGCCTTCTTAAAAGGTGCATTACACGGGTGGGGAGTTATCCTATGATTAAGTGCTGCATAGCACGAAACATGTTAGGACTCTGCTTCCCCCTCCGTCTGTGATACTTGCATTGTGCTGTTTACCGTTTCTAAAGTGATGGAATAAAATTTTGATTTTATCTACAACGATTTTGGAGTGCTGCTCTTTTTCACCTTTGTATAATGGAGTAATGTATCATGGACTATCACCACCACGAAATAACTAAATGTATCCAGTAAACATAAATTATGTGTTTTTTTTTACTATAACAAAAGCAAGTATACACTGCTGGAGAAGAAAAGGTTATTATGGAAAGAGAGATATAGAAAGCAACCATGTGACAAACCGGTGTACTTAGATTTGTCTGGGTCTTATTTCTACACAACAATTTGGGCTAGATTACGTTTGGAGCGATAACAGGGGGTTTATCACGGGTGTTTGCGCATGTCGGGTTCTTCGCTCATATTACAAATTAAAAGGTTAGCGCACAAGCAAAAACGGTTTACTTTTAACTTGTGATACGGGGCAGTTAACATTCGAGCGAGAGCATTAAATAACGCTCCACTTGTAATCTGATATGAAGTATTTGTGTGGGCATAAGCCTTGACACATATTTTATTAAATATATAAAAACATTTATATTCAATTCAATTAATATAATATTTCTTGATTAGGTGTATTTTCATAGGCCTAGATTTAGAGTTGGGCGGTAGCCGTCAAAACCAGCATTAGAGGCTCCTAACGCTGGTTTTGGGCTACCGCCGGTATTTAGAGTCAGTCATTAAAGGGTCTAACGCTCACTTTCCAGCCGCGACTTTTCCATACCGCAGATCCCCTTACGTCATTTGCGTATCCTATCTTTTCAATGGGATATTCCTAACGCCGGTATTTAGAGTCGTGGCTGAAGTGAGCGTTAGAAATCTAACGACAAAACTCCAGCCGCAGAAAAAAGTAATTAGTTAAGAGCTTTCTGGGCTAACACCGGTTCATAAAGCTCTTAACTACTGTGCTCTAAAGTACACTAACACCCATAAACTACCTATGTACCCCTAAACCGAGGTCCCCCCACATCGGCGCCACTCGATTAAAATTTTTTAACCCCTAATCTGCCGACCGCCACCTACGTTATACTTATGTACCCCTAATCTGCTGCCCCTAACACCGCCGACCCCTATATTATATTTATTAACCCCTAATCTACCCCCCTCAACGTCGCCTCCACCTGCCTACACTTATTAACCCCTAATCCGCCTCACTCCCGCCTCAATAACCCTATAATAAATAGTATTAACCCCTAATCTGCCCTCCCTAACATCGCTGACACCTAACTTCAATTATTAACCCCTAATCTGCCGACCGAATCTCGCCGCTACTGTAATAAATGGATTAACCCCTAAAGCTAAGTCTAACCCTAACACTAACACCCCCCTAAATTAAATATAATTTAAATCTAACGAAATAAATTAACTCTTATTAAATAAATTATTCCTATTTAAAGCTAAATACTTACCTGTAAAATAAACCCTAATATAGCTACAATATAAATTATAATTATATTATAGCTATTTTAGGATTTATGTTTATTTTACAGGTAACTTTGTATTTATTTTAACCAGGTACAATAGCTATTAAATAGTTAAGAACTATTTAATAGCTAAAATAGTTAAAATAATTACAAAATTACCTGTAAAATAAATCCTAACCTAAGTTACAATTAAACCTAACACTACACGATCAATAAATTAATTAAATAAAATACCTACAATTATCTACAATTAAACCTAACACTACACGATCAATAAATTAATTAAATAAAATACCTACAATTATCTACAATTAAACCTAACACTACACTATCAATAAATTAATTAAATACAATATCTACAAATAAATACAATGAAATAAACTAACTAAAGTACAAAAAATAAAAAAGAACTAAGTTACAATAAATAAAAAAATATTTACAAACATTAGAAAAATATTACAACAATTTTAAACTAATTACACCTACTCTAAGCCCCCTAATAAAATAACAAAGCCCCCCAAAATAAAAAAATGCCCTACCCTATTTTAAATTAAAAAAGTTCAAAGCTCTTTTACCTTACCAGCCCTGAACAGGGCCCTTTGCGGGGCATGCCCCAAAGAATTCAGCTCTTTTGCCTGTAAAAAAAACACATACAATACCCCCCCAACATTACAACCCACCACCCACATACCCCTAATCTAACCCAAACCCCCCTTAAATAAACCTAACACTAAGCCCCTGAAGATCTTCCTACCTTATCTTCACCATACCAGGTTCACTGATCGGTCCTCGGAAGTGTTGATCCAAGCCCAAGCGGGGGGCTGAAGAGTGACGTCCATCCTCGGGCTGAAGTCTGGATCCAAGCGGCGGCTGAAGAACTCCATCATCGGGCTGAAGTCGGAAGTCCATCATCGGGATGAAGTCTTCTATCAAGCCGCATCTTCAATCTTTTTTCTTCTGGAGCGGAGCCATCTTCTTTCCAACCGACGCGGATCCAACCTCTTCAACCGACGCCTACTCGCCGAATGACGGTTCCTTTAAATGACGTCATCCAAGATGGCGTCCCTCGAATTCCGATTGGCTGATAGGATTCTATCAGCCAATCGGAATTAAGGTAGGAATATTCTGATTGGCTGATGGAATCAGCCAATCAGAATCACGTTCAATCCGATTGGCTGATCCAATCAGCCAATCAGATTGAGCTCGCATTCTATTGGCTGTTCCGATCAGCCAATAGAATGCGATCTCAATCTGATTGGCTGATTGAATCAGCCAATCGGATTGAACTTGATTCTGATTGGCTGATTCCATCAGCCAATCAGAATATTCCTACCTTAATTCCGATTGGCTGATAGAATCCTATCAGCCAATCGGAATTCGAGGGACGCCATCTTGGATGACGTCATTTAAAGGAACCGTCATTCAGCGAGTAGGCGTCGGTTGAAGAGGTTGGATCCGCGTCGGTTGGAAAGAAGATGGCTCCGCTCCGCTCCAGAAGAAAGAAGATTGAAGATGCGGCTTGATAGAAGACTTCATCCCGATGATGGACTTCCGACTTCAGCCCGATGATGGAGTTCTTCAGCCGCCGCTTGGATCCAGACTTCAGCCCGAGGATGGACGTCACTCTTCAGCCCCCCGCTTGGGCTTGGATCAACACTTCCGAGGCTTGAATCAAGACTTCCGAGGACCGATCGGTGAACCTGGTATGGTGAAGATAAGGTAGGAAGATCTTCAGGGGCTTAGTCTTAGGTTTATTTAAGGGGGGTTTGGGTTAGATTAGGGGTATGTGGGTGGTGTGTTGTAATGTTGGGGGGGGTATTGTATGTGTTTTTTTTACAGGCAAAAGAGCTGAATTATTTGGGGCATGCCCCGCAAAGGGCCCTGTTCAGGGCTGGTAAGGTAAAAGAGCTTTGAACTTTTTTAATTTAGAATAGGCTAGGGCATTTTTTTTATTTTGGGGGGCTTTGTTATTTTATTAGGGGGCTTAGAGTAGGTGTAATTAGTTTAAAATTGTTGTAATATTTTTCTAATGTTTGTAAATATTTTTTTATTTTTTGTAACTTAGTTCTTTTTTATTTTTTGTACTTTAGTTAGTTTATTTCATTGTAGTTATTTGTAGGTATTGTATTTAAATAATTTATTGATAGTGTAGTGTTAGGTTTAATTGTAATTTAGGTTAGGATTTATTTTACAGGTAATTTTGTAATTATTTTAACTAGGTAACTATTAAATAGTTATTAACTATTTAATAGCTATTGTACCTGGTTAATATAATTACAAAGTTGCCTGTAAAATAAATATTAATCCTAAAATAGCTATAATATAATTATAATTTATATTGTAGCTATATTAGGGTTTATTTTACAGGTAAGTATTTAGCTTTAAATAGGAATAAGTTATTTAATAATAGTTAATTTATTTCATTAGATTTAAATTATATTTAACTTAGGGGGGTGTTAGTGTTAGGGTTAGAATTAGCTTTAGGGGTTAATACATTTATTAGAATAGCGGTGAGCTCCAGTCGGCAGATTAGGGGTTAATGTTTGAAGTTAGGTGTCGGCGATGTTAGGGAGGGCAGATTAGGGGTTAATACTATTTATTATAGGGTTATTGAGGCGGGAGTGAGGCGGATTAGGGGTTAATAACTTTATTATAATAGCGGCGCGGTCCGGTCGGCAGATTAGGGGTTAATAAGTGTAGGCAGGTGCAGGCGACGTTGTGGGGGGCAGATTAGGGGTTAATTAATATAATATAGGGGTCAGTGGTGTTAGGGGCAGCAGATTAGGGGTACATAGGGATAATGTAAGTAGCGGCGGTTTACGGAGCGGCAGATTAGGGGTTAAAAAAAATATGCAGGTGTCAGCGATAGCAGGGGCGGCAGATTAGAGGTTAATAAGTGTAAGGCTAGGGGTGTGTAGACTCGGGGTACATGTTAGGGTGTTAGGTGCAGACATAGGAAGTGTTTCCCCATAGAAAACAATGGGGCTGCGTTAGGAGCTGAACGCGGCTTTTTTGCAGGTGTTAGGTTTTTTTTCAGCTCAAACTGCCCCATTGTTTTCTATGGGGATATCGTGCACAAGCACGTTTTTGAAGCTGGGCCCGTCCGTAAGCACCGCTGGTATCGAGAGTTGCAGTGGCGTTAAATTATGCTCTACGCTCCCTTTTTGGAGCCTAACGCACTGAAAACCCAGCCATTCTGTGAACTCTAAATACCAGCGGTATTTAAAAGGTGCGGCCAGAAAAAAGCATGCGTAGCTAACGCACCCCTTTGGCCGCAGAACTCTAAATCTAGGCGATAAATTGCTCACCAGTACTATATTTAACCAAAAGTTCTAATAAAGTCACTCAAGGGTAAAACTGCAAAAATAACAAAATGCAATTGGAAAAAAAAACTCCTGAAAATAATTTTAACGTCAGATTGTAATTTCCTACAAATTAGGTTAACCTAACGTGGTTTTATATAAATGCATATGTAAGTGTTTTCATATATAATGTTTCTTATGAGGGCAATAGCTGTATTTTTATTTCAACTTTTACTGTTACTCCTTTGAAGAACATCTGTCCTTTGACATCAAATATTTAGCATGATGTATCAATAGTACTTTGAAAATATGATTTGTTATGTTTGTCCCTTGTAATTTATTGTTTTAATCTTATATCCAAGGCTGAAGAAATGCATCCCGGTTACTCCAAATACAACTATGTGTTTCTGGCAAAGGTAACTGGAACATTTTGTTTTCAAGATTTGATAATAGCCATAAGTACTATATAATTTTGTGTTTTTTTTTGGTTTTACTATTTTTCATCATTGTTCTACATTTTCCCTCAGTGCTATAAAGATCTTGGTCAGAAGGTTGATGCTTTGAAGTACTGTGATGCTGCATCAGCAATTGTATCTGTAACCAAAGAGGTGGGTCATATAAGTAATGTGTGTTTCTAGTTTTGCAACATCTGTGGTTTATCTTAATAAATTATAAAATTAATTGACTATGACTATCAATGTTACTTTTATAATTTAACTGGTATTCACTTAACTTCTATAAGGAGCTTATTGTATAAGCTTTATTTCTTCTGTTATGTGTGATCAGTCCACGGGTCATCATTACTTCTGGGATATTATCTGCTCCCCTACAGGAAGTGCAAGAGGATTCACCCAGCAGAGTTGCTATATAGCTCCTCCCCTCTACGTCACCTCCAGTCATTCTCTTGCACCCAAAGACTAGATAGGAGGTGTGAGAGGACTATGGTGATTATACTTAGTTTTTATAACTTCAATCAAAAGTTTGTTATTTTACAATAGCACCGGAGCGTGTTATTACTTCTCTGGCAGAGTTTGAAGAAGAATCTACCAGAGTTTTTCTTATGATTTTAACCGGAGTAGTTAAGATCATATTGCTGTTTCTCGGCCATCTGAGGGAGGTAAAAGCTTCAGATCAGGGGACAGCGGGCAGTTGAATCTGCATTGAGGTATGTAGCAGTTTTTATTTTCTGAATGGAATTGATGAGAAAATCCTGCTATACCGTTATAATGACATGTATGTATACTCTACACTTCAGTATTCTGGGGATGGTATTTCACCGGAATTACTCTGTAAAAGTACATTAAACCTTTTAATAGGTATTTAATTCATGTTAAACGTTTTTGCTGGAATGTAGAATCGTTTGCATTTCTGAGGTACTGAGTGAATAAATATTTGGGCATTATTTTTCCACTTGGCAGTTTGCTTGTTTTGATTATGACAGTTTCGTTTCTCTCTCACTGCTGTGTGTGAGGGGGAGGGGCCGTTTTTGGCGCTCTTTGCTACGCATCAAAAAATTTCCAGTCAGTTACACTTGTAATTTCTGCATGATCCGGTTCATCTCTAACAGAACTCAGGGGTCTTCAAACTTCTTTGAAGGGAGGTAGATTCTCTCAGCAGAGCTGTGAGATTTATGTAGTGACTGTGTTTTAAAACGTTGCTCTGTGATTTTTATGTTTAAATTTTAATTAGTGTTGCTTTACTAATGGGAACAAACCTTTGCTAACAAGTTGTGTTGTTTTTAAAGAGTGATGCTATAACTGTTTTTCAGTTCATTATTTCAACTGTCATTTAATCGTTTAGTGCTTCTTTGAGGCACAGTACGTTTTTGTTAAATAAGATTGTAACCAAGTTGCATGTTTATTGCTAGTGTGTTAAACATGTCTGATTCAGAGGAAGATACCTGTGTCATTTGTTCCAATGCCAAGGTGGAGCCCAATAGAAATTTATGTACTAACTGTATTGATGCTACTTTAAATAAAAGCCAATCTGTACAAATTGAACAAATTTCACCAAACAGCGAGGGGAGAGTTATGCCGTCTAACTCGCCTCACGTGTCAGTACCTGCGTCTCCCGCCCGGGAGGTGCGTGATATTATGGCGCCTAGTACATCTGGGCAGCCATTACAGGAATAAGGGCAAGCAGATAACATTACAAGATATGGCTACTGTTATGACTGAAGTTTTGGCTAAGTTACCAGAACTAAGAGGCAAGCGTGATCACTCTGGGGTGAGAACAGAGTGCGCTGATAATTCTAGGGCCATGTCTGATACTGCGTCACAGCTTGCAGAGCATGAGGACGGAGAGCTTCATTCTGTAGGTGACGGTTCTGATCCAAGCAGATTGGATTCAGATATTTCAAATTTTAAATTTAAATTGGAAAACCTCCGTGTATTACTAGGGGAGGTCTTAGCGGCTCTTAACGATTGTAACACTGTTGCAATACCAGAGAAAATGTGTAGGTTGGATAAATACTTTGCGGTACCGGCGAGTACTGACGTTTTTCCTATACCTAAGAGATTAACTGAAATTGTTACTAAGGAGTGGGATAGACCCGGTGTGCCGTTCTCACCCCCTCCAATATTTAGAAAGATGTTTCCAATAGACGCCACCACACGGGACTTATGGCAAACGGTCCCTAAGGTGGAGGGAGCAGTTTCTACTTTAGCTAAGCGCACCACTATCCCGGTGGAGGATAGCTGTGCTTTTTCAGATCCTATGGATAAAAAATTAGAGGGTTACCTTAAGAAAATGTTTGTTCAACAAGGTTTTATATTGCAACCCCTTGCATGCATCGCGCCAATTACGGCTGCGGCAGCATTTTGGATTGAGTCTCTGGAAGAGAACCTTAGTTCCGCTACGCTGGACGACATTACGGACAGACTTAGAGTCCTTAAACTAGCTAATTCATTCATTTCGGAGGCCGTAGTACATTTAACCAAACTTACGGCTAAGAATTCAGGATTCGCCATTCAGGCACGTAGGGCGCTGTGGCTAAAATCCTGGTCGGCTGATGTAACTTCTAAGTCCAAATTACTTAATATACCTTTCAAGGGGCAAACTTTATTTGGGCCCGGTTTGAAAGAAATTATCGCTGACATTACAGGAGGTAAGGGCCACGCTCTACCTCAAGACAAAGCCAAAGCTAAGGCTAGACAGTCTAATTTTCGTCCCTTTCGGAATTTCAAAGCAGGTGCAGCATCAACTTCCACTGCACCAAAACAGGAAGGAGCTGTTGCTCGTTACAGACAAGGCTGGAAACCTAACCAGTCCTGGAATAAGGGCAAGCAGGCCAGAAAACCTGCTGCTGCCCCTAAGACAGCATGAACCGAGGGCCCCCGATCCGGGACCGGATCTAGTGGGGGGCAGACTCTCTCTCTTCGCCCAGGCTTGGGCAAGAGATGTCCAGGATCCCTGGGCGCTAGAGATCATATCTCAGGGATACCTTCTAGACTTCAAATTATCTCCCCCACGAGGGAGATTTCATCTGTCAAGGTTGTCAACAAACCAAATAAAGAAAGACGCGTTTCTACGCTGTGTACAAGATCTATTATTAATGGGAGTGATCCATCCGGTTCCGCGGTCGGAACAAGGACAAGGGTTTTACTCAAACCTGTTTGTGGTTCCCAAAAAAGAGGGAACTTTCAGGCCAATCTTGGATTTAAAGATCCTAAACAAATTCCTAAGAGTTCCATCGTTCAAAATGGAAACTATTCGGACAATCTTACCCATGATCCAAAAGGGTCAGTACATGACCACAGTGGATTTAAAGGATGCTTACCTTCACATACCGATTCACAAAGATCATTACCGATATCTAAGGTTTGCCTTCTTAGACAGGCATTACCAGTTTGTAGCCCTTCCATTCGGATTGGCTACGGCTCCAAGAATCTTCACAAAGGTTCTGGGTGCCCTTCTAGCGGTTCTGAGACCGCGAGGAATTTCGGTAGCTCCGTACCTAGACGACATTCTGATACAAGCTTCAAGCTTTCAAACTGCCAAGTCTCATACAGAGTTAGTTCTGGCATTTCTAAGGTCGCATGGATGGAAAGTGAACGAAAAGAAGAGTTCTCTCTTGCCTCTCACAAGGGTTCCATTCTTGGGGACTCTTATAGATTCTGTAGAAATGAAGATTTATCTGACAGAAGACAGATTAACAAAGCTTCTAAATGCATGCCGTGTCCTTCATTCCATTCAACTCCCGTCAGTAGCTCAATGCATGGAGGTGATCGGCTTAATGGTAGCAGCAATGGACATAGTACCCTTTGCACGCCTACATCTCAGACCGCTGCAATTGTGCATGCTGAGTCAGTGGAATGGGGATTACTCAGATTTGTCCCCCACTCTGAATCTGGATCAAGAGACCAGAAACTCTCTTCTATGGTGGCTTTCTCGGCCACATCTGTCCAGGGGGATGCCGTTCAGCAGGCCGGACTGGACAATTGTAACAACAGACGCCAGCCTTCTAGGTTGGGGCGCTGTCTGGAATTCTCTGAAGGCTCAGGGACAATGGAGTCAGGAGGAAAGTCTCCTGCCAATAAACATTCTGGAATTGAGAGCAGTTCTCAATGCCCTTCTAGCTTGGCCCCAGTTAAAGACTCGGGGGTTCATCAGGTTTCAGTCGGACAACATCACGACTGTAGCTTACATCAACCATCAGGGAGGGACAAGAAGCTCCCTAGCAATGATAGAAGTATCAAAGATAATTCGCTGGGCAGAGTCTCACTCTTGCCACCTGTCAGCAATCCACATCCCGGGAGTGGAGAACTGGGAGGCGGATTTCTTGAGTCGCCAGACTCTTCATCCGGGGGAGTGGGAACTTCATCCGGAGGTCTTTGCCCAAATACTTCGACGTTGGGGCAAACCAGAGATAGATCTCATGGCGTCTCGCCAGAACGCCAAACTTCCTCGCTACGGATCCAGATCCAGGGATCCGGGAGCGGTTCTGATAGATGCTTTGACAGCACCTTGGAACTTCAGGATGGCTTATGTGTTTCCACCCTTCCCGCTGCTTCCTCGATTGATTGCCAAAATCAAACAGGAGAGAGCATCAGTGATTCTAATAGCGCCTGCATGGCCGCGCAGGACTTGGTATGCAGATCTAGTGGACATGTCATCCTGTCCGCCGTGGTCTCTACCTCTAAGACAGGACCTTCTGATTCAGGGTCCATTCAAACATCAAAGTCTAACTTCTCTGAAGCTGACTGCTTGGAAATTGAACGCTTGATTTTATCAAAACGTGGGTTTTCTGAGTCGGTTATTGATTCCCTGATACAGGCTAGGAAGCCTGTTACCAGAAAGATTTACCATAAAATATGGCGTAAATACCTATACTGGTGTGAATCCAAAGATTACTCCTGGAGTAAGGTTAGGATTCCTAGGATATTGTCTTTTCTACAAGAAGGTTTAGAAAAGGGTTTATCGGCTAGCTCATTAAAGGGACAGATCTCAGCTCTGTCCATCTTGTTACACAGGCGTCTGTCAGAAAATTCAGACATCCAGGCCTTTTGTCAGGCTTTAGCTAGGATCAAGCCTGTGTTTAAAACTGTTGCTCCGCCATGGAGTTTAAACTTAGTTCTTAACGTTTTACAGGGTGTTCCGTTTGAACCCCTTCATTCCATTGATATAAGATTGTTATCTTGGAAAGTTCTATTTTTAATGGCTATTTCCTCGGCTCGAAGAGTCTCTGAGTTATCAGCCCTACATTGTGATTCTCCTTATCTGATCTTTCACTCAGACAAGGTAGTTCTGCGTACTAAACCTGGGTTCTTACCTAAGGTTGTCTCTAACAGGAATATCAATCAAGAGATTGTTGTTCCATCCTTGTGTCCAAATCCTTCGTCAAAGAAGGAACGTCTTCTACACAATCTGGATGTAGTTCGTGCCCTCAAGTTCTACTTGCAGGCAACTAAAGATTTTCGCCAAACTTCTTCCCTGTTTGTCGTTTATTCTGGACAGAGGAGAGGTCAAAAAGCTTCTGCTACCTCTCTCTCTTTTTGGCTTCGTAGCATAATACGTTTAGCCTATGAGACTGCTGGACAGCAGCCTCCTGAAAGAATTACAGCTCATTCCACTAGAGCTGTGGCTTCCACTTGGGCCTTTAAGAATGAGGCCTCTGTTGAACAGATTTGCAAGGCTGCAACTTGGTCTTCGCTTCATACTTTTTCCAAATTTTACAAATTTGACACTTTTGCTTCTTCGGAGGCTATTTTTGGGAGAAAGGTTCTTCAGGCAGTGGTTCCTTCTGTATAATGAGCCTGCCTATCCCTCCCGTCATCCGTGTACTTTTGCTTTGGTATTGGTATCCCAGAAGTAATGATGACCCGTGGACTGATCACACATAACAGAAGAAAACATAATTTATGCTTACCTGATAAATTCCTTTCTTCTGTTGTGTGATCAGTCCACGGCCCGCCCTGTTTTTTAAGGCAGGTAAATATTTTTTAAATTATAATCCAGTCACCACTACACCCTTGGCTTCTCCTTTCTCGTTGGTCTTTGGTCGAATGACTGGAGGTGACGTAGAGGGGAGGAGCTATATAGCAACTCTGCTGGGTGAATCCTCTTGCACTTCCTGTAGGGGAGCAGATAATATCCCAGAAGTAATGATGACCCGTGGACTGATCACACAACAGAAGAAAGGAATTTATCAGGTAAGCATAAATTATGTTTTTGTTACCTTTAAAATGCTGTGATAAATAGTGTGAAATTGGTTCCAACTTTATTTACATAAACTGTCCAAGACCCAGATATTAAAAGCACTAATAGACTCATGATTATATTCCTCCCACATTTTTTTCCCACCCAGTTTAATCCACAAACTATTTATTTATGTACTTTGACTAAAATAGAATGCCCTGTTACCTCAGGACTTGGTACTAGGCTTGTTAGAAGCTTATTAGGGCTATCCTAAGCAAATATGACAGTCATTTTCAGCCTCATACTTCTCAACACACACTTTTCTCAAATACATATTGAAAATTCTCAAATACCTATTGAAATTGTAATATTTATTCAAATAAACATAATCTTATTTAACTAATAACACCGGCTTCTAATTTTAACATAATCCTCTGAGGTCCATCTTTGCTCACCTATCTTATTTATTTTTTGTAACAAAATATACCCTTTGTTTTCGTTGTTTTGTGATAGATGTTGTTATACATATTGTCTGTTTAAAGTTTTTATATTTTTGGGCTATTATATTTCTTTTTTCTAATTCATTTTCCCTAATTATGTTGAAGTCGCCATGACAGATATGTGTGTGCAAGGGATTTAGGATCTGATGATTAAAAACTCACTACCATGTAGAGAAATCACACAAAATCTTTGTTTTTGTTTTTTTAGACCTTATATTGTAATATAGGTGTCTCTCCTTCACATAAATTGACTTTTATTTGTGATACTTACTTTTCTAGTGGAATCTACAGAGTATATATTAGGATATCTGTCCTCTGATTTGATTTTAGCAAATGCTCACAACAGTATTTATTCATACCTGTACCTTGATGCTTGAGGGTAAATGGTTAAAAAGTGAAGCTGAGCTTGAGAACACTGGTCCATACTTTACTTCATGGTAATCTTACTTATATCATTTTTTTAAACGCATAAATAATAATGCTCATGCCAACCCCATTTTTTTTTAATAATATCTTTTTATTCATTACCTTGCATTACATCTTGTTAACAATGAAAAAATACCTGGCTCTTGTTTCTCTGACCAATAGGCTCAATTCTAGTCCCTATTTATTTTGTGCCTTGGATGTCTTTGGATGGGGTTTTTAGTCTGCAGCCTATCTTGCTGGTTATTCCATTGAGATTGAGGTTATAGAGTCATTTAATTGCCTATCTAGTAGGCAGTTAACTTCGGAATAGCTTGATGGGTTAACTTCCCTTAATGCAATATCAAGGTTTAACCATAAATTCAAAATAAATCAATGAATTAAATAATGTAAACAAAATATTATATATAATATAATATAATATTATTGTTATCTTAGCTGTACCTACTTTCTGTAGGATGTGTCCACTCCGATCCCCTGGGTCTCCCTCTTTCTTGTTGCAGTATCCCTTCCTAAAGTTTCTTTGTATATATTTGTAGTGATTCAATCCCATAGTTCCCACTCCCCTCTAAGTTGTACATTTTAGAATGTATTCCATGTTTTAGAATTACATTGCTTGTTAATCGGATGTGTTTATTGGTAGGATATTTTAAATCTAAGAATATAACTTTGTCTATAGTGAGTATAGTTTGAGTTTTACATGTGGTGTTCAACCAGTGTGTTGTCATGTGCTAGAATTTCTGTATGAGTGGACATTGCCATATCATATGTATAAGGTCAGCTTCTCGGTTGTTGACATTTGTTTTCCATTTTTGGTAATCTTTTAGGGAGCAACGAGTAGTAGTAAATGGATCATACTCAGATTGAACAAAGGTAATCATTGGAGTCCCCCAGGGATCAGTACTGGGCCCTGTTCTTTTTAATATTTTTATAAATGACTTGGAGCATGGATTAAATAGCGACATCTCTATTTTTGCAGATGATGCTAAGTTAAGTAAGGTCATTAGGTCAGAGCAGGATGAACTTTCGTTACAAAGGGATCTGCAAAAATTAGAAGTATGGGAAGGTAAATGGAAAATGAGATTTAATATGGGAAAATGCAAGGTACTACATTTTGGAAGTAAAAATAAGCAGGCAACGTATTATTTAAATGGGACAAGACTTAGCCAAACAGGAGGAAAGGGATTTGGGAGTAGTAATAGATAACAAGCTAAAGATGGGTGCACAATGCAGGGCAGCGGCTTCAAAGGCTAATAAAATACTAGCATGTATTAAAGAGGCATTGATTCAAGGGAGGAAAGCATAATTCTGTCACTATATAAAGCCCTGGTAAGACCTCACCTTGAGTATGGAGTGCAGTTCTGGGGACCAATCGCAAAAAAAAGATATTGTAGAACTAGAAAATTTCAGAGAAGGGCCACAAAGCTAATAAGGGGATTGGAAAATTTAAGCTATGAGGAGAGGCTAGCCAAACTGGGTCTGTTTTCTTTAGAAAAAATGCGCTTGAGAGATGACATGATTACTTTATATAAATATATTCAAGGCCCATATACAGAGATGGCAGAAGCTCTGTTTATTCAAAGAAAATTGTTTGTGACAAGAGGTCACAATTTAAGGTTGGAGGAAAGGAGATTTAATCTCCTGCAACAGAAATGTTTTTTCACTGTAAGAGCAATACAATTGTGGAACTCATTACCAAAGGAGGTAGTGAATGCCAATACCCTAGATACATTTAAAAATTGTTTGGATACATTTCTGTCTAGTGCTAGTATTAAATGGGTCACCTTTTACTGGGATTATTTAAGCTTAACTGGAGCTTTTTGTAAGTATTTTAGATTTGTATAGGTTGAACTCGATGGACTTCTGTCTTTTTTTCAACCTCATCTACTATGTTACTAAGTTAGGTGTAATATATGTATTTATTTAGCAGTTTGGTGTGCAATTCTCTCAAGTCCATTGACAGAGTAGTTTTTTTAACAGTGTCTATACTTTTCATTATTTGGAAGTCTGTTATATTTGTCCCTAGCCTGTTGGTCCAAGCAGTAGCTAGTTGTCCGAGATTTGTGTTACAGTTTTTTTTTCTTGCATTAGGCAGTAAATGGGTGTTATGGATCTGATACCTTGTTTGGCCCAATTGACTATACTATCTATTTTTTTTTGCATTAGAGTTTATTAACTGAGTGTCTCAGAGGCTTTGTATGTAGTGTTTTGCCTGTAAATAGGCAAAGTGATGTTAGCGTGGTATGTCATATTTGTCTTCTAGGTCTGCAAATGGGATTATAGTTTTATTGTCCAGTGCCATTAAATGTTGTATTAATCTGATTTTTTTATGATCCCAGATTTTAAATGGTCTAGTAGTGAGTCCTGGTAAGAAGTTGGCATTTCCTCTTAGTGGTAGGTATTTTGTGGTGTGTGGTGATACTGATAAGTATTTGCATAGTTTAATCCAGGCTCTAATAGGGCCTGTAAATGGGAGAAGACCTTGTATTTTTAGGTCCATTTTATTCAGTGTTAGGTGAGGGAGGAGGGCTAGTGACCAAGGCTTAATCATATCCTTTTCTAGGTCTAGATCTGTGAAAGTCCCTGTATCTAACAACCAATCTATTACATATTTACTTTGTACTGCTGAGTTGTATAACTGGATATCTGGGAGGACAAAGCCACCTTTAGTGGGAGTTGTGGTCAATCTATGTAGTCCCATTCTGTGTTTTGTTCCCTTCCAAAGTGTTATATTGAAATTTAGTGTTTGTATGTCACATTTTGTCAAGGGTTCTGGGATCATCTGAAATAGATATAGCAATTTTGGGAAAATTATCATTTTGATAAGATTTACTCTTGCCGATAGGGCTAATGGGAGTGGGTTCCAGGTCTTAAGTAGTAAGTTAATCTCTCTTATGAGTGGTTTATAATTTGAGTTGTACCATGAAGCAGTGTGAATTGAAAGTTTAATTCCCAGATATGTAAAATTATGTTCTATGATCTTGAAGTAAAAATCTCTGATTGTTTTTGTGTGTTGTGGGGTAAGCCAAAGAAGTTCAGACTTTCTTTTATTAATCTGATATCCTGAGATGGTGCCAAATTCTTCTATAAGAGACATAATTTTAGGGGTGTTAATATCGGGCTTGGTAATATAGAGGATCATGTCGTCTGAAAAGTGCAATGATGATTTCCCAATTTTTAGGCTTTCAATTTGTTTTCTGATTCGAATGGCTAAGGGTTCGATAGCTAGATCGAATAATAGTGGGGATAAGGAGCATCCCTGGCGTGTGCCTCGTTTGAGTGTGAAGGAGGGGAATGCGTTTTCATTTATTTGGCTTTGAGGGCTGTAATAAAGTGGCCTTGAAATCTGCATTTTCCAAATTCCGTAATCAAGTGGTCCCATAAGACTTTTTAAAAAAGCATTTTCAGCATCTAATAGTTGGAAACACACTTCTGGTATGTCCCCTAAGCTAACCTCTCCCCGCATCTTCTCATAGTATGAGAGAACTAACTGGAGTTTATGCATGTTGTATACCGATGACCTACAGTGGGGAAAAAAAGTATTTAGTCAGCCACCAATTGTGCAAGTTCTCCCACTTAAGAAGATGAGAGAGGCCTGTAATTTTCATCATAGGTATACCTCAACTATGAGAGACAAAATGTGGAAACAAATCCAGACAATCACATTGTCTGATTTGGAAAGAATTATGGTGGAAAATAAGTATTTGGTCAATATCAAAAGTTCATCTCAATACTTTGTTAAGTATCTTTTGTTGGCAATGACAGAGGTCAAAAGTTTTCTGTAAGTCTTCACAAGGTTGTCACACACTGTTGCTGGTATGTTGGCCCATTCCTGCATGCAGATCTCCTCTAGAGCAGTGATGTTTTGGGGCTGTCGCTGGGCAACATAGACTTTTAACTCCCTCCAAAGGTTTTCTATGGGGTTGAGATCTGGAGACTGGCTAGGCCACTCCAGGACCTTGAAATGCTTCTTACGAAGCCACTCCTTCATTGCCCGGGCGGTGTGTTTGGGATCATTGTCATGCTGAAAGACCCAGCCACATTTCATCTTCAATGCCCTTGCTGATGGAAGGAGGTTTGCACTCAAAATCTCACGATACATGGCTCCATTCATTCTTTCATGTACACGGATCAGTCGTCCTGTTCCCTTTGCAGAGAAACAGCCCCAGAGCATGATGTTGCCACCCCCATGCTTCACAGTAGGTATGGTGTTCTCTCTCCTCCAAACACGACAAGTTGTGTTTCTACCAAACAGTTCTACTTTGGTTTCATCTGACCATATGACATTCTCCCAATCCGCTTCTGGATCATCCAAATGCTCTCTAGCATACTTCAGACAGGCCTGGACATGTACTGGCTTAAGCAGGGGGACACGTCTGGCACTGCAGGATCTGAGTCCCTGGCAGCGTAGTGTGTTACTGATGGTAGCCTCTGTTACGTTGGTCCAGCTCTCTGCAGGTCATTCACTAGGCCCCCCCATGTGGTTCTGGGATATTTGCTCACCGTTCTTGTGATCATTTTGACCCCATGGGTTGAGATCTTGCGTGGCGCCCCAGATCGAGGGAGATTATCAGTGGTCTTGTATGTCTTCCATTTTCTAATTATTGCTCCCACAGTTGATTTCTTCACACTAAGCTGCTTGCCTTTTGCAGGTTCAATCTTCCCAGCCTGGTGCAGGGCTACAATTTTGTTTCTGGTGTCCTTCGACAGCTCTTTGGTCTTCACCATAGTGGAGTTTGGAGTGTGACTGTTTGAGGTTGTGGACAGGTGTCTTTTATACTGATAACAAGTTCAAACAGGTGCCATTAATACAGGTAATGAGTGGAGGACAGAGGAGCCTCTTAAAGAAGAAGATACAGGTATGTGAGAGCCAGAAATCTTGCTTGTTTGTAGGTGACCAAATACTTATTTTCCACCATAATTTGCAAATAAATTCTTTCCAAATCAGACAATGTGATTGTCTGGATTTGTTTCCACATTTTGTCTCTCATAGTTGAGGTATACCTATATTAAAATTACAGGCCTCTCTCATCTTCTTAAGTGGGAGAACTTGCACAATTGGTGGCTGACTAAATACTTTTTTTCCCCACTGTATGTTAAAAAAATCCCGTTTGATCCGGGTTTAAAAGGGACGGTAGTATAGAGCTAGTCTGTTTGCTAATATTGAGTGAGTGAGAAGATTGGCCAGTATGAGCTGGGGAATAAGAGGTCTCTATCTGGTTTAGGTATGATGGTATGGAGGCTTCTGTGAATCTCTGGGACAGTGGGGTGTTTCCTTGCATAATGTGGTTATATAGACTCACTAGTGTGTCTTCTATTTCTCCCTGAAGTATTTTGTATAGTTCACTTGGCATACCGTCGGACCCTAGAGCCTTTTCTGTTGGTGAATTTTTAATAACCGTGAGGACTTCCTGTAAAGTTATGTATGTGTTTAAAGTGTTAATCTGATCTTCAGTCAGTTTGGGCATATCTAGGCCTTGCCCAAACATTTTTTCCATGTCTCATCAATAGGGTGGTCTTTATATAGTTCCCTATAGTAGTTGCAGAATGCTTTGTGAATGTCATTGTCGTTCATCACTGTTTTGTCCTTGTCTTTGACCGATATAATTGTAGTTTGTTTTCGTGAGAGCTGGGTGACATTAGCTTGGGAGCATGTCAGGGCATATAGAGATTTTTGTTTAAGAAAAGCGTCTTGGTTCATCTTAGCTTCCTTGCATTTGAGTTTGTTTATAGTGGTGGAATGTTGTAGGTATTTGTTGTATGCGTTTTTAATTTGTTGTAGAAGAAGGTCTTCTTTAAGTTAGGTTTTTTTCAGTCCTGCTGTATAAGTAGTAATTACCCCTGCAAAACTGCTTTGGCTGTTTCCCGAAAGAGAAATGGGTCATTAAGATGTTGTGAGTTGGTAGTTAGATATGTTTGCCAGTGTTGTGTTAGGTACCTGTGCAGATTTACATCTTTGTATAGATAATTTGGGAATCTCCATTTTACTGTGGATGAAGTATACCTGGCGGTGGAGATTTGGATAGATATGGGGGCATGTTCTGAGATTGTGATGGAGTGTATTTTATTGTCCCTAATTCTAGAGCTAAGTTTATCCAAGATAAGAAACATGTTTATGCAGGAAAGTGTGTCTTTGGATATGGCTAGGCATGTAAAATCTCGTACGTCTGGGTTTCTTTCTCTCCATATGTCTTTTAATCGTAGTGTGTGTGTGAATTTCTTCAAGAGTCTCAAGTCTTGATTATGGTATTTAGGTCCTGGGGTTAGTTTGGTCTGTAGTTGTGGGTTTTTAAATCTATCTGTTGGCACTTGTGGTGCTATGTTTAGGTCACCTCCCAAAATAATAGCGTCACTTTGTGTTCCTAAGAGTTCCGTTTGCATCTGGTGCCAAAAGTCTGTCTTCCTATAGTTTGTAGATATAGGCAAGCAAGACGAGTACAGATATCCAAATATATTCACAAGACTAGGTGCACATCCAGTGCAATAATCAACGAACCGAGGCTTCAGAGCCGCTCGGCTGACTCAATCTACTGGCAGAGGACTGGACACGATACACGTCCCACGAAGAGGTCAGCAATCACAGAGCAAGGTAAGGATAAAAGTGTTACTTTATTTAAAAACAATTAAAATCAATGCACAGGAGCAAAGGCTGTGTTCCTGTGCATTGATTTTAATTGTTTTTAAATAAAGTACCACTTTTATCCTTACCTTGCTCTATTTGTTTTGGGCGCTGGATTAGGTACTTTAGACACATGTACACTATCTGAGGGTGAATCCTACAGGTGAATTCTGGCACCTAGTCTGTGATTGCTGACCTCTTCGTGGGACGTGTATCCTGTCCAGTCCTCTGCCAGTAGATTGTCAGCCGAGCGGCTCTGAAGCCTCAGTTTGTTGATTATTGCACAGGATGTGCACCTAGGCTTGTGAGTATATTTGGATATCTGTACTCATCTTGCTTGCCTATTCCTACATTATTACACCATCAGACGCCTCTTTCTCTTTCATTCCCTCAGAAATTGGTCCATATCTATTCTCTTTAAAAGAGTGCTGCCTCCACAGTCGCTATTTGGTTTTGTTATTGATATTTCAAGACACCACCGCTGTTAAGTTACCAATAAAAAATCTCTTTCACTCCAGAGAAACCACCAAGAGGCTTTTTCATCTACTGCTCATATTATGGTTGGACTCACTGTGATTTTGTGAATTTTTTAATAGACTTTTGTTATTACTTTCATCACGTTTATCACGCTAATATGAATTATTAATATATAAGTATATATATATATATATATACACTGTGTGCAGAATTATTAGGCAAATGAGTATTTTGACCACATCATCCTCTTTATGCATGTTGTCTTACTCCAAGCTGTATAGGCTGGAAAAGCCTACTACCAGTTAAGCATATTAGGTGATGTGCATCTCTGTAATGAGAAGGGGTGTGGTCTAATGACATCAACACCCAATATCAGGTGTGCATAATTATTAGGCAACTTCCTTTCCTTTGGCAAAATGGGTCAAAAGAAGGACTTGACAGGCTCAGAAAAGTAAAAAATAATGAGATATCTTGCAGAGGGATGCAGCACTCTTAAAATTGCAAAGCTTCTGAAGCGTGATCATCGAACAATCAAGCGTTTCATTCAAAATAGTCAACAGGGTCGCAAGAAGCGTGTGGAAAAACCAAGGCGCAAAATAACTGCCCATGAACTGAGAAAAGTCAAGCGTGCAGCTGCCAAGATGCCACTTGCCACCAGTTTGGCCATATTTCAGAGCGGCAACATCACTGGAGTGCCCAAAAGCACAAGGTGTGCAATACTCAGAGACATGGCCAAGGTAAGAAAGGCTGAAAGACGACCACCACTGAACAAGACACACAAGCTGAAACGTCAAGACTGGGCCAAGAAATAGCTCAAGACTGATTTTTCTAAGGTTTTATGGACTGATGAAATGAGAGTGAGTCTTGATGGGCCAGATGGATGGGCCCGTGGCTGGATTGGTAAAGGGCAGAGAGCTCCAGTCCGACTCAGACGACAGCAAGGTGGAGGTGGAGTACTGGTTTGGGCTGGTATCATCAAAGATGAGCTTGTGGGGCCTTTTCGGGTTGAGGATGGAGTCAAGCTCAACTCCCAGTCCTACTGCCAGTTTCTGGAAGACACCTTCTTCAAGCAGTGGTACAGGAAGAAGTCTGCATCCTTCAAGAAAAACATGATTTTCACTCAGGACAATGCTCCATCACACGCGTCCAAGTACTCCACAGCGTGGCTGGCAAGAAAGGGTATAAAAGAAGAAAATCTAATGACATGGCCTCCTTGTTCACCTGATCTGAACCCCATTGAGAACCTGTGGTCCATCATCAAATGTGAGATTTACAAGGAGGGAAAACAGTACACCTCTCTGAACAGTGTCTGGGAGGCTGTGGTTGCTGCTGCACGCAATGTTGATGGTGAACAGATCAAAACACTGACAGAATCCATGGATGGCAGGCTTTTGAGTGTCCTTGCAAAGAAAGGTGGCTATATTGGTCACTGATTTGTTTTTGTTTTGTTTTTGAATGTCAGAAATGTATATTTGTGAATGTTGAGATGTTATATTGGTTTCACTGGTAAAAATAAATAATTGAAATGGGTATATATTTGTTTTTTGTTAAGTTGCCTAATAATTATGCACAGTAATAGTCACCTGCACACACAGATATCCCCCTAAAATAGCTATAACTAAAAACAAACTAAAAACTACTTCCAAAACTATTCAGCTTTGATATTAATGAGTTTTTTGGGTTCATTGAGAACATGGTTGTTGTTCAATAATAAAATTAATCCTCAAAAATACAACTTGCCTAATAATTCTGCACTCCCTGTATATATATATATATATATATATATATATATATATATATTTTCAGTTGTCTTTTAGCTTACATTTTCAACTGGATTTTCAACTGAGTCACTTATTATTGAGTAACGTTTTAGAGTCACAAATCATTTATTGCACGCAACTACTCGATGGTTAATCTGTATACTTGTTATTTTTGTACATATTTATATTCATTATCTAATCTTAGATATTTATATATATATATACCTTTATATATTTATATATATCTCCATACACCGATCACGTAATATTTAATTGGCGCATCCTTTGGTTTTCAGTACTTTTGTGCTGTTGTTTACTTTTCCTATAGTTTGGGCATATACCCCCACTAGGACTATTGGGAGATTTTTAATAATAGCATGTATAATAAGAAAACGTCCCTCTGGGTCTCCTTTTACTGTATTTATTGAGTAGTTTAGATTTTTATGAAAAAGGATCGCTATTCCTATTGCTCTGCGTGAGTTGTATGTTCTATAAATAACTTCTGTTACCCACATCTGTTTCAATTTCTAGTGTTCCTGAGTGTTTAGATGTGTTCCTTCAAGTATTGCTATATCCACTCTTTGTGTTCTTAAGTAATTTAGTATAGCTTTCCTCTTTATGGGGGATGTAATGCCCCCCACATTCCATGCTACTATTTTAATTGTCTGTTCTTTCATAATGTTAGGTAGTTTCTAGGATATATGTAGTCATGGGGAGTGTGTTGTTGAGTTAGGGTTAGGGTGTTACTTACATGATTGGTGAGAGTGATCTTTTCCGAGGTGAACTTATGTTGGAGATGGTGTGTAGAGGTATCCCAGGGATCGGAGTGTAATACCTTCTAATTGCTAAGAGATCAGAGAAATATGTTAATAAGGCATAGATTCCATAGAGTATACAAAAAACAAGACAGTAGTAATGATGAATAGGAAAAAAAAGAGAGAAAAATGTTTGATATAAAAAAATTATAATAATAAAGAAAAACAGTACATTAAAATAACTTTTATTTACCAAACCTCCTAAAGAGGTTATGTAACGAATTTGCATACTTATTATTTATATAATCTCTTTCCACAGGGTTTGAAGGAGTCCTTAGCTTTTTGTAGGCATATTAGTGTTGGCTACTTTCCTTGCATGGGGGTGAGCCCATATCTTCACTGTCTGTATCCTTCTCTTGTCCCTTTCCTTTTTCAGGTTGAATTGGCTTCTGCTGGTATTTTGTCATTCTCTTCTTCTTTGGCCAGATACAGTTGTAGATGTTTGGGTGATTCGAAGAATTTAGCCCCTCGAGGAGTCTGTAGCTTCAGTCTAGCTGGGAAGAGCAGAGTCCTTTGAGCGGCCTTTGTCTATTAATTGTTTGCAGTATGGAGAGAATTATTTCCTTCGTTTGGCTATCTCTGCTGAGTAGTCCTGGAACAAGTAGATTCGTTTCCCCTCATATTCTACAGCCGGTGCTTGTTGGTATGCTCTGAGGAGTTTGATCTTGTCCTTGAAGTTCAGATACTTCACCATCACTTGTCTTGGGGGTCTATTAAGGTTAGTTTTGCGACCCGGTTGATCCAACCTATGTGCTCTTTCCACTTCATAAGGAGTGTCATCTTCTGGTATCTTTAATAATCTAGGAAGTATAAGTTCAGCAAAGTTCATGAGTGTGGTATTAGGTATGGATTGCGACAAACCTACTATTCTCAATTTGTTCCGGCGTGTCCGGTTTTCCAGGTCATCTACTATGGCCATGAGAATCTTGTTCTACCTTTGTAAATTTGTCACACTAATTGCTGTTTCATGTTGCCTATCTTCCACCTCTGCCACTCTTTGCTTAGCCTGAGCCAAACTTGTGTTGAATTCTTTGAATTTCTGGAGTCTATCAATTTTGGGTAAGAAGAGGGCCGACAGTTGTGACACAATTGGGTGAGTGTCTTGGAGGTTGTGACTGTCACTATCCTTCGTGCTTTTTTCTGACCCTGATTCTTTAGCACAGTGTTTAGATTTCCTTTCTGTGTTTTTCTGCCTGTGCGACATTCTGTCGGTCTGTTTATTATAGATGTCGTAATATTTGAGCATACAGGACTTTGGTGTATTCATGCATTCCTCAGAAGGGCCTGGTAATACAGGTATACCCCGCTCATACAGCGGGTTAGGGACCGGAGCCCTGCTGTAAAGTGAAAACCGCCTTAAAGTGAAACAAAGCAGTTTTAGCTTTCTTTTCACTTGCCAGTGTGTTTAAAAACTTGAAAACATGTTTGAACTAACAAATATTAGGAGTGCAATAGTGCTGCATTTAGTTTAACACTAGCACAGCAAGTATTCAATAAATACTGTACCTGTAAAATAGTGACAATTACTGTAGTAACATTTGCCAGAGTATAGTACTGAGACACAGATTGCACTGTAATGATGTAAACAGAGTGAACTGCGCATAACAAAATGGTGCCAGTCACTTTTCTCGCAATCTCACGATAATTACAGCACTGTTTCAAAATCTTTGGAGGTTGAACTTCAGCTCCACAAAGCGCTGTATTAGCGAAACGCTGTAAAGTGAAGCGATGTAAAGTGAGGTATACCTGTACATAAAGTGTATTTTAAATCACTGCGTCTCAGCAAGGGTCAACAGGGACTCAAAGGTGAATTCTAATCATCCCAATTTCAGCAGCCATGTGGGTAGACAGTTTTCTGCTAATTTTGACTGTGTATATATAGCATGGGTATAGGCCCTGTGGTGGAGAGGGGCTATATTCCAAGTTCTCTCATACTTCTTATAGTGCTCAGGTATCGCTATTGTTGAAGTGTGATTTTCTTGATAGGTTTGCTAGTGATGGAGCTGTGGAAATCCAGTGTCTTTTACCACTATTTCATGCAGTGTAGTGAGATAATCTGCTCTCCAGTTGGGATTGGGTGTAGGCCTGTGATGTGTATAAGGTTCTTGGCTCTTACCCCCTGCAGGTGGCTTTAATTCCAGCCGATCATCATACTCCAAGGTAGTACCTCCTGTTGGCTTTTTCCCCTCTCCTTTCCTTGACTGTTTTGCGAGCCCTAGGTGTCAGATGTCGCTTGATTGTAATTGATCAGTATGCAACGTGGTGCTATTGCTGTTGCGGCCTATCTTTTCTTTTGTATCCGGGGGCGGAGGCGTTGTATACTGCCTCCAACAATGCGTTTTAGTCTCCACTGCTTGTCCGGTGTGTTCCCACACCTAAGTTTGAAGCGGCTCTTAGGTGATTTTAGGAGCCTTGATGCGGAGCTCCGTTTTCACGCTGCCTTCCGCTAAGCCCGCCTACCAGAAGTCTCATGCCAACCCCATTTATTGTTTGTGCCTCTACCCCTCATTGATAATGCATACCGCTTTCATTAATAAACTAATTACATCCTCGCAGAGATCCCTATTATCCTTTTACATTAAACTGTACAAAATATATATAAACAACATTTTCTCATGAAGGAATGCCTTCTTATGTTTAAACATTCACATAAGTCAGTGTTAAAACTACTGGGACATGATTATTTCCACAGTGCACAAGATTTTGCAATATCTACTTAACGACGGGCCCTGTAATATTCTTTTAAACTTAAACCTCAAAACCAAATTTGTAAAATCTTATTCAAATCGCCATATCTCTGATTCCACTAAACTGGAAGTTTTCTAAAATACTCTCCATTAAACAATGGCTTGGAGAAGTAGAGTGTATGTTATCATGTGCAAAAATATGCTATACTAAAATATAGCAAAATTATGTCAAATTGCAAATTTTAGAACTCTGGAATTCGTATAAATGCACTGAACATCTTGAGATTTAATATTTAACTAGTTGAGTACCTAACTTTCAGCGAGATTACAAGTCTTGCGTTAGCCTTAAAAAGCAGCGTTGAGGGGTCCCAACGCTGCTTTTTAACGCCCGCTGGTATTACGACTCAGGCAGGAAAGGGTCTACCGCACCCTTTTTTTCGCAATTTTAGCTTACCGCAAATCCCCTTACGTCAATTGCGTATCCTATCTTTTTAATGGGATTTGCCTAATGCCGGTATTACAATCGCCTGAAAAAGTGAGCGGTACACCCTCTCCTGTCCTGAGTCCTACCGCATTTAAAAGTCAGTAGTTAAGAGTTTTATGGGCTAACACCGGAACATAAAACTCTTAACTAAAGTGCTAAAAGTACACTAACACCCATAAACTACCTATTAACCCCTAAACCGAGGCCCCCCCCCCACATCGGAAACACTTAACTAAAATGTTTAACCCCTAATCTGCCGACTGGACATCGCCACCACTTTAATAAATATATTAACCCCTAAACCGGAGTACTCCCGCCTCGCAAACACTAGTTAAATTTTATTAACCCCTAATCTGCCGGCCCTAACATCGCCGACACCTACCTACATTTATTAACCCCTAATCTTCCGACCCCACACGGGGCTCCACATCTCACCTCAATACCAGCGTTGCTTAAATCAGCGGTAAGCTGGCTAAACGTGCTTGTGCACGATTTCCCCATAGGAAACAATGGGGCTGAGCCGGCTGAAAAAAAACTTAACACCTGCAAAAAAGCAGCGTTCAGCTCCTAACGCAGCCCCATTGTTTCCTATGGGGAAATACATTTTACGTCTGCACCTAACACCCTAACATGAATCCCGAGTCTAAACACCCCTAATCTTACACTTATTAACCCCTAATCTGCCGTTTACAGGCAAGTTTGTATTTATTTTAACTAGGTAGAATAGTTAATAAATAGTTATTAACTATTTAATAACTACCTAGCTAAAATAAGTACAAAATTACCTGTAAAATAAACCCTAACCTAAGTTACAATTACACCTAACACTACACTATAATTAAATAAATTACCTAAATTAAATTAAACTAATTACAATTAAATTAAATAAACTAAGTTACGAAGAAAAAAACAACTAAATTACAGAAAATAAAAAATAAATTACAATATTTTTAAACTAATTACACCTAATCTAATCCCCCTAATAAAATAAAAAAGCCCCCCAAAATAATAAAATTCCCTACCCTATACTAAATTACTAAAAGATCACCCTACCTTGAGCCGTCTTCACCCAGCCGGGCACAAGTGGTCCTCCATACGGCAGAAGTCTTCATCCGGTCGGGGCAGAAGAGGTCCTCCAGATGGCAGAAGGCTTCATCCAGGCGGCATCTTCTATCTTCATCCTTCCGGGAGCGGAGCGGGTCCATCTTCAATCCAGCCGACGCTGAGCATCCTCTTCAAACGAAGTCCTAACGAAGAATGAAGGTTCCTTTAAATGACGTCATCCAAGATGGCGTCCCTTGAATTCCTATCAGCCAAACGGAATTAAGGTAGGAAAAATCCTATTGGCTGATGTAATCTGCCAATTGGATTGAAGTTCAATCCGATTGGCTGATCCAATCAACCAATAGGATTGACCTCGCATTCTATTGGCTGATTGGAACAGGATTTTTCTACCTTAATTCCGATTGGCTGATAGGAATCTATCAGCCAATCGGAATTCAAGGGACGCCATCTTGGATGACGTCATTTAAAGGAACCTTCATTCTTCATTAGGACTTCGTTTGAAGAGGATGCTCCGCGTTGGCTGGATTGAAGATGGACCCGCTCTGGAAGGATGAAGATAGAAGATGCCGCCTGGATGAAGCCTTCTGCTGTCTGGAGGACCTCTTCTGCCCCGATCGGATGAAGACTTCTGCCGTATGGAGGACCACTTGTGCCCGGCTGGGTGAAGACGGCTCAAGGTAGGGTGATCTTCAGGGGGTTAGTGTTAGGTTTTTTTAAGGGGGGATTGGGTTGGTTTTAGAGTAGGGGTGTGTGGGTGGTGGGTTGTAATGTTGGGGGGGGTATTGTATTTTTTTTTTCAGGTAAAAGAGCTGATTACTTTGGGGCAATGCCCCGCAAAAGGCCCTTTTAAGGGCTATTTGTCATTTAGTATAGGGTAGGGAATTTTATTATTTTGTGGGGCTTTTTTATTTTTTTAGAAGGATTAGATTAGGTGTAATTAGTTTAAAAAATTGTAATTTAGTTTTTTATTTTCTGTAATTTAGTTGGTTTTTGTTTTGTAACAGTTTATTTAATTGTAATTAGTTTAATTTAATTTAGGTAATTTATTTAATTATAGTGTAGTGTTAGGTGTAATTCTAACTTAGGTTAGGATTTATTTTACAGGTAAATTTGTATGTATTTTAGCTAGGTAGCTATTCAATAGTTAATAACTATTTAATAACTATTCTACCTAGTTAAAATAAATACAAAGTTGCCTGTAAAATAAAAATAAATCCTAAAATAGCTAATGTAACTATTATTTATATTGTAGCTATATTAGGGTTTATTTTATGGGTAAGTATTTAGTTTTAAATAGGAATAATGTAGTTAATGATAGTAATTTTATTTATTTAAATTAGATTTAAGTTAGGGGGGTTAGGGTTAGACTTAGGTTTAGGGGTTAATACATTTAATATAGTAGCAGCGACGTTGGGTGCGGCAGATTTTGGGTTAATAAATGTAGTTAGGTGTCGGCAATGTTAGGGACTATTTAACTAGTGTTTGCAAGGCGGGAGTGTGGCGGTTTAGGGGTTAATACATTTATCAAAGTGGCGGCGATGTCCGGTCGGCAGATTAGGGGTTAAAAAATGTATTTTAGTGTTTGCGATGTTGGGGGGCCTCGGTTTAGGGGTTAATAGGTAGTTTATTGGTGTTAGTGTACTTTTTAGCACTTTAGTTAAGAGCTTTATGTTCCGGCGTTAGCCCATAAAACTCTTAACTACTGACTTTCAAATGCGGTAGGAGTCTTGACAGGAGAGGGTGTACCGCTCACTTTCTCCAAGACTCGTAATACCAGCATTAGGCAAATCCCATTAAAAAGATAGGATACGCAATTGACGTAAGGGGATTTGCAGTAGCCTCGAGTCACGGAAGAAAAGTGAGCGGTACACCTGTACCTGTCTGACTCATAATACCAGCAGGCGTTAAAAAGCAGCATTGGGACCTCTCAACGCTGCTTTTTAAGGCTAACGCAGAACTCGTGATCTAGCCGTTAGGGTTTATTTTATCTGTAAATATTTAGTTTTAAATAGGATTAATTTATTTAATTATGTTAAATTTATTTCGTTTAATTTAAATTATATTTAAGTTAAGGGGGTTAGACTTAGGGTTAGACTTAGGTTTAGGGGTTAATAAATTTAATATTGTAGCGGCGACGTTGGGGTTGGAAGATTAGGGGTTAATACATTTAATATAATTGCGGCAACGTTGGGGGGGCAGATTAGGGGTTAATAAATATAATGTAGGTGTCGGCGATGTTGGGGGCAGTAGATTAGGGGTTCATAAGTATAATGTAGGTGGCAGCGGTGTCCGGAGCAGCAGATTAGGGGTTAATAATATAATGTAGGTGTCAGCTATAGCGGGGGCGGCAGATTAGGGGTTAATAAGTGTAAGATAAGGGGTGTTTAGACTCGGGATTCATGTTAGGGTGTTAGGTGCAGACGTAAAATGTATTTCCCCATAGGAAACAATGGGGCTGCGTTAGGAGCTGAACGCTGCTTTTTTGCAGGTGTTAGTTTTTTTTTCAGCCAGCTCAGCCCCATTGTTTCCTATGGGGAAATTGTGCACGAGCACGTTTTGCCATCTTACCGCTATCGTAAGCAACGCTGGTATTGAGGTGAGATGTGGAGCTAAATTTTGCTCAACGCTCACTTTTCTGAGGCTAACGCCGGCTTGCAGAAAACTCGTAATACCAGCGTTGGCTTAAGTGAGCGATAAGAAAAATAGGGAGACTAAATACACACAGAGAGAAATGCACTCACAGGAACGAACAACCAGCTCAATACCATTGTTAGCCTGTTCTATGGCGATTTACCACCTGGGTGCAACTTCTTTTAGCCCAACAATGCTTTTCACAGAGTAGTACTCTCCTGTAGTATATCAGTCTGATCCCGCCTATTACGGTCAGTCCAGCGCCGAAATACCAGGCAATTCCTCTCTGAACAAGGAACAAAGCAACCCCAGACTATTGTTTCGGCCTTCATTGGGCCTCGTCAGTGAGGTGTAGCAGTATTCCTCTAAGCACACTGAGCAAGGAGTCCACGTCTGGTTTCCCCTTTTTCCCATAGGGAGACTAAATACACACAGAGAGAAATGCACTCACAGGAACGAACAACCAGCTCAATACCATTGTTAGCCTGTTCTATGGCGATTTAGCACCTGGGTGCAACTTCTTTTAGCCCAGCAATGCTTTTCACAGAGTAGAACTCTCCTGTAGTATATCAGTCTGATCCCGCCTATTACGGTCAGTCCAGCGCCGAAATACCAGGCAATTCCTCTCTGAACAAGGAACAAAGCAACCCCAGACGATCGTTTCGGCCTTCATTGGGCCTCGTCAGTGAGGTGTAGCAGTATTCCTCTAAGCACACTGAGCAAAAATAGAAAAATAGGAGCGTTAGCACCGCACAGCCTTACCGACATAAACTCGTAATCTGGCCATTTATTCTTTATGTCACTTTTTTGTATCTATTCAAGTCTACAAAGTGTTATGCTGGAACTAACAGTTATAAATTTTACAAATTAATTATGATCTAGTTGTTCCCTGGTTCTCACAATTGGTCAAAGCATAAAATATACTCCACCAAGTTTTAAAGAGTTAATTTACATTTTGATTTGCAGTCATTTTCACCTCTTTTTTTTTTAATGGTGGTAATAGTCTATGAAATTCCTTACTGTTGGGAATTCATCACCTGGCCACCAAGGAGGAGGCAAATACACTCTACAACAGAGCTTCCATGACCCTCCCAATATTTTCTTTGCCTAGCTCAGGAGCAGGTGAAGCTCGAGAAATGTAAATGTGACACTGGTGTCTTCCTAATAATAATTTTTATAAGATAGTGTTGCAAAGTGGAGTACAATCCTAAATAAAATACAGACTCTGCTGCAAATTAACAGAAATATATGTATCAGAAAAAGTCCAGGTTGAGACTCCTGTATTTATCTAACAACAGACACAGACGGTAAGACCGTTTTATTTTAACATCAGATGGTGGGACTTTTGATTTATTTTTCTTGACATATCGTATTACTACAAAAAACAGGAAGTACCCCTTTTTTTTCTTGAGACATATAATCTTTTTAGCAAAATTTTCGATAAGGACCTTACTATGGACTTTTTCTGATACATATGTTTCTGCTCATTTGCAGCAGAGTCTGTATTTTATTTAGGATTGTACTCTACTTTGCAACTCTATGTTATAAAAATTATTATTAGGAAGAATTGGTGTCATTTTATTAATTTAATGTAAAGAAGACAATATATTTTGACATATTTTAACAGAATTGTAAAATCATTATTTTAATATTCCCTTATTCTATAGCGCTCCCCATCCTTTTATTTTGTTGTTTTTATCTTTACACTATATTGAGGAGTAAAGTGTATGTCTGGGGCCAGCTGCTTCACATTTTACTTTCTAATGACACGGTGAGTCCACGGATCATCATTAATTACTGTTGGGAATATCACTCCTAGCCAGCAGGAGGAGGCAAAGAGCACCACAGCAAAGCTGTTAAGTATCACTTCCCTTTCCACAAACCCCAGTCATTCTCTTTGCCTGCGTTACAAGGTGGTGGTAAAGTTTAGGTGTCTAATGGAAATTTCTTCAATCAAATCAAGATTTTATTATTTTAAAGCAGAGCAGGTTTGCTCTGATCTTTTCTGGGGTCTAGCCGTAGCCCACGTCAGTCTCTTCAGTAGAGCAGTGGTGGCTTTTAAGCAATTGGGAACTTGTGGGGTATAATCCCCACTGCGCCTCTCAAAAAGTTGTTGCTGCCCTACCTTGAAAGCCTGAGTAAGATTATTCAGTCTTTCCTTTTTTCCCACAGGTCCATGTGAGGGAGGATACCCTCTCAAACCAGGTGAGCTGTCCTTCTGCCGGGCAGATCTAGATTCAGGTAAGTGCCAAGTTTATTTTTCTTTGGTCAGGGAAAATATGGCACTTCAGCAGTTAACTCTGTATGGGACGCTAAATAAATACAAGTAATCCTATTAAGGGTTAATAGGATAATTGTAGGCAGATTATGCAGACACTGGGGACGAGAGGAGCGTTTTTTGAAGGGCTCAGTTATGGGTTTTTCTCCGGTTTTGTTCCGGACATGGTGGAAAGAATCAGTAGTGTATTGTGTACAAGGTACTTTCGGAGGCTCTACTCTAGAGTTAATGGGCCATTAAACCCAAAAATTTTCTTTCACGATTCAGATAGAGAATAACATTTTAAACAACATTCCAATTTACTTCTATTATCTAATTTGCTGCAATCTTTAGATATCCTTTGTTAAAGAAATAGCAATGCACATTGGTGAGCCAATCACATGAGGCGTATATGTGCAGCCACCAATCAGAAGCTACTGAGAATATCTAGATATGCTTTTAAGGAAAGAATATCAAGAGAATTAAGCAAATTAGATAATAGAAGTAAATTAGAAAGTTGTTTAAAATGGTATTCTCTATCTGAATCATGAAATAAAAAATGTGTGTTTAATGTTCCTTTAATGGCGGCCGGGAAGTTACAGCGCTTTAGGAACACCCACGATTAAGGAGGTGGTCTTCTTCTGAGGCGCTAAGATAGTTTTTTGCTCGCCTTTCTGGATTCACTTCCTGTGAGTCCCGGAGTAGAGAAGTGGTTTCGTTGCGGCGCTGCTGTATCGGAGAAGTCTGAGGAGCGATCACTTAGTAGCTTGTTTGAGCAGATCCGGATCAAGACTGGATTATTTGCAGCTCTTGATACCGGCTACCAGCAGGACAGGTAGGCACCTCAGCAAAATTGCTGAGGTGTAGAGGCTGTCTGAGGTTTCTAGAGATCCGCTGCTCTGTTGTTGAGAAATAAAAATTTTGTTAAATATTTTATTTTTTTCTTTGGTTACTGGTTAAAGATGGACCAAGAGGCCTTACAAAATGTTACATGTAGCCTGTGTTTGTGTTTTTGTTCTTCATGTATTGAAAGAACATGGCATTACAAGGATAGACTTTTTGATGCTAAACCATCATTAGCTAAGGCGGATGCTGCTCAGTGGTCTCCTGTTCAGGATATGCCGCAGCTTTCTCCTCAAGCGTCCCAAACCTTGTCGTCTACTCATGCAGTGCCCTGCGTTTCCTCTCTCACTCAGGTAGGAGTTACTTTGCAAGACATTGCTACCCAAATATCCTCTGTGGTAACTGATGCGCTGTCTGCTTTTTCCATGCTGCAGGGAAAGCGCAAGAGGAAATGCAAAGAATCAGCGAGTAATGTTTCTGACACAGTCGTAGCTATTCCGAGTGCTTCCTCACAGAATTCTGAGAAAGAAGATACTTCGGTAGCATCTGAGGGTGAGATCTCAGAATCAGTGTAATTCCTTCTTCTGATGCTGAAGTTGTATCCTTCAGGTTTAAGCTGGAACACCTCAGTTTGTTACTTAAGGAGGTTTTGGCTACCTTGGACGAATCCGATACGACTGTCGTAGTCAATCCTAAGAAGTCTAGTAATCTGAACAAGTACTTTGATGTACCCTCCGCGGTGGAGGTTTTCCCTGTACCAGACCGTGCTACAGAGATTATTGCACAGGAGTGGGAGAGACCTGGTATTCCTTTTTCTCCATCCCCATGTTTTAAGAAAATGTTTCCAATAGCTGACTCTATTAAAGGGACATT
The DNA here is from genome assembly GCF_027579735.1 of Bombina bombina. Taxonomy (NCBI): domain Eukaryota; kingdom Metazoa; phylum Chordata; class Amphibia; order Anura; family Bombinatoridae; genus Bombina; species Bombina bombina. The sequence goes on along the minus strand of NC_069502.1, from coordinate 933,069,567 downwards.
CAACACTGCCCACAACAATAATCTAAGTTTCTAAACTAAGTATAAAGAGCAAGCTTCAACGTTCCCCCTTTCTCTTACTTACTGCCTTCACTGTTCAATCCTCATCGATAACTTCAAAATTTGTCTCCTAATATGGCTGCTTAACTCCCCCCACTGTGACGTACAGCTCGTCTTCTTCAAACTAGCCGGCAGTTCTATCTCATTTCTCCTACTTCAATCCCAGCGCGTTCACGGGCGTTAGCGCATGCGCGATACAATAGGAACATTAAAAGCGGAACCATAATAACCCAAGTTGTTTCCGTTCCGATTATCTTACTGTAAGTAATATCAGCGTAACGGAAACAACTTCGATTATTTTGGTTCCGCTTTTAGTGTTCCTAGTATATTGCGCATGCGCTAACGGCCATGAACGCGCTTGGATTTCAGTCCGGGGAATGGGCTCTCATTGGCTGCTAGTTTGAGAAAGAAGGCGAAGACGTCACGGTGGGGGGAGTTAGGAAGACATATTAGGACACCAATTTGGAAGATAACAATGACGATTCAACAGTGAAGGTGGTAAGTAAGAGAAAGGGGGCACCTTGCAGCTTGATTGTTTTATTTAGTTTTGAAACATAGATTAATGTTGTGGGCAGTGTTGAATGTCCCTTTAAGGAGTCTTGGCAAATGGTCCCCAAGGTGGAAGGGGCAATTTCCACTTTGGCTAAGAGAACCACTATTCCCATAGAGGATAGCTATTCCTTTAAGGATCCTATGGATAATAAGTTGGAGGCGTTGCTGAAGAAGATGTATGTTCACCAGGGTTTACAATGACAGCCTGCGGTGTGTATTGCTACTGTCACCAGCGGGGCAGCCTACTGGCTTGATGCGTTGTCTGATTCTATTCAGACAGATACTCCTCTTGAGGAAATCCAGGATAGGATCAAGGCTCTTAAGTTGGCCAATTCCTTTATCACGGATGCTTCCTTACAAGTCATTAAGTTGGGAGCAAAGATTTCTGGCTTTGCTGTACTGGCCCGTAGAAATCCTGGTCTGGGGATGTTTTATCCAAGTCCAAACTTTTGGCTATTCCCTACAAGAGTAAGACCTTGTTTGGGCCGGGCTTGGCCGAAATTATTTCAGATATTACGGGAGGAAAAGGACATTGCCTCCCTCAAGATAAGAGGAATAAACAGAAAAGACGTCAGACTAATTTTCATTAATTTAGAAACTTTAAAGGTAAGCCTCCCCCCCCCCCCTCTTCCAAGCAGGAACCGTCCAAGTCTTCCTGGAAGTCCAATCAGTCTTGGAACAAGGGGAAGCAATCTAAGAAGCCCTCAAATTATTCAGCATGGGCATGAAGGATCTGCCCCTGATCCAGGAGCGGATCTTGTTGGGGGTAGACTTCCTCACTTCGCTCAAGCCTGAGCTCGGGATGTTCCCGATCCCTGGGCGGTGGACATTGTGTCCCAGGGACACAAACTAGAGTTATTATTATTATTATCGGTTATTTGTAGAGTGCCAACAGATTCTGCACCGCTATAAACAAATGTGGAGTACAACAAAGCAATTATAGGGATCAAATGGGTAGAGGGCCCTGCCAAGAGTTGCACTGTTGTAGTCAGCTCTTAAGAAGGTGATCTACAAACAGCTGGACTCTTAGGCTTACTCGCTAAGGGGGTTCAGGGGATAGCAATGGAGGAGAGGAACTGGTATAAAGAAAGGTTAGCGAAGGTTGTATGCATCCCTGAACAGTAGAGTCTTTAGGGAGCACTTGAAGCTTTTAAAACTAGAAGAGAGTCTTGTGGTTTGAGGCAGAGAGTTCCACAAGATGGTAGCCAGTCTGGAGAAGTCCTGTAAACGGGAGCGTGATGAGGTGACAAGAGAGGAGGAGAGTAGGAGGTTGTGAGCAGAGCGAAGGGGACGGGATGGAGAGTATCTGGAGACAAGGTCTGAGATATAGGGGGGAGCAGAGCAGTTGAGGGCTTTGTATGTCAGAATGAGAATTTTGTGTTTGATCCTAGAGGCAAGAGGAAGCCAGTGAAGGGATTGACAGAGAGGTGCAGCAGATGAAGAGCGATGTGTAAGGAAGATGAGTCTGGCAGAGGCATTCATTATGGATTGTAAAGGAGCTAGGCGGCAGGTGGGGAGACCAGAGAGGACAGAGTTGCAGTAATCGAGGCGGGAAAGAATGAGAGAGTGGATTAAAATCTTAGTTGTGTCTTGTGTAAGGAAGTGTCTAATTTTAGAGATGTTTTTAAGGTGGAAGCGGCAGGCTTTAGCAAATGACTGAATGTGAGGAGTGAAAGAAAGATCTGAGTCAAATGTGACCCCAAGACATCGGGCATGCGGGGTAGGGGTAATGATGGAGTTGTCGACAGTTATAGAGAGATTGGGGGTGGAGAGTTTAGAAGAAGGAGGGAAAATAAGGAGCTCAGTTTTGGAGAGATTTAGCTTGAGGTAGTGTGAGGACATCTAGTTAGAGATGTGAGAAAGACAGTCAGTGACACAGGTTAGCAAGGAAGGAGATAGGTTTGGTGCAGAGAAGTAGATTTGGGTGTTGTCGGCAAACAAATGAAATTGTAAACAGTGGGACTTTATTAGGGAACCTAGTGATTGAGAAGAGAAGGGGACCAAGGACAGAGCCTTGCGATACTCTGACAGAAAGTGGTGACGCGGCAGAGGAGGCCCCAGAGAAGGCTACACTAAAGGTACGGTTTGACAGGTAGGAATAGAGCCATGAGAGGGCTGTGTCACAGATGCCGAAGGATTGGAGGGTTTGGAGCAAAAAAGGGTGGTCAACAGTGTCAAAGGCTGCGGACAGATCAAGGAGGATAAGCAGAGAGAAGTGGCCTTTTGATTTTGCTGTAAGTAGGTCGTTGGTAACCTTAACAATTGCTGTCTCTTTGGAGTGATGGGGACGAAATCCAGATTGCAATGGGTCAAGGAGGGAGTTTATTGTAAGGAAATGGGATAGGCGTGCATAAGCTAGTTTTTTGAGAAGCTTTGATGCAAGAGGGAGGAGGGAAATAGGGCGGTAGTTGGATGGGGTAGTAGAATCAAGGGAAGGTTGTTTGAGGATAGGTGTGATCAGTGCATGTTTCAGCGATGAGGGAAATATACCGGTGCTGAGGGAGAGGTTGAAAGTGTGTGTGAGTATAGGGGTAAGGGTGGCAGAGAGGGAGGGGAGTAGCTGTGAGGGGATAGGGTCAAGGGGACAGGTAGTGAGGTGAGAGCGCAGTATAAGTGCCGAAACTTGATTGAGAGCATTTGAGGGGGTGAGAGAATGGAATTATGATGAGAGCGGATTTCATTTCTGATGGAGTCGATTTTGTTATTGAAGTGGTTGGCAAAGTCTTGAGCTGACAGAGAAGTTGTATTAGGATGTGGGGGAGGGCGGAGAAGACTATTGAAAGTGGAGAACAAACGTTTTGGGTTTGAAGAAAGATTAGAGATAAGAGTAGAGAAGTAGTGTTGCTTATGGAAATTAAGGGCAGAGTAGTAGGAGTTCAAGATAAATTTGTAATGTTGAAAATCAGCTGAACTCCTAGATTTTCTCCAGTGCCGCTCAGCAGTACGGGAACATCTGTGTAGGTATCGTGTCAGAGGAGTATGCAAGGGCTGAGGATGAGTGTTTGATTTCCGAGCTATGGTAAGAGGGGCGAGATTGTCAAGGACAGATGTAAGGGTGGAATTATAGTGGCAGATAGATTGGTCAAGGCAGGAAAAAGGATGAGAAGGATGAGAGGAGAGGTTTGAGTTCAAGATCTTTCCTCCCAGGGGCAGGTTCCTCCTCTCAAGATTATCTGTAGAACAGATAAAAAGAGAGGCGTTCTTACCAGAGATCTTTCCCCCTGGGAGTGTTAGTTCCTGTTCCAATGCAGGAACAGGGCCTGGGATTCTACTCCAATCTTTTTGTGGTTCCCAAAAAAGAGGGAACTTTCAGACCGATTTTAGACCTCAAAAGTCTAAACAAGTTCCTCAGAGTACCGTCCTTTGTTCCATTCTTCCCTTGGTTCAAGAGGGTCAGTTCATGACAACAGTAGACCTAAAGGATGCGTACCTGTTCCCATCCACAGGGATCATCACAAGTTTTTGAGGTTTGCGTTTTTAGACAAACACTTTCAGTTTGTGGCTCTTCCATTCAGCCTTGCCACAGTTCCCAGAATTTTCTCAAAGGTCCTGGGGGCACTGTTGGCGGTGCTCCGGTCGCAGGGCATTGCAGTGGTGCCTTATCTGGACGATATTCTTGTTCAGGCGCCATCTTTTCAACAAGCAAACTCCCATACGGAGATCTTGTTATCTTTACTGCGCTCCCACGGATAGAAGGTGAATTTGGGAAAAAGTTCCTTGATTCCAGCTACAAGGGTAGTGTTCTTGGGAACCATAATAGATTCCCTATCAATGAAGATATTTCTGACAGAGGTTAGAAAAACAAAGATCTTCAACTCTTGTCTTGCCCTTCAGTCCTCTCCTCGGCCGTCAGTGGCCCAATGTATGGAGGTAATTGGTCTGATGGTAGCTTCTATGGACATCATTCTGTTTGCTTGGTTCCATCTCAGACCTCTGCAGTTATGCATGCTCAATCAATGAAACAGGGATTATGCGGATCTGTCTCCGTGATTAGAGTTGGATCAGGCGACAAGAGATTCTCTTCGGTGGTGGTTGTCTAAGGAACATCTCTCCCAGGGAACTTGCTTCCACAGACCTACCTGGGTGATTGTGACCACGGATGCCAGCCTGCTAGGATATGGAGCAGTCTGGGGCTCATTAAAAGCTCAGGGTATATGTACTCGGGAGGAGTAATTTCTCTTCTTAAACATACTAGAGCTGAGGGCAATCTTCAATGCTCTTCTGGCCTAGCCTCAGTTAGCTTCAGCCCAGTTTATCAGGTTCCAGTCAGACAACATAACTTCAGTGGTTTACATCAACCATCAGGGAGGATCTCAGAGTTCCTTGGCCATGACAAAGGTAGTCAAAATTATTCAGTGGGCGGATCTGCGATCCACTTTCCAGGAGTAGACAATTGGGAAGCGAATTTTCTGAGCAGACAGGCCTTTCACCAGGGGGAGTGGGAACTCCATCCGGAAGTGTTTTCCAACTTGATTCTCAAATAGGGTCAGCCGGAGCTGGATCTCATGGCATCTCGACAGAATGCCAAGCTCCCTGGGTACAGGTCGAGGTCAAGGGATCCTCAGGCTGTACTGATAGATGCTCTGGCGGTTCCTTGGAATTTCAGGCTAGCATACCTATTTCCTCCATTCACTCTCCTTCCACTGGTCATTGCTCGAATCAAACAGGAGAGGGCGTCAGTGATCCTTATTGCACCGGCGTGGCCTTGCAGAATCTGGTATGCAGACCTAGTCGAGATGTCATCTCTTCCACTTTGGAGACTTCCACTGAGGCAGGACCTTCTACTTCAAGGGCCCTCCTTCATCCAAATCTCGTTTCTCTGAAGCTGACTGGTTGGAGATTGAACGCTTAATTCTATCTAAGCACGGTTTTTGGGAGTCGGTCATTGAGACCTTGATCCAAGCTCGTAAACCTGTGACTAGAAAGATTTACCATAATATATGGCGCAAATATCTGTTCTGGTGTGAATCCAAGGGGTTCTCGTGGAGTAGTTCAGGATTCCTAGAATTTTGTCCTTTCTCGAGGAAGGTCTGGAGAAGGGTTTATTTGCAGGTCAAATATCTGCTTTGTCTATATTGTTGCATAAACGTCTTGTGGATGTGCTAGATGTGCAATCCTTCTGTCAGGCCTTGGTCAGAATCAGGCCTGTGTTCAAACCTGTTACTCCTTCCTGGAGTCATAACCTTGTTCTTAAAGTTCTTCAGCAGGCTCCGTTTAAGCCTATGCATTCCTTAGATATTAAGATGTTATCTTGGAAAGTTTTGTTTCTCGTTGCAATTTCTTATGCTCAAAAAGTCTCTGTACTCTCGGCGTTGCAGTGTGAATCTCCTTACCTTGTTTTTCATTCGGATAAGGTAGTTCTGCGTACTAAGTTTGGTTTCCTTCCTAAATTGGCTTCGGATAGGAATATTAAGGATACAAAAAAGAGAGAATGAACAGGGCGCAATCCCTCTAAGTGCAGTATATACAATAACATAATATTTGTATTTAATGTCACAATTTAAAACTCACAAGATGTAGCCTCAAACAATATGAGGTATGTTAAAGGCACCAGGGAACCATATAGGTCTCTCAAAGATATTGCATCAGAGTTCCATACAGGCAAAGGCTTGCAGATGTCAGGTCTAAGATAGACCATACACTCGTGTTCAACAACACTACCTTAGCCCGGTCCTTCAAATGTCCCCAAATAAGAGAGTTCAATATAACAAGTACAGTTACTCTGTTTAAAATATGCCACACAAAACTATCCAGTCAGCTGTTATGCAAGCTTAAAAGCCGGCAACTTGCAAATGCTGAGCGTAATAGCGTGATGACGTAGAGACAGTGGGCGTAGAGATGGTGGGCGTAGCCGCATTTGAAAAAGAGTCAGAAGTATTAAAGAAAAGATTCCTTAGTAAAGGTTATGATCCAACACTGATTCATAATGCATATACCAGGGCAACTAATGTAGATAGAAATACGCTATTAATCACAAAAAATAACAGAAAATTGGAGAGAGCGAATAAATCTGAGAATTAACCGTTATTTATTACCAAATTTAATAGAGCCTCCAGACAGATAGAGAAAACTTTTAAGAAACATTGGCCAGTTTTGTTGCAGGATCCAATTTTAAAAGAAATTTTATCAGAGAGACCTCAGATAGTTTTTAAGAAAAATCTAAATCTAAGAAATATCCTAGCCCCTAGCAAATTAAGAGGAAATGTAAAACAGAGAAACTGGTTACAAAACAAGTCTATTGATTTTTTCAAATGTGGGAGGAAGAATTGTCTAAGTTGTTCACACATAGATAAGGAAAATTCAGAGTTTAAATCCCTAAGAGATAATAAAAAATATCTCATTAAAGAATCTATAAATTGTAAAAGTACCCATGTAGTCTATCACCTCTCTTGTTCTTGCAGGAAAATTTATATTGGTAGGACAAAAAGGAGTCTAAAGACCCGCTTTAGAGAACATCTCGTTAATATTGAAAAAGGGGTATTGTCCCATGGAGTATCAGCTCATTTCTTAGAAGTACATAATAAAGACCCTAGTAGCCTGAAAGTTAAAGCGTTGGAAAGAGTAAAGCTTGATATAAGGGGAGGAAATATACTCCTAGCCTTACGGAAAAGGGAGACATATTGGATCAGAACACTTGGATCCCTTTAACCAAATGGGATGAACAGAGAGATAGATTTGGCAGCATTCTTGGTTGATGAATAGGATCTTACTTACATACTTCTGGTAACTGATAAAGTGGTGTTAACTGTTTTACAGTTTTTTATATAGCTTGGTTTCATGTATCTCTGGAGTATCCCACATTGGTTAAGATAGAGCCTAACATATTAATTTAACCACTTAACTTACATATGTGGTCACATTAGTTTGATGAAGTGGTAATTATTTATGTAGGTTCATCCATCTTACTTGTCATTAAATGAATTGTTTATTTTACCTTTAATTTTTCCTATATTTATAGTACACACATAGAGAGCTATTGAAACATCTACATATTAGCATTAATGCAATATGGGTTGTATAAGCACACTAATGTAAGGTGATGAACATTCATTAGCTGTACCATATACATTAAATATTATATATATATATATATATATATATATATATATTTTTTTTTTTTTTCAGAATGGTTTAAAGTTGATATTGAATTAAAGGGACATAATACTCATATGCTAAATCCCTTGAAATTGATGCAGTATAACTGTAAAAAGCTGACAGGAAAATATCACATGAGCATCTCTATATAAAAAAGGAAGATATTTTACCTCACAATCTCCTCAGCTCAGCAGAGTAAGTTCTGTGTGAAAAGTTATACTCAGCTGTTGCCCAGCTGCAGGTAAAAATAAAAAAAAAATGAAGAAATGAACAGCAGCCAATCAGCATCAGCAGTGTTGAGTTCATAAACTCTTACTGTGATCTCATGAGATTTGTCTTAACTCTCATGAGATTTCATAGTAAGCTTCCTTTACCTGATTGGTGAAATAATATGAGAGTTCACAAGGCTCATCCTTTCAGCTGTCCCAGGACAGACACACTAAAATGCTGCTTAGAAATCCTTTACAATGGGAGGTAGCTACTGAGGAACTTTTGAGGTAAAATATCTTTCTTTTTTACATAGAGATGTTCAGGTGATATGTTCTAGTCAGCTTTTTACAGCTATGCCGCATCACTTTCAAGTGTTTAAACATTTGGGTATTATGGCCCTTTAAAGTTTCGCTTTACCCGTCATTTTAGATTTTATAAATGGATCAAATAGGTTTTAGATTAGTATAGGGTTCTAGCTGATGTCCAAGTGTGCTTTTAAATTGGCACATTATAGCATTCAGTTTTTTTAAGCGTGTATACATATATATATTTTTATCCAAAAAAATGGTATCACTTAAATCATTAAATTATTGATCTATTTTATGGTGTATCCTAATACAGCTTTGCAACTATAAGGAAAATCTGTATTCAAAATATAGATCTGAAGTTCAATTTTTTATATATATATATACACATTTCATGTTAGATTTTTATTAAATGTTATTATTTTTAATAAATGACATTATGCTTGTTACATGTATTTTGTCCGTTATATTGGTTAATTTATGCAATATACAACCATATTAATACAAATTATAAATGGTTGTTGAAGTCACTGCAACCTTTATTATATGTCCTATACATTTCTTAACATTAAGTATCAGCTATAATGAAATTCCCCCTGACAAATTGGAATGCATTATGTTCTCAAGGGGTGGTCTCTATACATGTATATAACGACGGATGGTGGTTCAAGTGGGCAGCCACTGACGAAGTAGGGGGAATCCCTACAAAACGCGTAAGGCCACACCCACCGTCTCTACGTCATCACGCTACTACGCTCAGCATTTGCAAGTTGCCGGCTTTTAAGCTTGCATAACAGCTGACTGGATAGTTTTGTGTGGCATATTTTAAACAGAGTAACTGTACTTGTTATATTGAACTCTCCTATTTGGGGACATTTGAAGGACCGGGCTAAGGCTGGAAATCGTGAGTAGTGTTGTTGAACACAAGTGTATGGTCTATCTTACACCTGACATCTGCAAGCCTTTGCCTGTAAGGAACTCCGATGCAATATCTTTTAGAGACCTATATGGTTCCCTGGTACCTTTAACATACTTCATATTGTTTGAGGTTACATCTTTTTAATCTGGTTTCCAGTACCGTGTATTACATGAGGCAGCAACCTTGAATCCCTGTATCATCTATACCATTTTGGAGCAGCATATCCTTTTTGGTTTATTTTATACAATATAGATATCACTGTTCTTTAGTGTGGGGCGATTTTATCTTTGTTTGTTTATATGTTCATATTTGAGGTATAGTTTATACTATATCCTCCTGGTATTTAAGAGCTGACCCACCTGTAAATGACTGAATTTTACAGTGATTTCATGTCTATATTTGATTATTTATATATTTTGTGAGTATACTACAGATTGTTGACATTTAGTCTGTGTTTTTTTATATATATATATATATATATATATATATATATATATATATATATATATATATATATTTACAACATTCTGTGTGTTCATTATTAATATTACATATTCACATCCACTCATTTGCTCTATAGCCTCCATAGTAACTTATATTTTACACTATGGCTACTAGATATGGGAAATATTTTAGTGTTACCAACAGGAGTCGAATATTGTCTACTGATTTTTCTCCAACATAGGTGTGTCCGGTCCACGGCGTCATCCTTACTTGTGGGATATTCTCTTCCCCAACAGGAAATGGCAAAGAGCCCAGCAAAGCTGGTCACATGATCCCTCCTAGGCTCCGCCTACCACAGTCATTCTCTTTGCCGTTGTACAGGCAACATCTCCACGGAGATGGCTTAGAGTTTTTTAGTGTTTAACTGTAGTTTTTATTATTCAATCAAGAGTTTGTTATTTTGAAATAGTGCTGGTATGTACTATTTACTCAGAAACAGAAAAGAGATGAAGATTTCTGTTTGTATGAGGAAAATGATTTTAGCAACCGTCACTAAAATCCATGGCTGTTCCACACAGGACTGTTGAGAGCAATTAACTTCAGTTGGGGGAACAGTGAGCAGTCTCTTGCTGCTTGAGGTATGACACATTCTAACAAGACGATGTAATGCTGGAAGCTGTCATTTTCCCTCTGGGATCCGGTAAGCCATGTTTATTACGATTGTAAATAAGGGCTTCAAAAAGGGCTTATTAAGACTGTAGACTTTTTTTGGGCTAAATCGATTGATTATTAACACATATTTAGCCTTGAGGAATCATTTTATCTGGGTATTTTGATATAATAATATCGGCAGGCACTGTTTTAGACACCTTATTCTTTAGGGGCTTTCCCAAAGCATAGGCAGAGACTCATTTTCGCGCCGGTGTTGCGCACTTGTTTTTGAGAGGCATGGCATGCAGTCGCATGTGAGAGGAGCTCTGATACTTAGAAAAGACTTTCTGAAGGCGTCATTTGGTATCGTATTCCCCTTGGGGCTTGGTTGGGTCTCAGCAAAGCAGATACCAGGGACTGTAAAGGGGTTAAAGTTCAAAACGGCTCCGGTTCCGTTATTTTAAGGGTTAAAGCTTCCAAATTTGGTGTGCAATACTTTTAAGGCTTTAAGACACTGTGGTGAAAATTTGGTGAATTTTGAACAATTCCTTCATGGTTTTTCGCATTTGCAGTAATAAAGTGTGTTCAGTTTAAAATTTAAAGTGACAGTAACGGTTTTATTTTAAAACGTTTTTTGTACTTGTTATCAAGTTTATGCCTGTTTAACATGTCTGAACTACCAGATAGACTGTGTTCTGAATGTGGGGAAGCCAGAATTCCTATTCATTTAAATAAATGTGATTTATGTGACAATGACAATGATGCCCAAGATGATTCCTCAAGTGAGGGGAGTAAGCATGGTACTGCATCATTCCCTCCTTCGTCTACACGAGTCTTGCCCACTCAGGAGGCCCCTAGTACATCTAGCGCGCCAATACTCCTTTCTATGCAACAATTAACGGCTGTAATGGATAATTCTGTCAAAAACATTTTAGCCAAAATGAACACTTATCAGCGTAAGCGCGACTGCTCTGTTTTAGATACTGAAGAGCATGACGACGCTGATATTAATATTTCTGAAGGGCCCCTAACTCAGTCTGATGGGGCCAGGGAGGTTTTGTCTGAGGGAGAAATTACTGATTCAGGGAACATTTCTCAACAAGCTGAACCTGATGTGATTGCATTTAAATTTAAGTTGGAACATCTCCGCATTCTGCTTAAGGAGGTATTATCCACTCTGGATGATTGTGACAAGTTGGTCATCCCAGAGAAACTATGTAAAATGGACAAGTTCCTAGAGGTGCCGGGGCTCCCAGAAGCTTTTCCTATACCCAAGCGGGTGGCGGACATTGTTAATAAAGAATGGGAAAGGCCCGGTATTCCTTTCGTCCCTCCCCCCATATTTAAAAAATTGTTTCCTTTGGTCGACCCCAGAAAGGACTTATGGCAGACAGTCCCCAAGGTCGAGGGAGCGGTTTCCACTTTAAACAAACGCACCACTATACCCATAGAGGATAGTTGTGCTTTCAAAGATCCTATGGATAAAAAATTAGAAGGTTTGCTTAAAAAGATGTTTGTTCAGCAGGGTTTCCTTCTACAACCAATTTCATGCATTGTCCCTGTCGCTACAGCCGCATGTTTCTGGTTCGATGAGCTGATAAAGGCGGTCGACAGTGATTCTCCTCCTTATGAGGAGATTATGGACAGAATCAATGCTCTCAAATTGGCTAATTCTTTCACCCTAGACGCCACTTTGCAATTGGCTAGGTTAGCGGCTAAGAATTCTGGGTTTGCTATTGTGGCGCGCAGAGCGCTTTGGTTGAAATCTTGGTCGGCTGATGCGTCTTCCAAGAACAAGCTACTTAACATTCCTTTCAAGGGGAAAACGCTGTTTGGCCCTGACTTGAAAGAGATTACCTCGGATATCACTGGGGGTAAGGGCCACGCCCTTCCTCAGGATCGGCCTTTCAAGGCAAAAAATAAACCTAATTTTCGTCCCTTTCGTAGAAACGGACCAGCCCAAAGTGCTACGTCCTCTAAGCAAGAGGGTAATACTTCTCAAGCCAAGCCAGCTTGGAGACCAATGCAAGGCTGGAACAAGGGAAAGCAGGCCAAGAAACCTGCCACTGCTACCAAGACAGCATGAAATGTTGGCCCCCGATCCGGGACCGGATCTGGTGGGGGGCAGACTCTCTCTCTTCGCTCAGGCTTGGGCAAGAGATGTTCTGGATCCTTGGGCGCTAGAAATAGTCTCCCAAGGTTATCTTCTGGAATTCAAGGGACTTCCCCCAAGGGGGAGGTTCCACAGGTCTCAGTTGTCTTCAGACCACATAAAAAGACAGGCATTCTTACATTGTGTAGAAGACCTGTTAAAAATGGGAGTGATTCATCCCGTTCCATTAAGAGAACAAGGGATGGGGTTCTACTCCAATCTGTTTATAGTTCCCAAAAAAGAGGGAACGTTCAGACCAATCTTAGATCTCAAGATCTTAAAAAAGTTTCTCAAGGTTCCATCGTTCAAGATGGAAACCATTCGAACTATTCTTCCTTCCATCCAGGAAGGTCAATTCATGACCACGGTGGATTTAAAGGATGCGTATCTACATATTCCTATCCACAAGGAACATCATCGGTTCCTGAGGTTCGCATTCCTGGACAAACATTACCAGTTCGTGGCGCTTCCTTTCGGATTAGCCACTGCTCCAAGGATTTTCACAAAGGTACTAGGGTCCCTTCTAGCTGTGCTAAGACCAAGGGGCATTGCTGTAGTACCTTACTTGGACGACATTCTGATTCAAGCGTCGTCCCTTCCTCAAGCAAAGGCTCACACGGACATTGTCCTGGCCTTTCTCAGATCTCACGGATGGAAAGTGAACGTGGAAAAGAGTTCTCTATCTCCGTCAACAAGGGTTCCCTTCTTGGGAACAATTATAGACTCCTTAGAAATGAGGATTTTTCTGACAGAGGCCAGAAAAACAAAACTTCTAGACGCTTGTCGGATACTTCATTCCGTTCCTCTTCCTTCCATAGCTCAGTGCATGGAAGTGATCGGGTTGATGGTAGCGGCAATGGACATAGTTCCTTTTGCACGCATTCATCTAAGACCATTACAACTGTGCATGCTCAGTCAGTGGAATGGGGACTATACAGACTTGTCTCCGAAGATACAAGTAAATCAGAGGACCAGAGACTCACTCCGTTGGTGGCTGTCCCTGGACAATCTGTCACGAGGGATGACATTCCGCAGACCAGAGTGGGTCATTGTCACGACCGACGCCAGTCTGATGGGCTGGGGCGCGGTCTGGGGATCCCTGAAAGCTCAGGGTCTTTGGTCTCGGGAAGAATCTCTTCTACCGATAAATATTCTGGAACTGAGAGCGATATTCAATGCTCTCAAGGCTTGGCCTCAGCTAGCGAGGGTCAAGTTCATACGGTTTCAATCAGACAACATGACAACTGTTGCGTACATCAACCATCAGGGGGGAACAAGGAGTTCCCTGGCGATGGAAGAAGTGACCAAAATCATTCTATGGGCGGAGTCTCACTCCTGCCACCTGTCTGCTATCCACATCCCAGGAGTGGAAAATTGGGAAGCGGATTTTCTGAGTCGTCAGACATTGCATCCGGGGGAGTGGGAACTCCATCCGGAAATCTTTGCCCAAGTCACTCAGCTGTGGGGCATTCCAGACATGGATCTGATGGCCTCTCGTCAGAACTTCAAAGTTCCTCGCTACGGGTCCAGATCCAGGGATCCCAAGGCGGCTCTAGTGGATGCACTAGTAGCACCTTGGACCTTCAAACTAGCTTATGTGTTCCCGCCGTTTCCTCTCATCCCCAGGCTGGTAGCCAGGATCAATCAGGAGAGGGCGTCGGTGATCTTGATAGATCCTGCGTGGCCACACAGGACTTGGTATGCAGATCTGGTGAATATGTCATCGGCTCCTCCTTGGAAGCTACCTTTGAGACGAGACCTTCTTGTTCAGGGTCCGTTCGAACATCCGAATCTGGTTTCACTCCAGCTGACTGCTTGGAGATTGAACGCTTGATCTTATCGAAGCGAGGATTCTCAGATTCTGTTATCGATACTCTTGTTCAGGCCAGAAAGCCTGTAACTAGAAAGATTTACCACAAAATTTGGAAAAAATATATCTGTTGGTGTGAATCTAAAGGATTCCCTTGGGACAAGGTTAAGATTCCTAGGATTCTATCCTTCCTTCAAGAAGGATTGGAAAAAGGATTATCTGCAAGTTCCCTGAAGGGACAGATTTCTGCCTTGTCTGTGTTACTTCACAAAAAGCTGGCCGCTGTGCCAGATGTTCAAGCCTTTGCTCAGGCTCTGGTTAGAATTAAGCCTGTTTACAAACCTTTGACTCCTCCTTGGAGTCTCAATTTAGTTCTTTCAGTTCTTCAGGGGGTTCCGTTTGAACCCTTGCATTCCGTTGATATTAAGTTATTATCTTGGAAAGTTTTGTTTTTAGTTGCAATTTCTTCTGCTAGAAGAGTTTCAGAATTATCTGCTCTGCAGTGTTCTCCTCCTTATCTGGTGTTCCATGCAGATAAGGTGGTTTTACGTACTAAACCTGGTTTTCTTCCAAAAGTTGTTTCTAACAAAAACATTAACCAGGAGATTATCGTACCTTCTCTGTGTCCGAAACCAGTTTCAAAGAAGGAACGTTTGTTGCACAATTTGGATGTTGTTCGAGCTCTAAAATTCTATTTAGATGCTACAAAGGATTTTAGACAAACATCTTCCTTGTTTGTTGTTTATTCCGGTAAAAGGAGAGGTCAAAAAGCAACTTCTACCTCTCTATCTTTTTGGATTAAAAGCATCATCAGATTGGCTTACGAGACTGCCGGACGGCAGCCTCCCGAAAGAATCACAGCTCATTCCACTAGGGCTGTGGCCTCCACATGGGCCTTCAAGAACGAGGCTTCTGTTGATCAGATATGTAGGGCAGCGACTTGGTCTTCACTGCACACTTTTACCAAATTTTACAAGTTTGATACTTTTGCTTCTTCTGAGGCTATTTTTGGGAGAAAGGTTTTGCAAGCCGTGGTGCCTTCCATCTAGGTGACCTGATTTGCTCCCTCCCATCATCCGTGTCCTAAAGCTTTGGTATTGGTTCCCACAAGTAAGGATGACGCCGTGGACCGGACACACCTATGTTGGAGAAAACAGAATTTATGTTTACCTGATAAATTACTTTCTCCAACGGTGTGTCCGGTCCACGGCCCGCCCTGGTTTTTTAATCAGGTCTGATAATTTATTTTCTTTAACTACAGTCACCACGGTATCATATGGTTTCTCCTATGCAAATATTCCTCCTTAACGTCGGTCGAATGACTGGGGTAGGCGGAGCCTAGGAGGGATCATGTGACCAGCTTTGCTGGGCTCTTTGCCATTTCCTGTTGGGGAAGAGAATATCCCACAAGTAAGGATGACGCCGTGGACCGGACACACCGTTGGAGAAAGTAATTTATCAGGTAAACATAAATTCTGTTTTTAAATGATCCCAATGAGCAAACAAATCCTGAACTTTTATTTAAAAGATTGGAGAAACTTTCAAAAATGCAAGTTAGACATTGGTACGATATGATAGCCCTTGAGAATTACAAAGAGAATAATTTGGTACCAAACGGGCTTAAAATGTCTAAAACTTGCATTTTTTAATTAGATGAAGTAGAATTGCACACAGAGTGGGAAGAAGCTCTAGGTGAATGTTCTACTAAACTAATAAATATTGCAATTAAATATAGAGTCAAGAAAGTCAAATCATTAACTGAACAGATAAATGAAATTGAGGGAGAGCTAGAAAAATGTGGTATTAGTGAACACTTTAAAGATCTTGATGAGAGAAACAGACAATCTATAGCAACTTTTGAGACAGAGGTCATTAAAATGAAGAAAAATAAACTAAACAATGCCTTTTTATTTGCTAATACAACCAATGAAGATCCTGATCAGCAACCAAACATTAGTGAAACAGTAGAAAGGGAAGATAGGTCAAAACATTTCCACATTAATGGCCAACCTAGGTTTAATTTGAATACAAATAAAAATAAAAAGAAGGGGTTCAGTAGTAACCCTACAAGTTCTACTAAACAATATAAAAAGGGAAATACTAATAATTATGTGATAAGAAAGGAGTATACCCAGGTTAATAGGAATATTGACACCAATTATCATCATGGAGGTTTTAGTAGTAATTTTAATAAAAACAATTGCCAACTTGTACAGAATTTCCATTCAAAGAATCAAGTTACTCCACAATACAAAACAGGAGTTAGGAGAGATTCAAATAGAGATTACATGTATAATGAGGGAGGGAATAATAGACTCATGGATCAAGATAATGATCAAGTTAGGATATACCAACATCCAAATATAAACAAAAATAAAAATACTAATACAAATATAAGGGAAGCAACTGTATATGATAATATGGGTGCTAGGCCCAAATTCCCAAAATATGAGTAACACTGGTAAACATTTTAAATCAAATCGGGATATGTATCAAGAACCCTCTTCTTCATCTTTTTTAGGGGTTTGCAACTCCCCTATGGGGAGAAACCCTAAAAGAGGAGAAAGAGAAGAGGATGTAGAGGAGGAGTGGGACTCCTACTCAAAAAGAATAAAAGGGAGAGAATGGCAATAATAAAAGATAATGGCCAAAAAATATTTAACATAAGTAAGAAAACTTTGACTAAGACAGAGATAAGTGTCCTAGAGAAAGGACTCTCCTTTGCGCCCACTAACAATCCAAAAGATTTTGAATTATTTATAGACCTTGAAAAATTCTCGAGGAAATTAACTCTGAAAAGATTTAATGCAAACAAAATAAAAATAAGTTGGATTCTGGGGCTTGTGTGGAGGACCCATCGCTAAAAGTATGTGATGAGTCCTTTACTTTAGACTCATTACTCACTCTTGAAAGAGAGAGTGAGGAGGCTAATGGAATCGAAAACACTCAAGATATAGTACACTTGTTGGAAGAATTGGAGGTAGAATCAACTGATCTCAAGGTTAACCATACAGGTCTTAAACCAAATTCAACTTTTTTTCCACTACAAGCTCAGGATAATTTTATACCAGTGTTTAACAAGCTAGTGTTGAAAGATTTGGAGTATATTTGTACAAACAATAAGAGTAATGAAATATATTATCTTAGTTTGAGTGAAAAAAGAGCACTAGCTGATTTACAATGTGATAATACACTAGTCATTCGTGGAGCAGATAAGGGAGGAGGAATAGTTTTACAAGATAAGGCTGATTACCTTAAAGAGGCCTATAGAATATTAGGTGACAGTAACACATGTTAAACTCAAAAATAATCCCACCAAGGTCTTTAAGGAACAATATGATGGTCTGATAGTTACAGCAAGAGAACTGGGAATTCTTGACAAATCAGAGTTTGAATTTCTGAGGGTGGTGGAGCCGAAAAACATAATTTATGCTTACCTGATAAATTCCTTTCTTCTGTTGTGTGATCAGTCCACGGGTCATCATTACTTCTGGGATATTATCTGCTCCCCTACAGGAAGTGCAAGAGGATTCACCCAGCAGAGTTGCTATATAGCTCCTCCCCTCTACGTCACCTCCAGTCATTCGACCAAAGACCAACGAGAAAGGAGAAGCCAAGGGTGTAGTGGTGACTGGAGTATAATTTAAAAAATATTTACCTGCCTTAAAAAACAGGGCGGGCCGTGGACTGATCACACAACAGAAGAAAGGAATTTATCAGGTAAGCATAAATTATGTTTTCTTCTGTTATGTGTGATCAGTCCACGGGTCATCATTACTTCTGGGATACCAATACCAAAGCAAAAGTACACGGATGACGGGAGGGATAGGCAGGCTCATTATACAGAAGGAACCACTGCCTGAAGAACCTTTCTCCCAAAAATAGCCTCCGAAGAAGCAAAAGTGTCAAATTTGTAAAATTTGGAAAAAGTATGAAGCGAAGACCAAGTTGCAGCCTTGCAAATCTGTTCAACAGAGGCCTCATTCTTAAAGGCCCAAGTGGAAGCCACAGCTCTAGTAGAATGAGCTGTAATTCTTTCAGGAGGCTGCTGTCCAGCAGTCTCATAGGCTAAACGAATTATGCTACGAAGCCAGAAGGAGAGAGAGGTAGCCGAAGCCTTATGGCCTCTCCTCTGACCAGAGTACACGACAAACAGGGAAGACGTTTGTCGAAAATCCTTAGTTGCCTGCAAGTAGAACTTGAGGGCACGAACTACATCCAGATTGTGTAGAAGACGTTCCTTCTTTGAAGAAGGATTTGGACACAAGGATGGAACAACAATCTCTTGATTGATATTCCTGTTAGTGACTACCTTAGGTAAGAACCCAGGTTTAGTACGCAGAACTACCTTGTCTGAGTGAAAGATCAGATAAGGAGAATCACAATGTAAGGCTGATAACTCAGAGACTCTTCGAGCCGAGGAAATAGCCATTAAAAACAGAACTTTCCAAGATAACAATTTTATATCAATGGAATGAAGGGGTTCAAACGGAACACCCTGTAAAACGTTAAGAACTAAGTTTAAACTCCATGGCGGAGCAACAGTTTTAAACACAGGCTTGATCCTAGCTAAAGCCTGACAAAAAGCCTGGACGTCTGGATTTTCTGACAGACGCCTGTGTAACAAGATGGACAGAGCTGAGATCTGTCCCTTTAATGAGCTAGCCGATAAACCCTTTTCTAAACCTTCTTGTAGAAAGGACAATATCCTAGGAATCCTAACCTTACTCCAGGAGTAATCTTTGGATTCACACCAGTATAGGTATTTACGCCATATCTTATGGTAAATCCTTCTAGTAACAGGTTTCCTAGCCTGTATCAGGGTATCAATAACCGACTCAGAAAAACCACGTTTTGATAAAATCAAGCGTTCAATTTCCAAGCAGTCAGCTTCAGAGAAGTTAGATTTTGATGTTTGAATGGACCCTGTATCAGAAGGTCCTGTCTTAGAGGTAGAGACCAAGGCGGACAGGATGACATGTCCACTAGATCTGCATACCAAGTCCTGCGTGGCCATGCAGGTGCTATTAGAATCACTGATGCTCTCTCCTGTTTGATTTTGGCAATCAATCGAGGAAGCAGCGGGAAGGGTGGAAACACATAAGCCATCCCGAAGTTCCAAGGTGCTGTCAAAGCATCTATCAGAACAGCTCCCGGATCCCTGGACCTGGATCCGTAGCGAGGAAGTTTGGCGTTCTGGCGAGACGCCATGAGATCTATCTCTGGTTTGCCCCAATGTCGAAGTATTTGGGCAAAGACCTCCGGATGAAGTTCCCACTCCCCCGGATGAAAAGTCTGACGACTCAAGAAATCCGCCTCCCAGTTCTCCACTCCCGGGATGTGGATTGCTGACAGGTGGCAAGAGTGAGACTCTGCCCAGCGAATTATCTTTGATACTTCCATCATTGCTAGGGAGCTTCTTGTCCCTCCTTGATGGTTGATGTACGCTACAGTCGTGATGTTGTCCGACTGAAACCTGATGAACCCCCGAGTTTTTAACTGGGGCCAAGTCAGAAGGGCATTGAGAACTGCTCTCAATTCCAGAATGTTTATTGGTAGGAGACTTTCCTCCTGACTCCATTGTCCCTGAGCCTTCAGAGAATTCCAGACAGCGCCCCAACCTAGTAGGCTGGCGTCTGTTGTTATAATTGTCCAGTCCGGCCTGTTGAATGGCATCCCCCTGGACAGATGTGGCCGAGAAAGCCACCATAGAAGAGAGTTTCTGGTCTCTTGATCCAGATTCAGAGTAGGGGACAAGTCTGAGTAATCCCCATTCCACTGACTTAGCATGCACAATTGCAGCGGTCTGAGATGTAGACGTGCAAAGGGAACTATGTCCATTGCTGCTACCATTAAGCCGATCACCTCCATGCATTGAGCTACTGACGGGAGTTGAATGGAATGAAGGACACGGCAAGCACTTAGAAGCTTTGTTAATCTGTCTTCTGTCAGATAAATCTTCATTTCCAGAGAATCTATAAGAGTCCCTAAGAATGGAACTCTTGTGAGAGGAAAAAGAGAACTCTTCTTTTCGTTCACTTTCCATCCATGCGACCTTAGAAATGCCAGAACTAACTCTGTATGAGACTTGGCAGTTTGAAAGCTTGAAGCTTGTATCAGAATGTCGTCTAGGTACGGAGCTACCGAAATTCCTCGCGGTCTTTTAGCAAAGGTTTGTTCCCATTAGTAAAGTAACAATAATTAAATTTGAAACATAAAAATTACAGAGCAACGTTTGTAATCACAGTCAATATATAAGTCTCACAGCTCTGCTGAGAGAATCTACTTCCCTCCAAAGAAGTTTGAAGACCCCTAAGTTCTGTTAGAGATGAACCGGATCATGCAGGAAATACAAGAGTAACTGACTGGAAATTTTTGATGCGTAGCAAAGAGCGCCAAAAACGGCCCCTCCCCCTCACACACAGCAGTGAGAGAGAAACGAAACTGTCACAATTAAAACAAGCAACTGCCAAGTGGAAAAATAATGCCCAAATATTTATTCACTCAGTACCTCAGAAAATGCAAACGATTCTACATTCCAGCAAAAACGTTTAACATAATAAATACCTATTAAAAGGTTTAATGTACTTTTAACAGAGTAATTCCGGTGAAATACCATCCCCAGAATACTAAAGTGTAGAGTATACATACATGTCATTATAACGGTATGGCAGGATTTTCTCATCAATTCCATTCAGAAAATAAAAACTGCTACATACCTCAATGCAGATTTATCTGCCCGCTGTCCCCTGATCTGAAGCTTTTACCTCCCTCAGATGGCCGAGAAACAGCAATATGATCTTAACTACTCCGGTTAAAATCATAGTAAAAACTCTGGTAGATTCTTCTTCAAACTCTGCCAGAGAGGCAATAACACGCTCCGGTGCTATTGTAAAATAACAAACTTTTGATTGAAGTTATAAAAACTAAGTATAATCACCATAGTCCTCTCACACGTCCTATCTAGTCTTTGGGTGCAAGAGAATGACTGGAGGTGACGTAGAGGGGAGGAGCTATATAGCAACTCTGCTGGGTGAATCCTCTTGCACTTCCTGTAGGGGAGCAGATAATATCCCAGAAGTAATGATGACCCGTGGACTGATCACACATAACAGAAGAAATTCCTATTTTCTACCACCTTCCTAAAATTCATAAGAATTTAGAGGATCCCCCAGGACGCCCAATAGTGTCCGGGATTGTGTCACTCACGTCAAAACTATCACAATACGTGGACACTATATTGAAACCCATGGTTCCTTGTCTCTGGTCATATATAAGAGATTCAACAGACATTATTACACAACTCTCCAAATGTACATGGAGTGCTGAGTATATGTGGGTCACTCTAGATGTCTCCTTTCTGTATACATGCACACAAGTACATAATAAAGACCCTATTAGCCTGAAAGTTAAAGCATTGGAAAGAGTAAAGCTTGATATAAGGGGAGGAAATAGACTCCTAGCCTTACGGAAAAGGGAGACATATTGGATCAGAACACTTGGATCCCTTGAACCAAATGGGATGAACAGAGAGATAGATTTGGCAGCATTCTTGGTTGATGAATAGGATTTTACTTAGATATTTCTGGTAACTGATAAAGTGGTGTTAACTGTTTTACAGTTTTTTTATATAGCTTGGTTTCATGTATCTCTGGAGTATCCCACATTGGTTAAGATAGAGCCTAACGTATTAATTTAACCACTTAACTTACATATGTGGTCACATTAGTTTGATGAAGTAGTAATTATTTATGTAGGTTCATCCATCTTACTTGTCATTAAATTAATTGTTGTTTTTTTTCCTTTAATTTTTCCTATATTTATAGTACACACATAGAGAGCTATTGAAACATCTACATATTAGCATTAATGCAATATGGGTTGTATAAGCATACTAATGTAAGGTGATAAAAATTCATTAGCTGTATCATATACATTAAATATTATATATATATATATATATATATATATATATATATATATATATATATATATTTATTTTCAGAATGGTTTAAAGTTGATATTGAATTAAAGTTTCGCTTTACCCGTCATTTTAGATTTTATAAATGGATCAAATAGGTTTTAGATAAGTATAGGGTTCTAGCTGATGTCCAAGTGTGTCTATTAAATTGGCACATTATAGCATTCAGTTTTTTTAAGCGTGTATACATAAATATATTTCTCCAACATAGGTGTGTCCGGTCCACGGCGTCATCCTTACTTGTGGGGATATTCTCTTCCCCAACAGGAAATGGCAAAGAGCCCAGCAAAGCTGGTCACATGATCCCTCCTAGGCTCCGCCTACCCCAGTCATTCTCTTTGCCGTTGTACAGGCAACATCTCCACGGAGATGGCTTAGAGTTTTTTAGTGTTTAACTGTAGTTTTTATTATTCAATCAAGAGTTTGTTATTTTAAAATAGTGCTGGTATGTACTATTTACTCAGAAACAGAAAAGAGATGAAGATTTCTGTTTGTATGAGGAAAATGATTTTAGCAACCGTCACTAAAATCCATGGCTGTTCCACACAGGACTGTTGAGAGCAATTAACTTCAGTTGGGGGAACAGTGTGCAGTCTCTTGCTGCTTGAGGTATGACACATTCTAACAAGACGATGTAATGCTGGAAGCTGTCATTTTCCCTATGGGATCCGGTAAGCCATGTTTATTACGATCGTAAATAAGGGCTTCAAAAAGGGCTTATTAAGACTGTAGACTCTTTCTGGGCTAAATCGATTCATTATTAACACATATTTAGCCTTGAGGAATCATTTTATCTGGGTATTTTGATATATAATATCGGCAGGCACTGTTTTAGACACCTTATTCTTTAGGGGCTTTCCCAAAGCATAGGCAGAGCCTCATTTTCGCGCCGGTGTTGCGCACTTGTTTTTGAGAGGCATGGCATGCAGTCGCATGTGAGAGGAGCTCTGATACTTAGAAAAGACTTTCTGAAGGCGTCATTTGGTATCGTATTCCCCTTGGGGCTTGGTTGGGTCTCAGCAAAGCAGATACCAGGGACTGTAAAGGGGTTAAAGTTAAAAACGGCTCCGGTTCCGTTATTTTAAGAGTTAAAGCTTCCAAATTTGGTGTGCAATACTTTTAAGGCTTTAAGACACTGTGGTGAAAATTTGGTGAATTTTGAACAATTCCTTCATGTTTTTTCGCAATTGCAGTAATAAAGTGTGTTCAGTTTAAAATTTAAAGTGACAGTAACGGTTTTATTTTAAAACGTTTTTTGTACTTTGTTATCAAGTTTATGCCTGTTTAACATGTCTGAACTACCAGATAGACTGTGTTCTGAATGTGGGGAAGCCAGAATTCCTATTCATTTAAATAAATGTGATTTATGTGACAATGACAATGATGCCCAAGATGATTCCTCAAGTGAGGGGAGTAAGCATGGTACTGCATCATTCCCTCCTTCGTCTACACGAGTCTTGCCCACTCAGGAGGCCCCTAGTACATCTAGCGCGCCAATACTCCTTACTATGCAACAATTAACGGCTGTAATGGATAATTCTGTCAAAAACATTTTAGCCAAAATGAACCCTTATCAGCGTAAGCGCGACTGCTCTGTTTTAGATACTGAAGAGCATGACGACGCTGATAATAATATTTCTGAAGGGCCCCTAACCCAGTCTGATGGGGCCAGGGAGGTTTTGTCTGAGGGAGAAATTACTGATTCAGGGAACATTTCTCAACAAGCTGAACCTGATGTGATTGCATTTAAATTTAAGTTGGAACATCTCCGCATTCTGCTTAAGGAGGTATTATCCACTCTGGATGATTGTGACAAGTTGGTCATCCCAGAGAAACTATGTAAAATGGACAAGTTCCTAGAGGTGCCGGGGCCCCCAGAAGCTTTTCCTATACCCAAGCGGGTGGCGGACATTGTTAATAAAGAATGGGAAAGGCCCGGTATTCCTTTCGTCCCTCCCCCCATATTTAAAAAATTGTTTCCTATGGTCGACCCCAGAAAGGACTTATGGCAGACAGTCCCCAAGGTCGAGGGAGCGGTTTCCACTTTAAACAAACGCACCACTATACCCATAGAGGATAGTTGTGCTTTCAAAGATCCTATGGATAAAAAATTAGAAGGTTTGCTTAAAATGATTTTTGTTCAGCAGGGTTACCTTCTACAACCAATTTCATGCATTGTCCCTGTCGCTACAGCCGCATGTTTCTGGTTCGATGAGCTGATAAAGGCGGTCGATAGGGATTCTTCTCCTTATGAGGAGATTATGGACAGAATCAATGCTCTTAAATTGGCTAATTCTTTCACCCTAGACGCCACTTTGCAATTGGCTAGGTTAGCGGCTAAGAATTCTGGGTTTGCTATTGTGGCGCGCAGAGCGCTTTGGTTGAAATCTTGGTCGGCTGATGCGTCTTCCAAGAACAAGCTACTTAACATTCCTTTCAAGGGGAAAACGCTGTTTGGCCCTGACTTGAAAGAGATTATCTCTGATATCACTGGGGGTAAGGGCCACGCCCTTCCTCAGGATCGGCCTTTCAAGGCAAAAAATAAACCTAATTTTCGTCCCTTTCGTAGAAACGGACCAGCCCAAAGTGCTACGTCCTCTAAGCAAGAGGGTACTACTTCTCAAGCCAAGCCAGCTTGGAGACCAATGCAAGGCTGGAACAAGGGTAAGCAGGCCAAGAAACCTGCCACTGCTACCAAGACAGCATGAAATGTTGGCCCCCGATCCGGGACCGGATCTGGTGGGGGGCAGACTCTCTCTCTTCGCTCAGGCTTGGGCAAGAGATGTTCTGGATCCTTGGGCGCTAGAAATAGTCTCCCAAGGTTATCTTCTGGAATTCAAGGGACTTCCCCCAAGGGGGAGGTTCCACAGGTCTCAGTTGTCTTCAGACCACATAAAAAGACAGGCATTCTTACATTGTGTAGAAGACCTGTTAAAAATGGGAGTGATTCATCCTGTTCCATTAAGAGAACAAGGGATGGGATTCTACTCCAATCTGTTCATAGTTCCCAAAAAAGAGGGAACGTTCAGACCAATCTTAGATCTCAAGATCTTAAACAAGTTTCTCAAGGTTCCATCGTTCAAGATGGAAACCATTCGAACTATTCTTCCTTCCATCCAGGAAGGTCAATTCATGACCACGGTGGATTTAAAGGATGCGTATCTACATATTCCTATCCACAAGGAACATCATCGGTTCCTGAGGTTCGCATTCCTGGACAAACATTACCAGTTCGTGGCGCTTCCTTTCGGATTAGCCACTGCTCCAAGGATTTTCACAAAGGTACTAGGGTCCCTTCTAGCTGTGCTAAGACCAAGGGGCATTGCTGTAGTACCTTACTTGGACGACATTCTAATTCAAGCGTCGTCCCTTCCTCAAGCAAAGGCTCACATGGACATTGTCCTGGCCTTTCTCAGATCTCACGGATGGAAAGTGAACGTGGAAAAGAGTTCTCTATCTCCGTCAACAAGGGTTCCCTTCTTGGGAACAATAATAGACTCCTTAGAAATGAGGATTTTTCTGACAGAGGCCAGAAAAACAAAACTTCTAGACTCTTGTCGGATACTTCATTCCGTTCCTCTTCCTTCCATAGCTCAGTGCATGGAAGTGATCGGGTTGATGGTAGCGGCAATGGACATAGTTCCTTTTGCGCGCATTCATCTAAGACCATTACAACTGTGCATGCTCAGTCAGTGGAATGGGGACTATACAGACTTGTCTCCGAAGATACAAGTAAATCAGAGGACCAGAGACTCACTCCGTTGGTGGCTGTCCCTGGACACCCTGTCACGAGGGATGACATTCCGCAGACCAGAGTGGGTCATTGTCACGACCGACGCCAGTCTGATGGGCTGGGGCGCGGTCTGGGGATCCCTGAAAGCTCAGGGTCTTTGGTCTCGGGAAGAATCTCTGTTACCGATAAATATTCTGGAACTGAGAGCGATATTCAATGCTCTCAAGGCTTGGCCTCAGCTAGCGAGGGCCAAGTTCATACGGTTTCAATCAGACAACATGACAACTGTTGCGTACATCAACCATCAGGGGGGAACAAGGAGTTCCCTGGCGATGGAAGAAGTGACCAAAATCATTCTATGGGCGGAGTCTCACTCCTGCCACCTGTCTGCTATCCACATCCCAGGAGTGGAAAATTGGGAAGCGGATTTTCTGAGTCGTCAGACATTGCATCCGGGGGAGTGGGAACTCCATCCGGAAATCTTTGCCCAAGTCACTCAGCTGTGGGGCATTCCAGACGTGGATCTGATGGCCTCTCGTCAGAACTGCAAAGTTCCTTGCTACGGGTCCAGATCCAGGGATCCCAAGGCGGCTCTAGTGGATGCACTAGTAGCACCTTGGACCTTCAAACTAGCTTATGTGTTCCCGCCGTTTCCTCTCATCCCCAGGCTGGTAGCCAGGATCAATCAGGAGAGGGCGTCGGTGATCTTGATAGCTCCTGCGTGGCCACGCAGGACTTGGTATGCAGATCTGGTGAATATGTCATCGGCTCCACCTTGGAAGCTACCTTTGAGACGAGACCTTCTTGTTCAGGGTCCGTTCGAACATCCGAATCTGGTTTCACTCCAGCTGACTGCTTGGAGATTGAACGCTTGATCTTATCGAAGCGAGGGTTCTCAGATTCTGTTATCGATACTCTTGTTCAGGCCAGAAAGCCTGTAACTAGAAAGATTTACCACAAAATTTGGAAAAAATATATCTGTTGGTGTGAATCTAAAGGATTCCCTTGGGACAAGGTTAAGATTCCTAGGATTCTATCCTTCCTTCAAGAAGGATTGGAAAAAGGATTATCTGCAAGTTCCCTGAAGGGACAGATTTCTGCCTTGTCTGTGTTACTTCACAAAAAGCTGGCAGCTGTGCCAGATGTTCAAGCCTTTCTTCAGGCTCTGGTTAGAATTAAGCCTGTTTACAAACCTTTGACTCCTCCTTGGAGTCTCAATTTAGTTCTTTCAGTTCTTCAGGGGGTTCCGTTTGAACCCTTACATTCCGTTGATATTAAGTTATTATCTTGGAAAGTTTTGTTTTTAGTTGCAATTTCTTCTGCTAGAAGAGTTTCAGAATTATCTGCTCTGCAGTGTTCTCCTCCTTATCTGGTGTTCCATGCAGATAAGGTGGTTTTACGTACTAAACCTGGTTTTCTTCCAAAAGTTGTTTCTAACAAAAACATTAACCAGGAGATTATCGTACCTTCTCTGTGTCCGAAACCAGTTTCAAAGAAGGAACGTTTGTTGCACAATTTGGATGTTGTTCGCGCTCTAAAATTCTATTTAGATGCTACAAAGGATTTTAGACAAACATCTTCCTTGTTTGTTGTTTATTCCGGTAAAAGGAGAGGTCAAAAAGCAACTTCTACCTCTCTCTCTTTTTGGATTAGACTTGGTCTTCACTGCACACTTTTACCAAATTTTACAAGTTTGATACTTTTGCTTCTTCTGAGGCTATTTTTGGGAGAAAGGTTTTGCAAGCCGTGGTGCCTTCCATTTAGGTGACCTGATTTGCTCCCTCCCTTCATCCGTGTCCTAAAGCTTTGGTATTGGTTCCCACAAGTAAGGATGACGCCGTGGACCGGACACACCTATGTTGGAGAAAACAGAATTTATGTTTACCTGATAAATTACTTTCTCCAACGGTGTGTCCGGTCCACGGCCCGCCCTGGTTTTTTTAATCAGGTCTGATAATTTATTTTCTTTAACTACAGTCACCACGGTACCATATGGTTTCTCCTATGCAAATATTCCTCCTTAACGTCGGTCGAATAACTGGGGTAGGCGGAGCCTAGGAGGGATCATGTGACCAGCTTTGCTGGGCTCTTTGCCATTTCCTGTTGGGGAAGAGAATATCCCCACAAGTAAGGATGACGCCGTGGACCGGACACACCGTTGGAGAAAGTAATTTATCAGGTAAACATAAATTCTGTTTTTTATCCAAAAAAATGGTATCACTTAAATCATTAAATTGATCTACTTTATGGTGTATCCTAATACAGCTTTGCAACTATATGGAAAATCTGTATTCAAAATATAGATCTGAAGTTCAATTTTTATATATATTTATATATATATATATATATATATATATATATATATATATATATATACACACATTTCATGTTCGGTTTTTATTAAATGTTATTATTATTTTTAATAAATGACATTATGCTTGTTACATGTATTTTGTCCGTTATATTGGTTAATTTATGCAATATACAACCATATTAATACAAATTATAAATGGTTGTTGAAGTCACTGTAACCTTTATTATAAGTCCTATACATTTCTTAACAATAAGTATCAGGTATAATTAAATTCCCCCTGACAAATTGGAATTCATTATGTTCTCAAGGGGTGCTCTCTATACATGTATATAACGACGGATGGTGGTTCAAGTGGGCAGCCTCTGACGAAGTAGGGGGAATCCCTACGAAACGCATAAGGCCACGCCCACCGTCTCTACGTCATCACACTACTACGCTCAGCATTTGCAAGTTGCCGGCTTTTAAGCTTGCATAACAGCTGACTGGATAGTTTTGTGTGGCATATTTTAAACAGAGTAACTGTACTTGTTATATTGAACTTTGCCTGTATGGAACTCTGATGCAATATCTTTGAGAGACCTATATGGTTCCCTGGTGCCTTTAACATACCTCATATTGTTTGAGGTTACATCTTTTTAATCTGGTTTCCAGTACTGTGTATTACATGAGGCAGCAACCTTGAATCCCTGTATCATCTATACCATTTTGGAGCAGCATATCCTTTTTGGTTTATTTTATACAATATAGATATCACTGTTCTTTAGTGTGGGGTGCTTTTATCTTTGTTTGTTTATATGTTCGGATAGGAATATTAACCAGGAAATCGTTGTTCCTTCTTTGTGTCCTAAACCTTCTTCTCATAAAGAGCATTTACTGCACAACCTAGATGTGGTGTGTGCGTTGAAGTACTATTTACAGGCGACTAAGGACTTTTGCCAGTCTTCTGCTTTGTTTGTCGTTTTCTCTGGGAAACGCAAGGGTCAGAAAGCTACGGCTACTTCTCTTTCTTTGTGGCTGAGGAGTATAATTCGTCTGGCCTATGAAACTGCTGGACAGCAGCCTCCTGAGAGAATCACGGCTCATTCCACGAGGGCTGTTTCTTCTTCCTGGGCCTTCAAAAATGAAGCTTCTGTGGAACAGATTTGCAAGGCTGCAACTTGGTCCTCTCTACACACTTTTTTTCCAAATTCTATGAATTTAATAATTTTGCCGCAGCTGAGGCTTCTTTTGGGGAAAGGTTCTTCAAGTGGTGGTGCCTTCTGTTTAGGTTCCCTGTCTTGTCCCTCCCTTATCATCTGTGTCCTCTATCTTGGGTATTGATTCCCAACAGTAATTAATGATGATTTGTGGACTCATCGTGTCATTAGAAAGAAAACTAAATTTATGCTTACCTGATAAATTTATTTATTTCTTGACACGGTGAGTCCACGGCCCGCCCTGTTTTTTCAGACAGTCGTTTTGTTTTGTAAACCTCAGGCACCTCTGCACCTTGTGTTACTTCCTTTCTCTCCTTTTCCTTTGGTCAAATGACTAGGGTTTGTGGAAAGGGAAGTGATACTTAACAGCTTTGCTGTGGTGCTCTTTGCCTCCTCCTGCTGGCCAGGAGTGGTATTCCCAACAGTAATTAATGATGATTCGTGGACTCACTGTGTTAAGAAATAAATACATTTATCAGGTAGGTATAAATTTCGTTTTTTAGTTTGGTCTATTCCTGTATACACACACAGGTTGTCAAAACGGTTTTCTTTCCAAGCTTCAAATTTGTTTGTTGTGGTATTGGCTATTATGACACATTTAAATATATGTTAAATTATTTCTCTAATACTTTTACTAAGAGGTGAGGTCCTAGCAGTTTCTACGGTTACTGAACCAGTTCAATATCTTACTCAAATTTAAATCTGGAAAAGATGAAGATTATTTTGCTGTTTCAGCTAGCTCATATACTTTAAGGGTTCCAGCGCCTATGCTTATGGAGGATAATTCTTTAAAGAAAATAGAAGTTAAAGCTAATTTAGCTAAGGTTTTCTGTGGCTTATTTGTGGTCCCAGTAATTATTTCATGGTTTGAGACAAGCTTGTAGTTCTGTTTACTCTGTTTCCTAGATCTCAAGGTTGCTTCCTGTTCCAAATTTTCAATTGGGCTCTGGAAAACTATTTTAAGATACATGATACTACCTTTGCTTTGGCTAGAAGAACTATACTCTCTTAGAAGACAGCGCTCCGTTCATAGATTCTAAGGGTAAGAAGTTGGAGTTTCTTACAAATAGCTTCCTGCGGAAGTTATGTTGCCTCACCTAGCTGTGGCAAAAGTCCACTCCTACAGTAACTTAGCAGCTAAAGTCACAAGACAGCAAAAAAGGGAGAGGCCAGGAATAACACTTGTCACGAGCGTGACACTTGCCATGATTCTAAAGGTATCTCTTGTATTGTAGGAGCATCAACTCCTTGGTGTAATTCTTTGTTGGAGTTAGTTTCTAAGTGATTATCCCTAGAGGGGATTCTAGAATGCATTTAATGTCTGCGATTAACACAATCCCTCAAGTGTGATGTGTTCATTCAGAAAACTTGCATTGATGCTACAAATACAGCCTTGGCTACTATTGATGGCAGACCCCTAATATTACAGGTGGGATCTGCAGATGTTATGTAAGGTTGAAACTTTTATTGATCACCTTTTAAGGGTTAGACCTTTGTTTGGTTCCAGCTTGGATAGTTCACGGTCATGGGTGGCAAGGGAGCATGTGTGTCTCAGGATAGAAATCTTTAGAGTAAATCCGGCAAATTGTTTCGCTCCTTTCACTAATCCAGAAATCAAACATTTTCAAGAGTTAGTTTCCTCAAAGATTTTCTGGAAGCCCATTCCAGTCTGGATTAATCCAAACAACAGCAGAAGTTACCTTCCAGGGCAAAGCTTGCATGGGAATACAATTTCCAATCCAGATTCATTGCTGGTAGGGGGCAAATTCAGAATGCAGAAGCTAGATGATATGAAAGAACTTGCTTCCGTTTCTGTGTCAGAAAGCAGGAGAGTTTTCTATTCCATCCAATTACAGTCCCAACAATGGAGGGAATTTTCAAGCACATTCTGGATCTGAAATTGTTAAACTAATTATTGAGCTTTCGCTCTCTCTCAGTATGGAAATTATCAGATCTATCCTTCCTGTTTAGTTCTTCAGGCACAGTCTGTGTTAATTATATGAATCATGCTTTCCTGCACATTGTTATCCACAAGGAACATCACTGTTTCCTTGGTCGTTCATTCATAGACAGACATTATCAATTTTTCCTTGGGTTTTGCAACAGCTCCCAGGATTTTCTCAAGCTCTGACTGCTCTACTACTATTATCAAGATCAAGGTGATTAATCGTTCACTTACCCAAGTACAACGGTTTCATTTCTGGAAGTTATTTACTTTTGGTCATATTTTGACTATTTTTGACTGATCAGCTTAAACTTCAATTTGCTTGCCGGAATTTTGCAGTCTCCATCTCTGGAGTCTGGGACTCAGTGCACTGAGGTAGTGGGTCTGATGTTGGTAGAAGCAGACACCATTCCGTTTGCAAGATTTTTCTTGCTCTCCACTTCAGTGAAATGGAGACCATACTAACCTGTTTATAAATCCAATTGGATCTTCAGTCAAATTATCTATTTTCTGATAAATGTTCCCCATCCCAGTTTCTTTGGGAATGGTCTTCTTGTTCTTGGATGTCAATCTCCCGAATTTTACAACATGGTTTAGGCAGGAGTCTTTAGACGAGCACTTTAATGAATCACATTTCTGCAGTTCAGTTTTCTTGCATAGGAGGCTCGCTCGTCTTATAGACATTAAAGCATTTGTTCAGGCCTTGGTTAGAATCAGACCTGTTATCAAATCTATTTCTCCTTCAGGAAATTATACCTAGGTCCTCAAGGTTGTGTATTTCTTACATTTGACACTTTATTTTCTGTGTATCAACAGTCATTGTCCTGGAAGGTTTCTTTCTATTAGAAATGTCATTGACCGTGACAGTTTCTGAATGAATGGTTTTCTTGGATAATATTATCCAGGCATTTCTAGATTCTTTCTTATGTCCTAATCAAAATCTTGAAAGAGAGATTTTTAACCATTCTAGATGTAGTCAGGGAATTTAAGTTTTATCTTCAGGCTTCTAAAGACTTTTGACAGTCTTCCAGTTTGTTTTGTTTTTATGTAGAATTCAGGGCCAGCAGACATCTTCTTTTGCTTTATGGTTGAAGTGTCCAATTCTCTGAGCTTACTTGGAGGCCAGCCAGTTACCACCTTTTATGTCCTACAGCTTATTCAACTCGTTCTATGCCTCCTTCTTAG
The DNA here is from genome assembly GCF_027579735.1 of Bombina bombina. Classification (NCBI taxonomy): domain Eukaryota; kingdom Metazoa; phylum Chordata; class Amphibia; order Anura; family Bombinatoridae; genus Bombina; species Bombina bombina. The sequence goes on along the minus strand of NC_069502.1, from coordinate 933,037,018 downwards.
TCTTTCTAGAATGAGGCAATCGGTAGAAAAAAATTGCAAGGTTGCAACATGGTAGTTTTTTCACACCTTCTATATATTTTGTTATGTTGATGTTTTTTTTCCTCATTTGAGGCAGCTTTTGGCAGAAAGTTTTCTTCAGACTACGTTTCCTAGTAGCAAAAATGTTCCTAGTAATTAGGTGCCTGCCTTTTCCTTTTTTGTCCAACCCATTTTTTCGTGGGCTCCACAGCTTGGGTATTAGTTCCCAGCTGTAAGGGATTTTGTGGACTCTCACCACCAAAACATAATTTATGCTTACCTGATAAATTCCTTTTTTCTTGGTGGTGGGAGTCCACAAATCTGCCCAAGTTTTCTTAGTAGTGGCAGTTTTAGTTTTCACCTCTTTACCCTACCATCTTTCTTACTTCTTCTGCCTATTCTTGGCTAAACAAAATACTGGAACAGTCAGGGAAGTGGGAGTAATATTATATCTCTGTTGTAGAGTGTCTTTGCCTACTCCTGGTGACCAGGTGATGAATTCCAAACAGTAAGGAGTTTTGTACACTCTCACCACCAAGAAAGAAAGGAATTTATTAGGTAAGCATATATTATAGTTTACATAGCTAGCTTGTTGTTTATTACATACAATTGGCATTATTTCTTTTTAAAGCTGTTTTATTTATTCAAAGGATTTAATTTACATCTTTTAAAATGGATAGTTTGTTTAGATCCTTTTATTGAAGATTGTATGATTCATGTATGTGAATAGGTTTTCTGGCTTCTTACTTTCCCAGGGAATGCAAAATCACATCCTACTAGAGTCTGTTAGTTGCTAAGATAAATACAGGACAATTTATTCTTTATTACTATAATTTAAGAGAAGTTTAACATGTAATTATTCTGCAATACTTATTCCAATTATTCACCTGAAAAACCTTTGTTGTTGTTATGATAAGACCTTATTTCATATCCTGTCTCAGTTTCTTTAAAATAAAGCCCCTAATGACTCTCTTTTGTACTCAAGGCTGACGTGTATGAAAGGTACAAAGAGTTCATCGTGAAGTCATTACTTTTTTTTTTTTTACTAAAATTCGATGTTGTGCCACGCTACCCTTTCTCCTGTTTTTGTGTTCCATTTCATACATAACATTTGCATATTTTCATTTTCAGCATGTTTTTTTACCATTATGCAGATATGGTAATAATAATCTGTATCTAGTGTAATATCTCATATTAAATTATATATGTGTGTATATATATATATATATATATATATATATATATATATATATATATATATATATTGATAAATAATGTTTGTGTGTGTTTATACATATATTAGAAGGTTGTATGTGCATTTAGTATTTCATAATACCTGATATACAGTACACATATATATATATATATATACTGTATATATATACTGTATATATGGGCAAATATCACCACAGAAGTGGTCAGGTTACATTGGTACTAATGCACCATAGAACTCTGGGTAAGATTTGCAATAATCTTTGAGGTTCTTCTATGAAATGGGAATTTTAATCTCACAGTTTTATCCCGCCATAACTTAAATAAATATATATATATATATATATGCTACACAAACAGGAACACACTCACCGGACTTGTAAAGTAATCCACCTTTAATAAAGTGTCAAGATAACGTTTTCAGGTTTTACCCCGTCATCAGACATAGACAAAAATGTTTCACACTTACCCCCTTATATCCACATATCACCCAAGTAACTTCCAGCTCTGCCGACACAGACTGAATATTGCGGTGTCCATTCCGTGCAACTGCGCATGCACGGGAGGCACAACAGCAATCCGTGGCGGCCAACTGTAGATAAAAAGTAAAATACTAAAACAGTGCAAAAACGGCATATGGTATGAAGTAAATAAAACATACATCAGCATACAAAGCGGTAGAATAATGCAGTCAAATAATACATTCATAAGTTCAGCAATTCCCTATTTTGTGGGATATCAATATCATATATTGGTTATTGCGGAACAAACTATTGTCTAGATTACGAGTTTTGTCGGTAAGGCCTTGTGTTGCTAACGCTCCGTTCCAGCTCACCGCTCACCTGCAAACAACGCTGGTATTACAAGTTTTTTTCAACCCGGCGTTAGCCTCTAAAAAGTGAGCGTTGAGCAAAATTTAGCTCCACATCTCGCCTCAATACCAGCGTTGCTTACGGTAGCGGTAAGCTGGCTAAACGTGCTTGTGCACGATTTCCCCATAGGAAACAATGGGGCTGAGCTGGCTGAAAAAAAAAACACCTGCAAAAAAGCAGCGTTCAGCTCCTAACGCAGCCCCATTGTTTCCTATGGGAAAATACTTTTTACGTCTACACCTAACACCCTAACATGAACCCCGAGTCTAAACACCCCTAATTTTACACTTATTAACCCCTAATCTGCTGCCCCCAACATCGCCGACACCTACATTATATTTATTAACCCCTACTCTGCCCCCCCCAACGTCGCCGCAACTATATTAAATGTATTAACCCCTAATCTACCGCCGCCGCCAACGTTGCCGCCACTATAATAAAGTTATTAACCCCTAAATCTAAGTCTAACCCTAACACACCCCTAACTTAAATATAATTGAAATAAATCTAAATAAAATAACTACAATTAAATAAATTATTCCTATTTAAAACTAAATACTTACATATAAAATAAACCCTAAGCTAGCTACAATATAACTAATAATTACATTGTAGCTATCTCAGGGTTTATTTTTATTTTACAGGCAACTTTGTATTTATTTTAACTAGGTACAATAGTTATTAAATAGTTATGAACTATTTAATAGCTACCTAGTTAAAATAAATACAAATTTACCTGTAAAATAAACCCTAACCTAAGTTACAATTACGCCTAACACTACACTATAATTAAATGAATTCCCTAAACTAACTACAATTAATTACAATTAAATTAAATAAACTAAATTACAAAAAAAAAAAAAAACACTAAATTACAGAAAATAAAAAAATAATTACAAGAATTTTAAACTAATTACACCTACTCTAATCCCCCTAATAAAATAAAAAAGCCCCGCAAAATAATAAAATTCCCTACCCTATACTAAATTACAAATAGCCCTTAAAAGGGCTTTTTGCGGGGCATTGCCCCAAAGTAATCGGCTCTTTTACCTGTAATACCCCCCAACATTAAAACCCACCACCCACACACCCAACCCTACTCTAAAACCCACCCAATCCCCCCTTAATAAAACCTAACACTAACCCCTTGAAGATCACCCTACCTTGAGACGTCTTCACCCAGCCGGGCACAAGTGGACCTCCAGAGGGGCAGAAGTCTTTATCCGATCCAGTCAGAAGATGACATCCAGACGGGAAGAAGTCTTCATCCAGCCGGCATCTTCTATCTTCATCCATCCAGAGCGGAGCGGGTCCATCTTGAAACCAGCCGACGTGGAGCATCCTCTTCTTCCGACGACTCCTGACGAATTAAGGTTCCTTTAAATGACGTCATCCAAGATGGCGTCCCTTGAATTCCGATTAGCTGATTCTGTCAGCCAGTCGGAATTAAGGTAGGAAAAATCTTATTGGCTGATGCAATCAGCCAATAGGATTGAACTTCAATCCTATTGGCTGATCCAATCAGCCAATAGGATTGAGCTTGTATTCTATTGGCTGTTCCAATCAGCCAATAGAATGCGAGCTCAATCCTATTGGCTGATTGCATCAGCCAATAGGATTTTTCCTACCTTAATTCCGATTGGCTGATAGAATCCTATCAGCCAGTCGGAATTCAAGGGACCCCATCTTGGATGATGTCATTTAAAGGAACCTTCATTCATCGGGAGTCGTCAGAAGAAGAGGATGCTCCGCGTCGGCTGGCTTCAAGATGGACCCGCTCCGGCTGGATGAAGACTTCTGCCCGTCTGGATGTCCTCTTCTGCCCGGATCGGATGAAGACTTCTGCCCCTCTGGAGATCCACTTGTGCCCGGCTGGGTGAAGACGTCTCAAGGTAGGGTGATCATCAGGGGGTTAGTGTTAGGTTTTATTAAGGGGGGATTGGGTGGGTTTTAGAGTAAGGTTGGGTGTGTGGGTGGTGGGTTTTAATGTTGGGGGGGTATTGTTTTTTTTTTTACAGGTAAAAGAGCTGATTACTTTGGGGCAATGCCCCGCAAAAGGCCCTTTTAAGGGCTATTTGTAATTTAGTATAGGGTAGGGAATTTTATTTTGTGGGGCTTTTTTATTTTATTAGGGGGATTAGAGTAGGTGTAATTAGTTTAAAATTCTTGTAATTATTTTTTTTATTTTCTGTAATTTAGTGGGGGGGTTTTCTCGTAAATTATTTTATTTTATTGTAATTAATTGTAGTTAGTTTAGGGAATTAATTTAATTATTGTGTAGTGTTAGGTGCAATTGTAACTTAGGTTAGGTTTTATTTTACAGATAAATTTGTATTTATTTTAACTAGGTAGCTATTAAATAGTTCATAACTATTTAATAACTATTGTACCTAGTTAAAATAAATACAAACTTGCCTGTAAAATAAAATAAAAATAAATCCTAAGCTAGCTACAATGTAACTATTAGTTATATTTTAGCTAGCTTAGGGTTTATTTTACAGGTAAGTATTTAGTTTTAAATAGGAATAGTCTAGTTAATTGTAGTTATTTTATTTTATTTAAATTATATTTAAGTTAGGGGGGTGTTAGGGTTAGACTTAGGTTTAGGGGTTAATAAATTTAGTATAGTGTCGGCGACGTTGTGGGCGGCAGATTAGGGGTTAATAAATGTAGGTAGGTGTCAGCGATGTTAGGGACGGCAGATTAGGGGTTAATAAAATGTAACTATTGTTTGCAAGGCGGGAGTGCGGCGGTTTAGGGGTTAATACATTTATTTAAGTGGCGGTGATGTCCGGTCGGCAGATTAAGGGTTAAAAACTTAGTTAAGTGTTTGGGATGTGGGGGGGGGGGCTCGGTTTAGGGGTTTATAGGTAGTTTATGGGTGTTAGTGTACTTTTTAGCACTTTAGTTAAGAGTTTTATGTTACGTCGTTAGATCATAAAACTACTGACTTTTAAATGCGTTAGGAGTCTTAACAGGAGAGGGTGTACCGCTCACTTTCTCCAAGGTTCGTAATACCAGCATTAGGAAAATCCCATTAAAAAGATAGGATACGCAATTGACGTAAGGGGATTTGCGGTATGCTCGAGTCTCAGAGAAAAAGTGAGAGGTACACCTGTACCTGCCAGACTCGTAATACCAGCGGGCGTTAAAAAGCAGTGTTGGGACCCCTCAACACTGCTTTTTAAGGCTAACGCAAGACTCGTAATCTAGGCGTATAATTGCTAACTTTTCACTTATGGTACCAAAACTACAATTCATTTTTGTTATGGACATAAGTATCCTAATGTGTATAACTTAACTGCCACATCATAAAAAAACAGTGTAGGTCTAGGTGTGTATTGAGCTCCTTCGGGAACCAAGGTTTCAAGGGTGTACATCCATTTAATCTCCCTCTGCAGGAGTAGTCTAACCCTATTTCCTCCCCTCAGTAGAGGTGGTATATGATCAATAATAATATAGCGTAGATCAGAAACTGTATGCTTGTGTTGTTCCAAATGTCTAGCCACCGGTTGCTCCGAACTGCCAGAATTAATTGCAGCCCAGATAGCAACACCGGTGTCTAGCCATCCTGGTCCTCAGGTCATCTTATGTTTTCCCAATATAAAATTTCCCACATGGGCAATGTAACATATAAGCAATTAATTTTGTGGTACAGGTAACCCTCGATCTTATTCATATCTCTTATTTTTGAGAAGATGGTTGAAGAATTTACTTTGAGTTAGTCCCCCACAGGTGGTGCAGCCATTTCTGCTAGTACCCAGCCATGTCTTCTGGACATAGCTTGGTCTGTAGTCTGGGCGTAATAGCAAGCCTTTCAAGGACCGACCCCTTCTATATCCAATCATGGGGGCTTCGTATGACTCAAAGGGTAATGACGTGTCTGTTTTGACTATGTCCCAATGCTTCCTTAATATCTTGGGGAAATCCATTGTAGCCGGTGTAAAGGTGGTAGAAAACATAATTCTTGTTGCATACTGCTTCACCTCCTTTTTGGCTAGTGCTTGTTCCTGTGAGAGATCTACATATTCATCCAGAGCTCGACGTAGCCATTTCCTATTCCATCCCCTTTTTTCAAACTTGGAATACATCTCACCAAGATGTTCTTTCTTAAGGTGGTTCATTAGAAGTATTTCTGACCTCTCATTTAAGTTGAGATATAGGTAGAGCTTTTTTAAGGCTCGGAGGGTGACAGCTGGTACCTTCCAGCAGAGAGTTTCTGTCGGTGGGTTTATGGAACAGAGTTGTGCATATCACATCCTCACATCTAAACAACCTTAAGTCTAAAAAGTCAATAGACTCAGTACTGTGGGTCATCTTAAAACTGAGATTGTTATTTTCTGAATTCAAAACTGAAAACCACTGTTGTTGATCCTCCTCCTATTCCTCCCCAGACAATAAAGAGGTTATCAATATACCTTTTAAATACCTGGACCCTATTGTCCTTAAATGATTGTGACTGCATTACTTCGAAGTATGCCATATATACATACATACACAAATACACTATATATATATATATATATATATATATATATATATATATATATATATATATATATATATATGTGTGTGTGTGTATGTTTGTGAGTGTTTATATACATAGATTAGGTTTTATGTACATCTAGTATTTCATAATACCTAATCTACAGTGTTTTTTGTTACATATTACATGTTGCTGTATATGAATCACTGATGGTTTGTTTGCTTTGAGTATTAGTAGGATTAGCTGTGGCTCTGCCTGAAGTGGGTTTTTTTTTTCCCCCACAGCTTACTGCTTTTGCAAGGTACACACTTTGAGGGTTGCCATTTTAAGCCATAGACAACCCTACAGTTCACTACATTTTTTATTTAATTACCATTAAATGCCTCTGTCTGTTGATACTGACATTAAAGGACCAGTCAACACAGTAGATTTGCATAATCAACAAATGCAAGATAACAAGACAATGCAATAGCACTTAGTCTGAACTTCAAATGAGTAATAGATTTTTTTTCTGACAATTTTAAAAGTTATGTCTTTTTCCACTCCCCCTATACCATGTGACAGCCATCAGCTATTCACAAATGCATACACGTACCATGTGACAGCAATCAGCCATTCACAAATGCATATACGTTTATTCTTGCACATGCTCAGTAGGAGCTGGTGACTCAAAAAGGTTAAATATAAAAAGACTGTGCACATTTTGTTAATGGAAGTAAATTGGAAACATGTTCTATCTGCATAATGAAAGGTTAATTTTGATTGAGTTTCCCTTTAAAGCTTTATTCTAGCTCAAATTATTCTAAGACTGTAAAACCCCAAAATAGTTTGCTTAGCTCCCTAATTAGCACCATGGACAAGTAAACAATGCTGATTTTGGAGTAAAGGGATAGTAATGCCCAAATTAAACTTTGTGATTCAAATATAACCAAGTAATTTTAAACAACTGTTCATTTTACTTCTATTAAGAAATCTGAGAAGCAAACCTAGGTAGAGCTCAGTAGCAGCAATGCACTACTGGGAGGTAGCTGCTGATTGGTGTCTTCACATATATACCTCTTGTCATTGGCTCCCTGGAACGGCTCAGCTAACTCCCATTAGTGCATTGCTGTTTGTCAAACAAAGAATACCAAGAGAATGAAACAAAATTTCACAAGAGAAGTAAATTGGAAGTTGTTTAAAATTGTATGCTCTATCGCAATGTGTAGAGACACTCTATTACAACATGCCTCATTCCAGGAAACAATGAGCTTTGCCCATTCAAAAGTGAAGTGTCACATTAGAGTTTTTTTGTTTAATGCATTGGTGAAGTTAACACAGTGCAAAGCTACTCAAAAATAACATGAAAAATTGAATTTCTAAAGGGTTGACATGATCTTGAATTTAAAAATATTAGAAAAGCCATGCAAGACACCATTCAATTCTCTTTTAAAGTATTAGCTTAGAAACTAATATCTCTTGATTATTAAACATGTTGAGTTAAAGGGACAGTCAATGCTAACATTGTTATTGTTTAAATAGATAGATAACGTCTTTACTACCCATTCCCCAGCTTTGCACAACCAACATTGTTATATTAATATACTTTGACATTCAAACCTCTAAATTTCTGCCTGTTTCTAAGCCACTAAAGACAGCCTCTTAATCGCATGCTTTTTATTAGCTTTTCACAACAGGAGACTGCTAGTTCATGTGAGCCATATAGATAATGTTGTGCTCACACCTGTGGGTTCTGCACAACACAGCTAAAATGCAAGTCAATAGATAATTAATAAAAAATCATGTGATCAGGGGGCTGTCAAAAGAGGCTTAGATAGAAGTAATCACAGAGGTTAAAAGTATATTAATATAACCATGTTGGCTGTGCAAAACTGGGGAATGGGTAATAATAACGTAACATTTTTTAGTTGACTGTCCCTTTAATTGGATGTGATAATGCATTATATTGTGTTAATCAATATTTAACCATGGCATTTAAAAAAATGCTTTGTCACTGTGGTTGCATAAACCACTTACTGTAAAGCTTAGTGCTTCCCTAAAATTTCTTAACTCAAGAGTACATGAACCTAGAAACATAGATATTAATTTTATTTTTTATATTTCAAGCAAACAATTCACAAGTTTCCTAACCCCAATGTTTTTGGGTTTTTTCGCAATCAGCACCTTTGTTGATATGTTTGTTTTTTTGTTTTCTTTTTTCTTTTTACTCGATGTGTCAATTTGGCAGTTCATAAAAACAAACGGCTAGATTACTAGTCTTGCGTTAGCCTTAAAAAGCAGCGTTGAGAGGTCCCAACGCTGCTTTTTAACGGCCACTTGTATTACGAGTCTGGCAGGTACAGATGTAGCGCTCACTTTTCTTCCGCGACTCGAGCTTACCACAAATCCCCTTACGTAAATTGTGTATCCTATCTTTTTAATGGGATTTGCCTAACGCCGGTATTACGAGTCTTGGAAGAAGTGAGCAGTAGACCCTCTCCTGTCAAGACTCCTACCGCATTTAAAAGTCAGTAGTTAAGAGTTTTATGGGCTAACGCCGTAACATACTTAACTAAAGTGCTATAAAGTACACTAACACCCATAAACTACCTATTAACCCCTAAACCGAGGCTCCTCCACATCGCAAATACTTAAATAAAGTTTTTAACCCCTAATCTGCCAACCGGACATCGCCGCCACTTTAATAAATATATTAACCCCTAAACCGCCACACTCCCACCTCGCAAACACTAGTTAAATTTTATTAACCCCTAATCTGCCGTCCCTAACATCACCGACACCTACCTACATTTATTAACCCCTAATCTGCCGCCCCAACGTCGCTGCTACTATATTAAATTTATTAACCCCTAAACCTAAGTCTAACCCTAAGTCTAACCCCCCTAACTTAAATATAATTTAAATAAAACGAAATAAAATTACTATCATTAACTAAATAATTCCTATTTAAAACTAAATACTTACCTATAAAATAAACTCTAAGCTAGCTAAAATATAACTAATAGTTACATTTGTAGCTATTTTAGGATTTATTTTTATTTTACAAGCAACTTTGTATTTATTTTAACTAGGTACAATAGTTATTAAATAGTTATTAACTATTTAATAACTACCTAGATAAAATAAATACAAAAGTACCTGTAAAATAAATCCTAACCTAAATTACAATTACACCTAACACTACACTATCATTAAATTAATTTACTAAATTACCTACAATTAACTACAACTAAATAAAATAAACTAAAGTATGAAAAAAACACTAAATTACAGAAAAAAAATAATTACAAGAATTTTAAACTAATTACACCTAATCTAATCCCCCTAATAAAATAAAAAGCCCCCAAAAATAATAAAAATCCCTACCCTATACTAAATTACAAATAGCCCTTGAAAGGGCCTTTTGCGGGGCATTGCCCCAAAGTAATCAGCTCTTTTACCTGTAAAAAAAATCTGGATGGATGAAGAGAGAAGATGCCGCCTGGATGAAGACTTCTGCCCATCTGGAGGTCCTCTTCTGCCTGGATCGGATGAAGACTTCTGCCCTTCTGGAGGACCACTTCTGCCCGGCTGGGTGAAGACGTCTCGCGGAAGGGTGATCTTCAAGGGTGTAGTGTTAGATTTTATTAAGGGGGGATTGGGTGGGTTTTAGAGTAGGGTTGTGTGTGTGGGTGGTGGGTTTTAATGTTGGGGGGGTATTTATTTATTTTTTTACAGGTAAAAGAGCTGATTACTTTGGGGCAATGCCCCGCCAAAAGCCCTTTTAAGGGCTATTTGTAATTTAGTATAGGGTAGGGATTTTAATTATTTTGGGGGGGCTTTTTTATTTTATTAGGGGGATTAGATTAGGTCTAATTAGTTTAAAATTCTTGTAATTATTTTATTTTTTTCTGTAATTTAGTGGGGGGTTTTTCGTACTTTAGTTTATTTAATTGTAATTAATTATAGGTAATTTAGTTAATTTATTTAATGATAGTGTAGTGTTAGGTGTAATTGTAGAAAAATATATACAGCGCTTAAAAAGTCTAAAGATTTTCCAAGCCACTCCCTGACCACCTCTCCAAAATGGCCACAGTAAAAAACTGAAAATACAAAAAATGAGAGGGCGCTGATAGCCAGGAAAATCAACACACTTAAAGGGACATGAAAACCAATTTTCTTTCATGTAATTAACAAGAGTCCATGAGCTAGTGACGTATGGGATATACATTCCTACCAGGAGGGGCAAAGTTTCCCAAACCTTAAAATGCCTATAAATACACCCCTCACCACACCCACAAATCAGTTTTACAAACTTTGCCTCCAAGGGAGGTGGTGAAGTAAGTTTGTGCTAGATTCTACGTTGATATGCGCTCCGCAGCAAGTTGGAGCCCGGTTTTCCTCTCAGCGTGCAGTGAATGTCAGAGGGATGTGAGGAGAGTATTGCCTATTGAATGCAGTGATCTCCTTCTACGGGGTCTATTTCATAAGGTTCTCTGTTATCGGTCGTAGAGATTCATCTCTTACCTCCCTTTTCAGATCGACGATATACTCTTATATTTACCATTTCCTCTACTGATTCTCGTTTCAGTACTGGTTTGGCTTTCTACAAACATGTAGATGAGTGTCCTGGGGTAAGTAAGTCTTATTTTCTGTGACACTCTAAGCTATGGTTGGGCACTTTATTTATAAAGTTCTAAATATATGTATTCAAACATTTATTTGCCTTGACTCAGAATGTTCAACTTTCCTTATTTCCAGACAGTCAGTTTCATATTTGGGATTATGCTTTAAATTATCATATTTTTTCTTACCTCAAAAATTTGACTTTTTCCCTGTGGGCTGTTAGGCTCGCGGGGGCTGAAAATGCTTCATTTTATTGCGTCATTCTTGGCGCGGACTTTTTTGGCGCAAAAATTCTTTTCCGTTTCCGGCGTCATACGTGTCGCCGGAAGTTGCGTCATTTTTGACGTTATTTTGCGCCAAAAATGTCGGCGTTCCGGATGTGGCGTCATTTTTGGCGCCAAAAGCATTTTGGCGCCAAAAAATATGGGCGTCGCTTTTGTCTCCACATTATTTCAGTCTCATTTTTCATTTGCTTCTGGTTGCTAGAAGCTTGATGTTTGGCATTTTTTTCCCATTCCTGAAACTGTCTTATAAGGAATTTGATCTATTTTGCTTTATATGTTGTTTTTTCTCTTACATATTGCAAGATGTCTCACGTTGCATCTGAGCCAGAAGATACTACAGGAAAACCACTGCCTGCTGGATCTACCAAAGCTAAGTGTATCTGCTGTAAACTTTTGGTAGCTATTCCTCCAGCTGTTGTTTGTAATAATTGTTATGACAAACTTGTTAAAGCAGATAATATTTCCTTTAGTGATGTACCATTGCCTGTTGCAGTTCCCTCAACATCTAAGGTGCAGAATGTTCCTGATAACATAAGAGATTTTGTTTCTGAATCCATAAAGAAGGCTTTGTCTGTTATTTCTCCTTCTAGTAAACGTAAAAAGTCTTTTAAATCTTCTCTCTCTACAGATGAATTTTTAAATGAACACCATCATTCTGATTCTTTGGACTCTTCTGGTTCAGAGGATTCTGTCTCAGAGATTGATGCTGATAAATCTTCATATTTATTTAAGATGGAATTTATTCGCTCTTTACTTAAAGAAGTACTAATTGCTTTAGAAATAGAGGATTCTAGTCCTCTTGATACTAATTCTATACGTTTGGATAAGGTTTTTAAAGCTCCTGCGGTTATTCCAGAAGTCTTTCCTGTTCCTAATGCTATTTCTGCAGTAATTGCTAAGGAATGGGATAAATTGGGTAATTCATTTACTCCTTCTAAACGTTTTAAGCAATTATATCCTGTTCCGCCTGACAGGTTAGAATTTTGGGACAAAATCCCTAAAGTTGATGGGGCTATTTCTTCCCTTGCTAAACGTACTACCATTCCTACGTCAGATGGTACCTCGTTTAAGGATCCTTTAGATAGAAAAATTGAATCTTTTCTAAGAAAAGCTTATCTATGTTCAGGTAATCTTCTTAGACCTGCTATATCATTGGCTGATGTTGCTGCAGCTTCAACTTTTTGGTTGGAAACTCTAGCGCAACAAGTAACAAATCGTGATTCTCATGATATTATTATTCTTCTCCAGCATGCTAATAATTTCATTTGTGATGCCATTTTTGATATTATTAGAGTTGATGTTAGATCTATGTCTCTGGCTATCTTAGCCAGAAGAGCTTTATGGCTTAAGACTTGGAATGCTGATATGGCTTCTAAATCAACTCTACTTTCCATTTCTTTCCAGGGAAACAAATTATTTGGTTCTCAGTTGGATTCTATTATTTCAACTGTTACTGGTGGGAAAGGAACTTTTTTACCACAGGATAAAAAGTCTAAAGGTAAAAACAGGGCTAACAATCGTTTTCGTTCCTTTCGTTTCAACAAAGAACAAAAGCCTGATCCTTCGTCCTCAGGAGCAGTTTCAGTTTGGAAACCATCTCCAGTCTGGAATAAATCCAAGCCTGCTAGAAAGGCAAAGCCTGCTTCTAAGTTCACATGAAGGTACGGCCCTCATTCCAGTTCAGCTGGTAGGGGGCAGGTTACGTTTTTTCAAAGAAATTTGGATCAATTCTGTTCACAATCTTTGGATTCAGAACATTGTTTCAGAAGGGTACAGAATTGGTTTCAAGATGAGACCTCCTGCAAAGAGATTTTTTCTTTCCCATGTCCCAGTAAATCCAGTGAAAGCTCAAGCATTTCTGAATTGTGTTTCAGATCTAGAGTTGGCTGGAGTAATTATGCCAGTTCCAGTTCCGGAACAGGGGATGGGGTTTTATTCAAATCTCTTCATTGTACCAAAGAAGGAGAATTCCTTCAGACCAGTTCTGGATCTAAAATTATTGAATCGTTATGTAAGGATACCAACGTTCAAGATGGTAACTGTAAGGACTATATTGCCTTTTGTTCAGCAAGGGAATTATATGTCCACAATAGATTTACAGGATGCATATCTGCATATTCCGATTCATCCAGATCATTATCAGTTCCTGAGATTCTCTTTTCTAGACAAGCATTACCAATTTGTGGCTCTACCGTTTGGCCTTGCTACAGCTCCAAGAATTTTCACAAAGATTCTCGGTGCCCTTCTGTCTGTAATCAGAGAACAGGGTATTGTGGTATTTCCTTATTTGGACGATATCTTGGTACTTGCTCCGTCTTTACATTTAGCAGAGTCTCATACGAATCGACTTGTGTTGTTTCTTCAAGATCATGGTTGGAGGATCAATTTACCAAAAAGTTCTTTGATTCCTCAAACAAGGGTAACCTTTCTGGGTTTCCAGATAGATTCAGTGTCCATGACTTTGTCTTTAACAGACAAGAGACGTCTAAAATTGATTACAGCCTGTCGAAACCTTCAGTCTCAATCATTCCCTTCGGTAGCCTTATGCATGGAAATTCTAGGTCTTATGACTGCTGCATCGGACGCGATCCCCTTTGCTCGTTTTCACATGCGACCTCTTCAGCTCTGTATGCTGAACCAATGGTGCAGGGATTACACGAAGATATATCAATTAATATCTTTAAAACCGATTGTTCGGCACTCTCTAACGTGGTGGACAGATCACCATCGTTTAATTCAGGGGGCTTCTTTTGTTCTTCCGACCTGGACTGTAATTTCAACAGATGCAAGTCTCACAGGTTGGGGAGCTGTGTGGGGATCTCTGACGGCACAAGGAGTTGGGGAATCTCAGGAGGTGAGATTACCGATCAATATCTTGGAACTCCGTGCAGTTTTCAGAGCTCTTCAGTTTTGGCCTCTTCTGAAGAGAGAATCGTTCATTTGTTTTCAGACAGACAATGTCACAACTGTGGCATACATCAATCATCAAGGAGGGACTCACAGTCCTCTGGCTATGAAAGAAGTATCTCGAATTTTGGTTTGGGCGGAATCCAGCTCCTGTCTAATCTCTGCGGTTCATATCCCAGGTGTAGACAATTGGGAAGCGGATTATCTCAGTCGCCAAACGTTGCATCCGGGCGAATGGTCTCTTCACCCAGAGGTATTTCTTCAGATTGTTCAATTGTGGGGGCTCCCAGAGATAGATCTGATGGCCTCTCATCTAAACAAGAAACTTCCCAGGTATCTGTCCAGATCCCGGGATCCTCAGGCGGAGGCAGTGGATGCATTATCACTTCCTTGGAAGTATCATCCTGCCTATATCTTTCCGCCTCTAGTTCTTCTTCCAAGAGTAATCTCCAAGATTCTGAGGGAATGCTCGTTTGTTCTGCTAATAGCTCCGGCATGGCCTCACAGGTTTTGGTATGCGGATCTTGTCCGGATGGCATCTTGCCAGCCATGGACTCTTCCGTTAAGACCAGACCTTCTGTCACAAGGTCCTTTTTTCCATCCGGATCTGAAATCCTTAAATTTAAAGGTATGGAGATTGAACGCTTGATTCTTGGTCATAGAGGTTTCTCTGACTCCGTGATTAATACTATGTTACAGGCTCGTAAATCTGTATCTCGAGAGATATATTATAGAGTCTGGAAGACTTATATTTCTTGGTGTCTTTCTCATCATTTTTCTTGGCATTCTTTTAGAATACCGAGAATTTTACAGTTTCTTCAGGATGGTTTAGATAAGGGTTTGTCTGCAAGTTCTTTGAAAGGACAAATCTCCGCTCTTTCTGTTCTTTTTCACAGAAAGATTGCTATTCTTCCTGATATTCATTGTTTTGTACAAGCTTTGGTTCGTATAAAACCTGTTATTAAGTCAATTTCTCCTCCTTGGAGTTTGAATTTGGTTCTGGGAGCTCTTCAAGCTCCTCCGTTTGAACCTATGCATTCATTGGACATTAAATTACTTTCTTGGAAAGTTTTGTTCCTTTTGGCCATCTCTTCTGCTAGAAGAGTTTCTGAATTATCTGCTCTTTCGTGTGAGTCTCCTTTTCTGATTTTTCATCAGGATAAGGCGGTGTTGCGAACTTCTTTTGAATTTTTACCTAAAGTTGTGAATTCCAACAACATTAGTAGAGAAATTGTGGTTCCTTCATTATGTCCTAATCCTAAGAATTCTAAGGAGAAATCATTGCATTCTTTGGATGTTGTTAGAGCTTTGAAATATTATGTTGAAGCTACGAAATCTTTCCGTAAGACTTCTAGTCTATTTGTTATCTTTTCCGGTTCTAGGAAAGGCCAGAAAGCTTCTGCCATTTCTTTGGCATCTTGGTTGAAATCTTTAATTCATCTTGCCTATGTTGAGTCGGGTAAAATTCCGCCTCAAAAAACTGAAAATACAAAAAATGAGAGGGCGCTGATAGCCAGGAAAATCAACACACTTAAAGGGACATGAAAACCAATTTTTTTCTTTCGTGATTTAGAAAGAGCATGTCATTTTAAACAACTTTCTAATTTACTCCTATTATTTAATTTGCTTCATTCTCTTGATATCACTTGCTGAAAAGCATATCTAGATATGCTCAGTAGCTGCTGCTTGGTTGCTGCACCTAGAGGCCTTGTGTGATTGGCTCACACATGTGCATTGCTATTTCTTCAACAAAGGATATCTAAAGAATTGAGCAAATTAGATAATAGAAGTAAATTGGAAAGTTGTTTAAAATTGCATGCCCTATCTGAATCATGAAAGTTTAATTTTGACTAGACTGTCCCTTTAATCTGTAAATACTATAGTGTAAAAATAGTCAACGAAATGAAGAAATAAAAAAGTTTTTACTACAATGAATCACAATAAAAACACAAGGGACGTCTCCCTAATGAAATTACATTAATATAACTTACATATAACATAGACAGAACATATTGGAAAAGAAAAATATATATTATTTTCTGGCCAGAATACCACCCTAAGAAAAAATATATATAAAAAAATATAAAAAAGAAAAAAATGTGTTTATCAAAAACCTATGTTAAAAATACATAAAAATCACAAAATTTCATCAAAATTGTGGCTCCCAATGTTCATAGTATTGAAACAATAATATTGTCCATAAAAAATCCAATTCGAGATAAAGTTGATGTTAGGGTTGGATGATATAATGACTAAATGTTAGTTGATACTTTTCGTTATTACAGCTGATTGGATTGCAACTTTGTTGCTAAGCGAAAGTTAATGTAGTGCTTGGACAAAATTTATAATCCACCTTATATCGGGAGTGTATAGAAACACTTATGTGTGAACATTTAGAACAGTCTCTTGTATGTGAGCCAAAACATTATCAGAAAACAGCACTCCGAAACACCTTGCCAGATCACTTATATACTGGTGTAATCTGTGTGATACTGCTCACCTTTAGGGAGAATGATAGCGGTTGCTCCAAATGTAATATGACAGCCTCAGTTCGTAACTGAACTTTCACACTAACCGCTTGTGATGATGTCCGATGTCAACGTCTCATTGAAAGATCGCCGCTCCTAACGCCTCTCAGAACAAACAGGAGCCCGGCAGCAGCAGAAGTGACTTCACCTGTGAAAACCCACACTTAGCGTATGACACGTGCGGGCAAAGGACTAGGTACTTAGTAAGAATTGCTCTTTGCAGGTCAAACAACTTCCTTCCTTCTACGCGTTTCACCCAATGTAGGGCTTTATCAAGATCTTAGGTACCTAGTCCTTTGCCCGTGAGTTTCATACGCTATGTGCGGGTTTTCACAGGTGAAGTCACTTCTGCTGCTGCCGGGCTCCTGTTTGTTCTGAGAGGCGTTAGGAGCGGCTGTCTTTCAATGAGACGTTGACATCGGACATCATCACAAGCGGTTAGTGTGAAAGTTCAGTTACGAACTGAGGCTGTCATATTACATTTGGAGCAACCGCTATCATTCTCCCTAAAGATGAGCAGTATCACACAGATTACACCAGTATATAAGTGATCTGGCAAGGCGCTTCGGAGTGCTGTTTTCTGATCATGTTTTGGCTCACATACAAGAGACTGTTCTAAACGTTCACACGTAAGTGTTTCTATACACTCCCGATATAAGGTGGATTATAAATTTTGTCCAAGCACTACATTAACTTTTGCTTAGCAACAAAGTTGCAATCCAATCAGCTGTAATAACGAAAAGTATCAATTAACATTTAATCATTATATGATCCAGCCCTAACATCAACTTTATCTCGAATCAGATTTTTTATGGACAATATTATTGTTTCAATACTATGAACATTGGGAGCCACAATTTTGATGAATTTTTGTGATTTTTATGTATTTTTAACATAGGTTTTTGATAAACACATTTTTTTCTTTTTTATATTTTTTTACATATATTTTTTCTTAGGGTGGTATTCTGGCCAGAAAATAATATATATTTTTCTTTTCCGATATGTACTGTCTATTTTATATGTAAGTTATATTAATGTAATTTCATTAGGGAGACGTCCCTTGTGTTTTTATTGTGATTCATTGTAGTAAAACCTTTTTTATTTCTTCATTTCGTTGACTAATTTTTACACTATAGTATTTACAGATTAAGTGTGTTGATTTTCCTGGCTATCAGCGCCCTCTCATTTTTTGTATTTTCTGTAATTGTAACTTAGGTTAGGGTTTATTTTACAGGTAAATTTATACTTATTTTAACTATGAAGTTATTAAATAGTTAATAACTATTTAATAACTATTATACCTAGTTAAAATAAATACTAAGTTGCCTGTAAAATAAAAATAAACCTTAAGCTAGATAAATGTAACTATTAGTTATATTGTAGCTAGCTTAGGGTTTATTTTATAGGTAAGTATTTAGTTTTAAATAGGAATACTTTAGTTAATTGTAGTAATTTTATTTAGATTATTTTAAATTATATTTAAATTAGGTGGGGTTAGGGTTAGACTTAGATTTAGGGGTTAATAACTTTATTTTAGTGGCGGCGTCGTTGGCGGCGGCAGATTAGGGGTTAATAAGTGTAGTTAGGTGGCGGCAACATTGGGGACGGCAGAGTAGGGGTTAATAAATAAAAAGTAGGTGTTGGCGATGTTGGGGGCAGCATATTAGGGGTTCATAGGGATAATGTAGGTGACGGCAGTGTCCGGAGCGGCAGATTAGGGGTTAATAAGTGTAATATTAGGGGTGTTTAGACTCGGGGTTCATGTTAGGGAGTTAGGTGTAAACATAACTTTTGTTTCCCCATAGGAATCAATGGGGCTGCGTTAGAAGCTGAACGCTGCTTTTTTGCAGGTGTTAGGTTTTTTTTCAGCAGATTCTGCCCCATTGATTCCTATGGGGATATCGGGCACAAGCACGTTTTGCCAGCTCACCGCTACCATAAGCAACGTAGGTATTGAGGTGAGATGTGGAGCTATATTTTGCTCTACGCTCACCTTTTTGTGGCTAACGCCAGGTTTAAAAATACCTGTAATACCAGCATTGTCTTAAGTGAGCAGTGAAAAAAAAATGCTTGTTAGCAACGCACCCCTGTTACCGCAAAACTCGGAATCTCTGTGAAAGTTATTGGGGGAAAATAGTAACATAAATCAGATAATTGAGGAATCATTCCTTAAATCAGATGGGACTTCACTTTCAAACTGGAGTGGGTACATCAAGTGATTCATGCAACCCTAAACAATTTGTGAGTGCAAAGTCCAATAGGACAATTTCGATGTGTGCATCTAAGCGAGTGATGACTATTTTGTGTGTTGTGTTTAAGATTGCTTACTTTTTTCTATTTACAAAAAAAAACATTTAAAAACCATATGCAGTGACAAAACCCTTAATCCGGAATTTCAAAATCCAAACTTATTCTGAAATCCAAACTAATTAATATTTGTTAAAAATAAAATTATCAAAAATTACAAATTTTTACTGTCAGTAAATCACAATCTTCTCTCTCTGTGTTTGGTTTAGTTTTTGTGTTCTAAAATGCAAATAATAGTCTATATTTACTTATTTATTTAAAACAACAAATATATAACCGTTTTGATTACAGTACTGTACTATCGTTCTGAGGGTACTATGAATACAAAAGTATTAACAATAATGTAAAACTACCTTTAGGTTGCATGTTTAAGCTGTATTATGGCATGTAAATATTGCCTGAGTATCATAAGATTTTTTTGTTTACACTTCCCTCTCCGAACTGTCCCCTTTTTTTTTATAAATGCAAATATTCCAAAATCCAAACTATTCTGAAGTCCAAACCTTTCCCAGTCCCAAGCAGTTGGGATAAAGGTTTATATAAGGTGTGTATATATGTGGGTATATGTATGAGTGTATATGTATGTGTATATGTATGGATATATATATATATATATATATATATATATTTCTCCTGTTAAGTGTAGTCAGTCCACGGGTCATCCATTACTTATGGGATTATATCTCCTCCCTAACAGGAAGTGCAAGAGGATCACCCAAGCAGAGCTGCTATATAGCTCCTCCCCTCTACGTCATATCCAGTCATTCTCTTGCACCTAACTAATAGATAGGACGCAAAATGAGGAAGAAGGACTAATAGATAGGACGTGTGAGAGGACTGTGGTGTGTTAAACTTAGTTTTTTATTTCTTCAATCAAAAGTTTGTTATTTTAAACGGCACCGGAGTGTGTTGTTTTTTCTCAGGCAGCATTAGAAGAAGAATCTTCCTGAGTTTTGTCTATGATCTTAGCGGTCGTAACTAAGATCCACTTGCTGTTCTCGGCCATTCTGAGGAGTGAGGTAACTTCAGAACAGGGGATAGCATGCAGGGCCCACCTGCAAGGAGGTATGTGCAGTATATTATTTTCTAAGGAATGGAATTGACTGAGAAAATACTGCTAATACCGATGTAATGTAAGTGCAGCCTTAAATGCAGTAGTAGCGACTGGTATCAGGCTGACATGTATGTATGTATACTCTGAGGTATTTCTGGGGAATGGAATTCACTAAGAAAATACTGTCTATATTAAAGTAATATTTGAGCCTGCACTGTAGTGAAAGCGACTAGCAGCAGGCTTATTAATAACACTTCATAATTTTCATTTTAAAAACGTTTACTGGCATGTTAATCGTTTTTTCTGAGGTACTTGGTGATAAAACTTTATGGGCATGATTTTTACCACATGGCTGTCGTTTGTTTCTGAATAAAAACAGTTTACTGAGCTTCCCCACTGTTGTAATATGAGTGGGAGGGGCCTATTTTAGCGCTTTATTGCGCAGTAAAAATTTAGTCACAGTCTTCCTGTTTTTTTCCTCCATGATCCAGGATGTCTCTACAGAGCCCAGGGGTCTCCAAAACTAGTTTTGAGGGAGGTAATCAGTCACAGAAGATCTGTGACAGTGTGTTTGACTGTGATAAAAAACGTTTATTATTTCAACTGTTATCCGTTTTGGGTATTAAGGGGTTAATCATCCTTTTGCTTGTGGGTGCAATTCTCTACTAACTTTATACATTTTCTGTTAAAATTTGGTTGTTTTAACATATTTGGTTCATCGTTAATTCAACTGTGTCACATTTTTATGTTTCTTAAAGGCGCAGTAGCGTTGTTTATATAGCTTGTAAATTTATTTAAAAGTTTTTTTCCAAGCTTGCTAGTGTTATTGCTAGTCTGTTTAAACATGTCTGACACAGATGAAGCTGTTTGTTTAATATGTTTAAAGGCCAATGTGGAGCCCAATAGAAATTTGTGCACTCAATGTATAGATGTTACTTTGAATAAAAGTCAAACTTTATATGTGAAAAATATATCACCAGACAACGAGGGGGAAGTTATTCCGACTAACTCTCCTCACGTGTCAGTACCTTCGCCTCCCGCTCAGGAGGTGCGTGATATTGTGGCGCCAAGTACATCAGGGCGGCCCATACAAATCACTTTGCAAGACATGGCTAATGTTATGACTGAAGTACTATCTAAACTGCCAGAATTTAGAGGTAAACGAGATCACTCTGGAATAAGAACAGAGTGCGCTGATAATAATAGAGCCATGTCTGATACTGCGTCACAATTTGCAGAACATGAGGACGGAGAGCTTCATTCTGTGGGTGACGGATCTGATCCAAGTAAACTGGATTCAGACATTTCAAATTTTAAATTTAAGCTTGAGAACCACCGTGTATTACTAGGGGAGGTTTTAGCGGCTCTGAATGATTGTAACACGGTTGCAATTCCAGAGAAAGTATGTAGGCTGGATAAATACTTTGCGGTACCGGCGTGTACTGACGTTTTTCCTATACCTAAGAGGCTTACAGAAATTGTTAACAAGGAGTGGGATAGACCCCGGTGTGCCTTTTTCACCCCCTCCTATATTTAGAAAAATGTTTCCAATAGACGCCACCACACGGGACTTATGGCAGACGGTCCCTAAGGTGGAGGGAGCAGTTTCTACTCTGGCTAAGCGCACCACTATCCCGGTGGAGGATAGCTGTGCTTTTTCAGATCCAATGGATAAAAAGTTAGAGGGTTACCTTAAGAAAATGTTTGTTCAACAAGGTTTTATATTACAACCCCTTGCATGCATTGCGCCTGTCACTGCTGCGGCAGCATTCTGGTTTGAGTCTCTGGAAGAGACCCTTGACAAAGCTCCATTGGATGAGATTATAAACAAGCGTAAAGCCCTTAAGCTAGCTAATTCATTTATTTCTGATGCCGTAGTACACTTAACCAAACTTACGGCTAAGAACTCCGGATTCGCCATTCAAGCGCGTAGAGCGCTGTGGCTTAAATCCTGGTCAGCTGATGTGACTTCTAAATCTAAATTGCTTAATATTCCTTTCAAAGGGCAGACATTATTCGGGCCCGGTTTGAAAGAAATTATCGCTGACATTACTGGAGGTAAGGGCCATGCCCTGCCTCAAGACAGGGCCAAACCAAGGGCTAAACAGTCTAATTTTCGTGCCTTTCGTAACTTCAAGGCAGGAGCAGCATCAACTTCCTCCGCTCCAAGACAGGAAGGAACTGTTGCTCGCTACAGACAGGGCTGGAAACCTAACCAGTCCTGGAACAAGGGCAAGCAGGCCAGAAAACCTGCTGCTGCCCCTAAGACAGCATGAATTGAGGGCCCCCGATCCGGAAACGGATCTAGTGGGGGGCAGACTTTCTCTCTTCGCCCAGGCTTGGGCAAGAGATGTCCAGGATCCCTGGGCGTTGGAGATCATATCTCAGGGATATCTTCTGGACTTCAAAGCTTCTCCTCCAAAAGGGAGATTTCATCTTTCAAGGTTATCAGCAAACCAGATAAAGAAAGAGGCGTTTCTACGCTGTGTACAAGACCTCTTACTAATGGGAGTGATCCACCCAGTTCCGCGGTCGGAACACGGACAAGGGTTCTATTCAAATCTGTTTGTGGTTCCCAAAAAAGAGGGAACCTTCAGACCAATCTTGGACTTAAAGATCCTAAACAAATTCCTAAGAGTTCCATCGTTCAAAATGGAAACTATTCGAACCATCTTACCCACGATCCAAGAGGGTCAGTACATGACCACAGTGGATCTAAAGGATGCCTACCTTCACATACGGATTCACATGGATCATTACCGGTATCTAAGATTTGCCTTCCTAAACAGGCATTACCAGTTTGTAGCTCTTCCCTTCGGGTTAGCTACGGCTCCAAGAATCTTTACAAAGGTTCTGGGCTCTCTTCTGGCGGTACTAAGACCGCGAGGCATAGCGGTAGCTCCGTACCTAGACGACATTCTGATACAAGCGTCAAGTTTCCAAACTGCCAAGTCTCATACAGAGTTAGTTCTGGCATTTCTAAGGTCGCATGGGTGGAAGGTGAACGTAGAAAAGAGTTCTCTATTGCCACTCACAAGAGTTCCCTTCTTAGGGACTCTTATAGATTCTGTAGAAATGAAAATTTACCTGACGGAGGACAGGTTATCAAAACTTCTAAATGCTTGCCGTGTCCTTCATTCCATTCAACACCCGTCAGTGGCTCAGTGCATCGAGGTAATCGGCTTAATGGTAGCGGCAATGGACATAGTACCTTTTGCGCGCCTGCATCTCAGACCGCTGCAATTGTGCATGCTAAGTCAGTGGAATGGGGATTACTCAGATTTGTCCCCTCTGCTAAATCTGGATCAAGAGACCAGAGATTCTCTTCTATGGTGGCTTTCTCGGCCACATCTGTCCAAGGGGATGCCCTTCCGCAGGCCAGATTGGACGATTGTAACAACAGACGCCAGCCTTCTAGGTTGGGGCGCAGTCTGGAATTCCCTGAAGGCTCAGGGATCATGGACTCAGGAGGAGAGACTCCTTCCAATAAACATTCTGGAATTAAGAGCAATTTTCAATGCTCTTCTGGCTTGGCCTCAGTTAGCAACTCTGAGGTTCATCAGGTTTCAGTCGGACAACATCACGACTGTGGCTTACATCAACCATCAAGGAGGAACAAGGAGTTCCCTAGCGATGATGGAAGTCTCAAAGATAATTCGCTGGGCAGAGTCTCACTCTTGCCACCTGTCAGCGATCCACATCCCAGGCGTGGAGAACTGGGAGACGGATTTTCTAAGTCGCCAGACCTTTCATCCGGGGGAGTGGGAACTTCATCCGGAGGTGTTTGCCCAACTGCTTCATCATTGGGGCAAACCAGATCTGGATCTCATGGCGTCTCGCCAGAACGCCAAGCTTCCTTGTTACGGATCCAGGTCCAGGGACCCGGGAGCGGTACTGATAGATGCTCTGACAGCACCTTGGGTCTTCAACATGGCTTATGTGTTTCCACCCTTCCCGATGCTTCCTCGATTGATTGCCAGGATCAAACAGGAGAGAGCATCGATGATTCTAATAGCGCCTGCGTGGCCACGCAGGACCTGGTATGCAGATCTAGTGGACATGTCGTCCTGTCCACCATGGTCTCTGCCTCTGAGACAGGACCTTCTGAATCAGGGTCCTTTCAAACATCCAAATCTAATTTCTCTGAGGCTGACTGCATGGAGATTGAACGCTTGATTCTATCAAAGCGGGGATTCTCGGAGTCAGTGATTGATACCTTAATACAGGCTAGGAAACCTGTTACCAGGAAAATTTACCATAAAATATGGCGTAAATACTTATATTGGTGCGAATCCAAGAGTTACTCATGGAGTAAGGTTAGGATTCCTAGGATATTGTCTTTTCTACAAGAAGGTTTAGAAAAGGGTTTATCTGCTAGTTCGTTAAAGGGACAGATTTCAGCTCTGTCTATCCTTTTGCACAAACGTCTGGCAGAAGTTCCAGACGTTCAGGCTTTTTGTCAGGCTTTGGCTAGGATTAAGCCTGTGTTTAAGACTGTTGCTCCGCCGTGGAGCTTAAACTTAGTTCTTAACGTTCTGCAAGGTGTTCCGTTTGAACCCCTTCATTCCATTGATATCAAACTGTTATCTTGGAAAGTTCTGTTTTTAATGGCTATTTCTTCGGCTCGAAGAGTCTCTGAGTTATCGGCCTTACATTGTGATTCTCCTTATCTGATTTTTCATTCAGACAAGGTAGTTCTGCGTACTAAACCTGGGTTCTTACCTAAGGTAGTCACTAACAAGAATATCAATCAAGAGATTGTTGTTCCATCATTGTGCCCTAACCCTTCTTCAAAGAAGGAACGACTTCTGCACAATCTGGACGTCGTCCGTGCCCTGAAATTTTATTTGCAGGCAACTAAAGATTTTCGTCAAACTTCTTCCCTGTTTGTCGTTTATTCTGGACAGAGGAGAGGTCAAAAAGCTTCGGCTACCTCTCTCTCTTTTTGGCTTCGTAGCATAATACGTTTAGCTTATGAGACTGCTGGACAGCAGCCTCCTGAAAGGATTACGGCTCATTCTACTAGAGCTGTGGCTTCCACTTGGGCCTTTAAGAATGAGGCCTCTGTTGAACAGATTTGCAAGGCTGCAACTTGGTCTTCACTTCACACTTTTTCAAAATTTTACAAATTTGACACTTTTGCTTCTTCGGAGGCTGTTTTTGGGAGAAAGGTTCTACAGGCAGTGGTTCCTTCCGTGTAAAGATCCTGCCTGTCCCTCCCGTCATCCGTGTACTTTTAGCTTTGGTATTGGTATCCCATAAGTAATGGATGACCCGTGGACTGACTACACTTAACAGGAAAAAATATAATTTATGCTTACCTGATAAATTCATTTCTCCTGTAGTGTAGTCAGTCCACGGCCCGCCCTGTTTTTTACGGCAGGTCTAAATTTTAATTAAACTCCAGTCACCACTGCACCCTATAGTTTCTCCTTTCTCGTTTGGTTTCGGTCGAATGACTGGATATGACGTAGAGGGGAGGAGCTATATAGCAGCTCTGCTTGGGTGATCCTCTTGCACTTCCTGTTAGGGAGGAGATATAATCCCATAAGTAATGGATGACCCGTGGACTGACTACACTACAGGAGAAATGAATTTATCAGGTAAGCATAAATTATATTATATATATATATATATAAATACATACCTTGCACCTGTATATGTTGAAGACTCTGCACTGGCAAAGAGACTAAGATATTGTTGTTTGCACTTGGTCCCACCCGCTCCGCAACTGTCCCATTTTGCAGATGCAAACATACAAATTTTTCAAAATCCAAACTATTCCCACATCCAAACCTTTTCCGGTCAATAGCAGTTTCGATAAAGGGTTTTCTACCTGGTGGAGAAATCTCTTCAACTTCTGTAAGGGGTGAACAGTACCAATTAAAACATAGTTTTTATTATAACAGCCTAAATAATGTATCCATAGGTTATAATTAGATTTTTAGAAAATGTTTTATCATAAAATAATCTCCTCTTATAAGTTAAATAATTAACACTGCCATCATCTATATAAATAAATGTTTGTATATACTTAGTGGATTCATATTTTTTTAAGGGAACATAGATTTTTGTCCCACAAATGAACAGTATTGATTCCTAAGGGAAAAGATAGAGTTTATTAGTTCTCCTCCAATGAGCTTTCTCTCTGTTTCGCTGGTCTTCGAGATCTTGGGTGGGTTTTCATTTTCCTGTTTAAGAATAGAGGCAGGTAACTAATTTCAAAATAGAGTAAATTCACTCAGTCAGTTTCATAATTACTTTGTAATATGATTGGAAAAAACATGTCCATAAAGTTCAACCTTTCACACATTTTTGTTTCTCTTTTTGGTCTATAAGAATACAAACAAAATACATTTAAGAAATTTCCAATTGTACCCAAAGGGAATAAAATCCTTTTGGTCTCCAAGGTGGCAATCATATTTATCTTAGGATCAATAAACTACTATATTCTCAACAGTTCTCCAATATGCTATTTAAAAACTGGGGCCCATTATTTCACTGCACAATCAAAGTGGGGTCTTGCCATTGATTTATACATATTCAAGTTTATGGTAACATTATATGATTTTATACCCCTTTTTATACATGACAGTATCTTTCAATATTTATACATGACAGTATCTACAATAATTCCCAAGACAATCTCATTTAACAATATTCCTAACTCATCCCCATTTAGATTATACATTCTATGTTTATTTTTGCTGCCAAAATGCATAACTTTTCATTTATCTAAATTTAATCTTAACTGTAACTTTAATAAAAATCCCTCTTTAGAGTCCTATCCTGTTCATACTGCGTTACCTTACTTAAATACTGACACTTTACTTTCAATGTCACATACCATTGGTTCAATGTCACATACCATTGATAAAGAGATTTATCCCTGAGGTGCTCCACTTACCACTTTTGTCCAGCGTGATCATTTCAATCGTAATACTCTTTCATATAATTTATCTACCACAGATCTGTAATTTCCTTGCTGGGTACAACTTGAGAAGAGAGAGCTTGAATGTTTCATGACCACTGTATATCTGAAGGATACCAGCATTTATATTATGGTTTGGTTACACCGTTCAACAAAAAATATTTTTAATGTTTCCTTACTAAAAAATAGTCATACTTTACTAATTTTGGATCAAGAAAAATGAATTTGACTTCAGATTTTTTTTTATTTGTTCTAGTGAAAAACAATAGTATAACAATGTGATATTTTCTTGGTACAACATAAATGAATATTGGGGCCTATTTACGATAGCAACTTTTCTTTGCTTGTGGCTTATACTCCTCTTCTGGGGCATCTCTTGTCACTGTCCAACAGTATTCAGCAAACATAGAAGCTTTCCACCTACCTTGATATAATCTTTCCCTTGCTGAAATGTCTCGGTAGCACCGCTCACTGTGCTCATCACTCATGCATTGTCAGGAAAGAAGTCCAGATGAGAGTTGAGAGAGTGGATTTTGAGGGCAATGTTGCCGTTCAATTGATGATACTTTTATAGAAGGTTGTTTGCTAACTCAACCTAGTTTCCAGCTCTTCGGTTAACCAAGAAGCCACGCACAATACCTTTAAAAGCTTCCCAAGCCGCTTTCTTATTCCCCTTTAAGGACTTTTATACGTAATAAGTTCACATATTTGCAGACCAACAAAGATTCCTTTCTTAATTTTAGCCTCACTCGGCAGTGAAAATTTTCCTCTTAGGTACTTAAAAGCTTCTCCATCCTTGTTCATCCCTTTTACATAGTTCTTCATAAACACATTTACATGGCATCCTGGCTTTTAATGTAAAGCATAACCACAACACTGATAACAATACAAGGAACAACCTTCACTTCATGCAAGCTATACACAGAAAATAAACAAAACAAGGCTTACAGTGAACCATCGTTCCTGTACTCATATTTGCCAGGTTCCTTACTAGGTTGCTAGGAATGCCACGCCCTTTATTCTATACTCATATCCTACATCATCATAAATGGGCTATATCTCTGAACCGAGAGCTAACTCTGAGATTCAAATGTCATATTCATTTTTTGCATACTTAAAGGGATATATAAACCCACATTTCTCCAACATAGGTGTGTCCGGTCCACGGCGTCATCCTTACTTGTGGGATATTCTCTTCCCCAACAGGAAATGGCAAAGAGTCACATGATCCCCCCCTAGGCTCCGCCTTCCCCAGTCATTCTCTTTGCCGTTGTACAGGCAACATCTCCACGGAGATGGCTTAGAGTTTTTTGGTGTTTAAATGTAGTTTTATTGCTTCAATCAAGAGTTTGTTATTTTAAAATAGTGCTGGTATGTACTATTTACTCTGAAACAGAAAGGAGATGAAGATTTCTGTTTGTAAGAGGAAGATGATTTTAGCAACCGTTACTAAAATCGATGGCTGTTTCCACACAGGACTGTTGAGATGAAGTAACTTCAGTTGGGGGGAACAGTGTGCAGACTTTTACTGCTTGAAGTATGACACATTTCTAACAAGACTTGGTAATGCTGGAAGCTGTCATTTTCCCTATGGGATCCGGTAAGCCATTTTAATAACAATTTATAAAGGGCTTCACAAGGGCTTTAAAGACTGGTAGACATTTTTCTGGGCTAAAACGTTTGTTTTATAAGCATGTTTAATGGTTTGTTACTCTGAGGAGTTGTTTTTATCTGGGAATTTTGATAATAAAAACGGCAGGCACTGTATTGGACACCTTTTTCACTGGGGGCCTTCTCTAGTCATAGGCAGAGCCTCAGTTTCGCGCCACTAATGCGCAGTTGTTTTTGGGAATCAAAGCATGCAGATGCATGTGTGAGGAGCTCTGATACACTGAAAAAGCGTGCTGAAGGCGTCATTTGGTATCGTATTCCCCTCTGGGCTTGGTTGGGTCTCAGCAAAGCAGATACCAGGGACTGTATAGGGGTTAAATGTAAAAACGGCTCCGGTTCCGTTATTTTAAGAGTTAAAACTTTCAAATTTGGTGTGCAATACTTTCAAGGCTTTATGACACTGTGGTGAAATTTTGGTGAATTTTGAACAATTCCTTCATACTTTTTCGCATATTCAGTAATAAAGTGTGTTCAGTTTAAAATTTAAAGTGACAGTAACGGTTTTATTTTAAAACGTTTTTTGTACTTTGTTATCAAGTTTATGCCTGTTTAACATGTCTGTACCATCAGATAGACTATGTTCTGTATGTCAGGAAGCCAAAGTTCCTTCTCATTTAAATAGATGTGATGCATGTGATAGTGAAAATGATGCCCAAGATGATTCCTCTAGTGAGGGGAGTAAGCATGGTACTGCATCATCCCCTTATGTGTCTACACCAGTCTTGCCCACACAAGAGGCCCCTAGTACATCTAGTGCGCCTATTCTTCTTACTATGCAACAATTAACGGCTGTAATGGATAATTCTATTAAAAACATTTTAGCCAAAATGCCCACTTATCAGCGAAAGCGCGACTGCTCTGTTTTAGATACTGAAGAGCATGAGGGCGCAGATGATAATGGTTCTGACATGCCCTTACACCAGTCTGAAGGGGCTAGGGAGGTTTTGTCTGAGGGAGAAATTTCAGATTCAGGAAAAATTTCTCAACAAGCTGAACCTGATGTTATTACGTTCAAATTTAAATTGGAACATCTCCGCGCTCTGCTTAAGGAGGTGTTATCTACTCTGGATGATTGTGACAATTTGGTCATTCCAGAGAAATTATGCAAGATGGACAAGTTCCTAGAGGTCCCGGTGCCCCCCGAAGCTTTTCCTATACCCAAGCGGGTGGCGGATATTGTAAACAAAGAATGGGAAAGGCCCGGCATACCTTTTGTCCCTCCCCCTATATTTAAGAAATTGTTTCCTATAGTCGACCCCAGAAAGGACTTATGGCAGACAGTCCCTAAGGTCGAGGGGGCGGTCTCTACTTTAAACAAACGCACTACTATCCCTATAGAAGATAGTTGTGCTTTCAAAGATCCTATGGATAAAAAGTTAGAAGGTTTGCTTAAAAAGATGTTTGTTCAGCAAGGTTACCTTCTACAGCCAATTTCATGCATTGTTCCTGTTACTACAGCCGCGTGTTTCTGGTTTGATGAACTAGAAAAGTCGCTAGATAAAGATACCTCTTATGAGGAGATTATGGACAGAATTCGTGCTCTTAAATTGGCTAATTCTTTTACTCTAGACGCTACCTTGCAATTAGCTAGATTAGCGGCGAAAAATTCAGGGTTTGCTATTGTGGCGCGCAGAGCGCTTTGGCTAAAGTCTTGGTCAGCGGATGCGTCATCCAAGAACAAATTGCTTAATATTCCTTTCAAGGGGAAAACGCTGTTTGGCCCTGACTTGAAAGAGATTATTTCAGATATCACTGGGGGAAAGGGCCATGCCCTTCCTCAGGATAGGTCTTTCAAGGCTAAAAATAAGCCTAATTTTCGTCCCTTTCGCAGAAACGGACCAGCCTCGAGTTCTACACCCTCTAAGCAAGAGGGTAATACGTCTCAAGCCAAGCCAGCCTGGAGGCCAATGCAAGGCTGGAACAAAGGTAAGCAGGCCAAGAAACCTGCTACTGCTACAAAGACAGCATGAAATGTTGGCCCCCGATCCGGGACCGGATCTGGTGGGGGGCAGACTTTCTCTCTTCGCTCAGGCATGGGCAAGAGATGTTCTGGATCCTTGGGCCCTAGAAATAGTCTCCCAAGGTTATCTTCTGGAATTCAAGGAGCTACCCCCAAGGGGAAGGTTCCACAGGTCTCAATTGTCTTCAGACCACATAAAAAACAGGCATTCTTACATTGTGTAGAAGACCTGTTAAAAATGGGAGTGATTCATCCTGTTCCATTAAAGGAACAAGGGATGGGATTCTACTCCAATCTGTTCATAGTTCCCAAAAAAGAGGGAACATTCAGACCAATCTTGGATCTCAAGATCTTAAACAAATTTCTCAGGGTTCCATCGTTCAAGATGGAAACCATTCGAACAATTCTTCCTACCATCCAGGAAGGTCAATTCATGACCACGGTGGATTTAAAGGATGCGTATCTACATATTCCTATCCACAAGGAACATCATCAGTTCCTAAGGTTCGCCTTTCTGGACAAACATTACCAGTTTGTGGCACTTCCATTCGGATTAGCCACTGCCCCAAGAATTTTCACAAAGGTACTAGGGTCCCTTCTAGCGGTGCTAAGACCGAGGGGCATTGCAGTAGTACCTTACTTGGACGACATTCTGATTCAAGCGTCGTCCCTGTCACAAGCAAAGGCTCATACGGACATTGTCCTAGCCTTTCTCAGATCTCACGGGTGGAAAGTGAACGTAGAGAAAAGTTCTCTATCTCCGTCAACAAGGGTCCCCTTCTTGGGAACAATAATAGTCTCCTTAGTAATGAGGATTTTTCTGACAGAAGCCAGAAAATCAAAACTTCTAAACTCTTGTCAAGTACTTCATTCTGTTCTTCTTCCTTCCATAGCCCAGTGCATGGAAGTAATAGGTTTGATGGTTGCGGCAATGGACATAGTTCCTTTTGCGCGAATTCATCTAAGACCATTACAACTGTGCATGCTCAGACAGTGGAATGGGGATTATACAGACTTGTCTCCAACGATACAAGTAGATCAGAGGACCAGAGATTCACTCCGTTGGTGGCTGACCCTGGACAACCTGTCACAAGGGATGAGCTTCCGCAGACCAGAGTGGGTCATTGTCACGACCGACGCCAGTCTGGTGGGCTGGGGCGCGGTCTGGGAACCCCTGAAAGCTCAGGGTCTTTGGTCTCGGGAAGAATCTCTGCTACCGATAAACATTCTGGAACTGAGAGCGATATTCAATGCTCTCAAGGCTTGGCCTCAGCTAGCAAAGGCCAAATTCATAAGGTTTCAATCAGACAACATGACGACGGTTGCGTATATCAACCATCAGGGGGGAACAAGGAGTTCTCTGGCGATGGAAGAAGTGACCAAAATAATTCAATGGGCGGAGACTCACTCCTGCCACTTGTCTGCAATCCACATCCCAGGAGTGGAAAATTGGGAAGCGGATTTTCTGAGTCGTCAGACATTTCATCCGGGGGAGTGGGAACTCCATCCGGAAATCTTTGCCCACATAACTCAATTATGGGGCATCCCAGACATGGATCTGATGGCGTCTCGCCAGAACTTCAAGGTTCCTTCCTACGGGTCCAGATCCAGGGATCCCAAGGCGGCTCTAGTGGATGCACTAGTAGCACCTTGGACCTTCAACCTAGCTTATGTGTTCCCACCGTTTCCTCTCATTCCCAGGCTGGTAGCCAGGATCAAACAGGAGAGGGTATCGGTGATCTTGATAGCTCCTGCGTGGCCACGCAGGACTTGGTATGCAGACCTGGTGAATATGTCATCAGCTCCATCATGGAAGCTACCTCTGAGACAGGACCTTCTTGTTCAAGGTCCGTTCGAACATCCGAATCTGGCCTCACTCCAACTGACTGCTTGGAGATTGAACGCTTGATTTTATCAAAGCGAGGGTTCTCAGATTCTGT
Source organism: Bombina bombina (assembly GCF_027579735.1). NCBI lineage: Eukaryota > Metazoa > Chordata > Amphibia > Anura > Bombinatoridae > Bombina > Bombina bombina. The sequence goes on along the minus strand of NC_069502.1, from coordinate 933,004,243 downwards.
CATTGATACTCTTGTTCAGGCTAGAAAGCCTGTAACTAGAAAAATCTACCATAAAATATGGAAAAGATATATCTGTTGGTGTGAATCTAAAGGATTCCCATGGAACAAGATAAAAATTCCTAGGATTCTATCCTTTCTTCAAGAGGGTTTGGAGAAAGGATTATCTGCAAGTTCTTTGAAGGGACAGATTTCTGCTTTATCTGTTTTACTTCACAAAAAGCTGGCGGCTGTGCCAGACGTTCAAGCTTTTGTTCAGGCTCTGGTTAGAATCAAGCCTGTTTACAAAAATTTGACTCCTCCCTGGAGTCTCAATCTAGTTCTTTCAGTTCTTCAGGGGATTCCGTTTGAACCCCTACATTCCGTTGATATAAAGTTATTATCTTGGAAAGTTTTGTTTTTGGTTGCAATTTCTTCTGCAAGAAGAGTTTCAGAGTTATCTGCTCTGCAGTGTTCTCCGCCCTATCTGGTGTTCCATGCAGATAAGGTGGTTTTGCGTACTAAACCTGGTTTTCTTCCGAAAGTTGTTTCTAACAAAAATATTAACCAGGAGATAGTCGTGCCTTCTTTGTGTCCTAATCCAGTTTCAAAGAAGGAACGTTTGTTGCACAACTTGGATGTAGTTCGTGCTCTCAAATTTTACTTAGCAGCTACTAAGGATTTCAGACAAACATCTTCTTTGTTTGTTGTTTATTCTGGTAAAAGGAGAGGTCAAAAAGCAACTTCTACCTCTCTCTCTTTCTGGCTTAAAAGCATTATCCGATTGGCTTATGAGACTGCCGGACGGCAGCCTCCTGAAAGAATCACAGCTCACTCCACTAGGGCTGTGGCTTCCACATGGGCCTTCAAGAACGAGGCTTCTGTTGATCAGATATGTAAGGCAGCGACTTGGTCTTCACTGCACACTTTTACCAAATTCTACAAATTTGATACTTTTGCTTCATCTGAGGCTATTTTTGGGAGAAAGGTTTTGCAAGCCGTGGTGCCTTCCATCTAGGCGACCTGATTTGTTCCCTCCCATCATCCGTGTCCTAAAGCTTTGGTATTGGTTCCCACAAGTAAGGATGACGCCGTGGACCGGACACACCTATGTTGGAGAAAACAGAATTTATGCTTACCTGATAAATTACTTTCTCCAACGGTGTGTCCGGTCCACGGCCCGCCCTGGTTTTTAATCAGGTCTGATGATTTATTTTCTCTAACTACAGTCACCACGGTATCATATGATTTCTCCTATGCATATTCCTCCTTTACGTCGGTCGAATGACTGGGGAAGGCGGAGCCTAGGGGGGATCATGTGACCAGCTTTGCTGGGCTCTTTGCCATTTCCTGTTGGGGAAGAGAATATCCCACAAGTAAGGTTGACGCCGTGGACCGGACACACCGTTGGAGAAAGTAATTTATCAGGTAAGCATAAATTCTGTTTTTTTCTTTAATGATTCAGATAGCGTGCAGTTTTAAGCAACTTTCTATTTTACTCCTATTATCAATTTTTCTTTGTTCTTTTGGTATCTCTATTTGAAAAACAGGAATTGAAGCTTAGGAGCCGACCCATTTTTGGTTCAGAACCTGGGTAGCGCTTGCTGATTAGTGCAGCCATTGTAGCCACCAATCAGAAAGCGCTAACCAGGTTGCTGAACCAAAAATGGGCCGACTCCTAAGCATACATTATTGCTTTTTCAAACAAAGATACCAATAAAACAAAGAAAAATTGTTAATAGAAGTAAATTAGAAAGTTGTTGAAATTTGCATGTGCTATCTAAATCATGAAAGATAAAAATTTGGGTTTACTATCCCTTTAAATCAATTCGAAGTATTTTCTAGTCAGAAATATTTTCATTATTGAGCAGTTATTGAATTCTTAATTTTGAAAAGCAAGGTTGTATCTGATAAAATGCTTTCTACCCTGTTGCAAGGTGATAACTGTCAAGGCTCAGCATGTGCCTGAGCCATTTTTGCTAAATGGTTAAATAAGTATTGCTTGTGCTTCCCAATTTTCTAAAAAAACTAAAAACTGTTTGCATGGTTTGACCATTAGCTACTTGAAAGTGTAGATTTCACTTGTCAGTTTTGTTTCAATAGAAGATGTTGCTTAACAGTTATCTAAAATTTTCAAGCTGTGTAAAGAATTATTTGTTTTTTTAAACATCTAATTCCTCTTGGTGATTTTTTTTGTGTTCATTCAGGCTCTGAAAAAGCATCCCTTCAAAAATTTACATTAGGTACCACAGTGTCCACGGCACTTTTTCATTTTCTTACCGTTTGGGACCAGGGCTATTTTAAAATTTCTGCGGTGTTTGTGTTTAGCTGTAATTTTCCTCATACTCATTTACTGTACCCACACATATTATATACAATTTTCTCGCCATTAAAAGGACTTTCTAAAGATACCATTATTTTCATCATATCTTATAATTTACTATAAAAAAAATTATAAAATATGATGAAAAAAATGGAAAAAAACACACTTTTTCTAACTTTGACCCCCAAAATCTGTTACACATCTACAACCACCAAAAATCACCCATGCTAAATAGTTTCTAAATGTTGTCCTGAGTTTAGAAATACCCAATGTTTACATGTTCTTTGCTTTTTTTGCAAGTTATAGGGCAATAAGTACAAGTAGCACTTTACAATTTCCTAACAATTTGTTTTTCAAAATTAGCGATAGTTACATTTTAACACTGATATCTGTTAGAAATCCCTGAATAACCCTTCACATGTATATATTTTTTAAAAGAAGACAACCTAAGGTATTAAACTTTAGGTTTTTTGACTCTTTTCATTTTCACCATTTTACCACCAATCTATGCCAAATTTTTAAGAAAAAAAAAGTGGTGATATTTTTACAAAATTGCAATTTAAGAATAAATTTACTGAGAACATTAAGGGTTGCTGCCAAATAACACCCCATTATGTGTTCAGCAACATCTCCTGAGTAAAGTGATACCACCCATGTATAGGTGTGTAGGGTTCTCTGGGGGCTAAAAGGTCTTATTTTTAGGGGGCGCATTCCAGTTTTCCAACTTGGAATTTTCACATCCCATGCACCCATGTCTTATTTGGGACATTTCTGAAGCCAGCCAATGTAATTTACCCTCATCAAACCATATATTTTTGAAAAGTAGACACCCTAGGGTATTTGAAATGCTGGTATTTTAACGCTTTCCATGAACTAATTCAATCACCAGTCTTTGTTAAACATTTGGGTAGTCATTTTTTTGTGTTATTTTTCACACACGTACTTTAGGCATGGATTCTCAGTTCCTGTTATGTGTTACTGAAAAAAACACCTCAATATTGAAACAACTGTATCAAAACAATACAGTAGCTTGAACAAAAGGACACTTGTATAAAAATTGTCTTCATACAAGTGGTACCCTTTGTTCATCAGGGGTAAAATCAGGTCCCAGACAATCTTGCCAGTGGTTCCCATATGTTCTGGGCAGCCTGGAGGGTCAAGGTGGATATCCTTTCCCTTGTACACCTGGAAGGTCTGACTATACCCAGTCTCACTCTCATAGAGCTTATACACCTTTACCCCATACCTGGAGCGCTAGGAAGGAAGCTTGAATCCCAGCCTTCCCTTATACTTCATCAGGGTTTCATCCATGCATATATTCCTTCCAGGTGTATAAGCTTCTTCAAACCTGGCAGTAAAGTGGGTAATCAGGGGGCAGATTTTATACAGCCTGTAAAACTGGGGATGCTTCCTAGGGGGGCACAGGCTGTTGTCGCTGAAATGTAGAATCATTTCATACCTCTTTCTCGACATACTCTGGGAGAAAATTGGGCTACTGCTCCAGTAGGAGCGGATGGAGGGTGTGACGACCAAGCTTAACCAACCCTGCACCAGTCAGTTGTTTGGCACAGAAATTGTTAACCGATCCTTTCTACTGCCACAAGTCAGCGGGTGCAAGGGTTAACAACACTCTCTAGTCTGTACTCGACTTAGATAAAATGCCCAAAACTCCCCTTTACTGTCACCCAAACTAAATAAGCTGCCACCATTTATTAAAGGGGAAATCCTAAGCAAAAACCCAGACTTACACATTAACTCTCAGAATACAATTTAGCAAAACAATAACCTAAAATCACAATACTAATAATACCAATCTCTTTCAGTAACATAGTTCAAATATTAGACAATGTCAGAAACTTAATAATTGAATATTTATTATGCCAAAAAAATTATGCACAGTTTATTACTAATAAAAGATGTCAACAGAAACTCACCCTCCAAAAGTCCCAGTAAATCTGGTATTAAATAAAGGCCAAATTCCCACACAACTGGAATTCTCCCAGCTGCTAGCCCCTCCATTCCATCTCTGGTTCCCCTAACTACAAGCAAGACATGCCATAGTCAATAGCCCCTTTAAAGAAGACCTTAACAAACCCCTTAACCCCTTTGAAAACTTGTGCACAACCCCTTCAATGGTCAGATCTCATATTTCCATAATTTATAAACTGCTTAAAGGCTCCTTCCATGCCAAAAAACCCTTATATCTGAAACATAGCACTGTTTACTCTATGTCATAGAATAAAACTTAATGAGATGTCTAGACAAATGTTAAATGTAATGGTGATAAGTAACATCTCTCCTATGGATACAGCTCTTTCAATAGCATTGTAGCAAATTATTCTCCTACACCATGGACATTCAGTTCTCTGTGCTGACTTCTGCTATATCGTATGTGGATATCCTTCAATGTAAACACTTGTTGCATGTCCGGGATGTCATTGTTGTTCTTTTGAAAAATATATGTACAACCATAACTGCTGTACACCTGTTTGAAAATGCAATGAAAAACAGTTGAATACAAAAAAAAGATGTCAACAAGTAAAATTAAACACAAGCAAACAGTTTAAAAATAAAAAGGAGAAATAACAGAAACCCTTATACTTTACTAGTCTTGGCATCTGTGCCAGGGAGGTTGGCAGGAAAAGATGGTCCCTCACTCTGTTGGTGAGGGACCAAAAAAAAGTCCTAAGTCTTTGCCTGAAATTATAGAACACATTATAATTTCTGCTAGGTACATCTATTTTATATACACAGAAAGGCAACCTCTTAGTGATATTGTGAGGAGTATTTTGATACCAAACACCATATATATTCCATTCTTTATGTTTCTGAAACATTATTTGTTATAAAAGCACTAATTTACAGGGCTGTCCTATCAATGACCCCAGTGTAGTTCCTGGATTGAGGCTTTGTGTTCCATCATGCCCCGTCTAAAAGGTTGGGGTAATAAAATTACTATTTAGACAATTAAGTTTTTTTCTTGGGCATCTTACAAGCCATTTATGAGGGGGGCTGGTTGATCAAATGAAAAACCATAAACACAGCAACACAGTTCTTCTTGAAAAAAAACAAACAAATGTTTTTAGCACACAACTACAGAAAATGAACCCCTTAGCATCTCAATCATGTGGTATTCATGAAAGAGGGTTTCTTTATGATGCCCATCAGCATAATCAATGCCCAGAATTTTTTAAATTCTGGCACATTGATGGGGCCCATTGCTGTTTTGCCAAAAAAGTGTGAGGTTTTGCAGCACTGTTCCCCAATACATCATCGCCCAGAAACACCTCTATAAACTGTTGGGGGCTAAATCCTGCCACATCTACATTGATGCCAGAATTTGCAGTGAAGGGTGGGATATCTAGCCTCTGGTTATGAGACGTTACCCACTCTTCAGCAGCAATGGCAGCTGGAGCAACACGTCTCTTTCTGGCAGGAGGGCTAGCAGCCACAGATACATCACTATCAGTTGAGACTGTATCTAATGATGTATCTGAGCACATGGCAGGGTCAAAATTTGGGTCTGAGTCAGACATAGAGGCGTCTGACTCTGACGCAAGGATGGCATATGCCTCCTCAGCACTATATGTTCTCTGTGATATGATTTATTTTTATCTGTGACAGAGAGAGAAAAAAAGCAACACTAAATTTAAATTAACTAAATTAACTAAATCGCTCTGAAAAGAGCCTTTGGGTCTCAAAAAAAATTACTAAAAAAAATGAACCCCTAAAAAAATACACAGAGAGCAAAAAAAAAGTGCTGCTGTGCTACTGCCAGTGATTTCTAGTGATCACTGGCAAGCTAGGGGTTAATGGCTCTAAAAAGCGCTTTTGGGTCTCACAAATATCTCTCTCTTCCACAAAAACGCAAGTGAGGAGAGGGAGGGAGATCCACACTGGTCAGACTCAATATTTACTAATATTGACATGATCAGACAAATGGAATATTTTATTATCATTTTTTTTTTATTATTGTGGCAAGCTCAGATTGGATGACCCTAGACTGCCCCTATGATGAGGCAGGCTAGGGACACCCCCAGAAGCCCCATGATGCACTGGGCACCACCATATTTGAAACCACATGGGGGAGGGGGGCTATATGGGGCTATTGCTTACAGAGCCTGCCTAATGGCTTCCGATGCTCTGCCTGGCTGCTGAGCTCCATGTGGAGTGATACCGGAAGTGATCACTCCGTGGGAGCAATCAAAACGGAGCCTGGCAGTCAGGAACAGTATTGCAGGATGCCTCAACATCGAGGTATCGCTGCAATACTGTTTGAGCAGCTGGAAGCAATCTCAGATTACCCGAGGGTGTGTCAGGCACGTCCTTGGTCCTTAACTGACTCTTTGTAGCTTCTAGGAAATAGACTGATTACATTTCTTCACACTTGTGGATTCAAATGGAGACCCATCCTTTCCTCATCTTTTTCTAGTAGTAATTATTTTTTCCAAATCAGTCCTTGGCCATTTGTTAATTAATGCCAGCAAGAGGAGGGGTACAAGGAAATGGAGCCCCTGCTTTTCAGAGTTTTCTACAGAAATATAGAAGAGGTTCCATAGGGGATAGATATAGCAATTTCTGTCCTATCCTGGTGTACCTTATTGTTATGAAGGACTTTATGGATAGGAGAGCTGAGACAGTACAATTCAGAAAACTCAAAATTCAGCTCTGGATGTTGTTGCTGTTGTTCAGTCTAATTTGAAACCTTTTGGAATTAAGTATCTTATCTCAGTTCATTGATTAGTTGTTTAATTGACGTAGTTTTTGCAAGGGAAAGTTAGTGCTGAGTCATAATGTTTAATTTGGAGGTGGTTTTGAGCCAGCTCAAAGCTCAGAGAAGATGATCTTGTTTTGTTCTTAACTATATATTTTTTTTCATAAGGATAGTAACATCTTTCTCTCAAAACATGGAATTTATAGTTGTCTGCTGTATGCGTTTTAAAATTGGGTGTAATAGATATTTAATTCCTTTTATATTTAGGTTTTGAAATTAGTTCCCTTTAAAGGCTAGATTACAAGTGGATTGTTAATTTATAGTGCGCACGCGCAAATGGTCATATTTGCCCATTTGCAGGCCCGCAATAAATACACAGCCATTACAAGTATATATATATTTACAGTTAGCTGCCATCACTGCACGACTTACCCCCTTTGCTGTTCTTTGGTTGTGTGCTGTGTTTGACGGCATCAGAACAAGGCTCCCGTTTTAGCCTATGGAAGCAAGCTCTCCTGAGCGCAATGCTTCCCAGCAATGTGAATGCGAGCTTGCATTAGCGTGCACTGGTATTACTCAGTGGAGCGCAAATATAGTTTTCAAGAAAGCGATATTTAGTGCTGGAAGATTGGATCACCCTGTGAAACCCGGATCTAGTGATCTGGTACACTGTTGAGCTCCAACACGCTGCTAATAAGCACACTTGGGTGCTGCAGGAGTATGTGATTACCCTGCATATTTTATCTTTATGGTCCTTTATAAACTGACTGATATACACATGAGGCACCTTGTGTGATTTTGTGTTAGCAAAATGATTTGGCTCTGAGAAGAAGAGTAGCAGCTTACACGGTTGCAAAAGCTACTGAATGGTTCTATCTTGAACTTTATATTATTCCGACAGTGGAGGGTCACCATGTCATTACTTTTTTGTGAACTTTTATATTTACATCTTTTCTTACATTTTGTTATATTGTTGCCTAACAAATATTTAGCTGTATTGTGGTTTAGAAGTCAAATCTCCCTAGCGCCCCTTAGTAGTATTTATCACAATTAGATTTTTAATAATAGTTTTGCTATTGTTTTGGCTGGGAAGGTTAAAGTGATGGTAAACTCTCCCCTTTTTAAAATCAGATCTGGAATGTAAGCGCTATTTTAGATGAAGTTTAATTCATTAGCTGTAATGAAGATGCAGTATAACATGCTTTTTAATATAGATATGAAATTCAAATACTGCATGCTCCTCAGCCCACTTCAAAAGTAAAATTTTCTGTGAGCTAACAGATTGAATTGTTGTCCAATCAGCGCTCTCCCCATATGGCACTTTTGTTGTAGCTAGAGTATTAATTGGAGAGTAATTCAATCATTTAGCTGACAGGAAAATTGACTTTTGAAGTGGGTGGTGTAACGTGGGGCATTTGAATTTCATATTTATATTAATAACTAAGTTATAGCGCATCTTCATTACAGCTAATTAATTAAACTCCATCTAAAATAGCGCTTACATTCCAGATCTGATTTTAAAAAGGGGAGAGTTTACCATCACTTTAAAAACTGATCAATTTTTTTACTAAGATATGTATGGCTTTATCTTTGTACATAGTTTAGCATAAGCAGGTGGACTGGTCAGCTTACTATAAAAAAAAGTTAATACACTTTATATCACATGTATTCTAATACAATATATACAGTTTGATTATATTTAGCAATCAATTACTCATATTGTAACACTCCTCTTTTATTTAAAGGGACAAGAAACCCAGAAATTTTCTTTAAGGATTTAGGTAGAACATACAATTTTAAACAACTTTCCATTATACTTCTATTATCAAATTTGCTTCATTCTCTTGGTATGCTTTGTTGAAGGAGTAGCAATGCATTACTGGTTTCTAACTGAACACATGGGTGAGCCAATGACAATCAGTATATATATGCAGCCACCAATCAGCAGCTAGAACCTAGGCTACTTTGCTGCTCCTGAGCTTTCCTAGATAAACCTTTCAGCAAAGGATAACAAGAGAAGGAAGCAAATTAAATAATAGAAGTAAACTGTATGCTCTGTCTAAATTATTGTCTAATTATGACTTAACTGTCTCTTTAAGTTTCACAATTCTTGTATTATTAAAGGGACATGAAACTCAATTTTTTTCTTTCATGAGTTAGAAAGAGCAGAGGAAGAGAATTTTAAACAACTTTCTAATTTACTTCTATTATCTAATTTGCTTTATTCTCATGATATAATTTGCTGAAAAGCATATCTAGATAGGCTCAGTAGCTGCTGATTGGTGGCTGCACATAGATGCCTCATGATTGGCTCACCCATGTGTATTGCTATTTCTTCAACAAAGGATATCTAAAGAGTGAAGCAAATGAGATACTAGAAGTAAATTATAATGTTCTTTAAAATTGTATTGTCTATCTGAATCATGAAAGAAATTGTTTTGTTTAGTGTCCTTTTAATGCTCAGTTTATTGTCTCATCAAAGGGGCCATTCTTGATTAACGTGATGATGTTAGGTTGTTAGGAGAATGGCTATACTGTCAGCTTTAGAGCAGCAAGGGGGTTGCATACGCGTCAGTCTAGTTTTGTTTTTATATTTAAATGTTATATTTAATTTTAATGATAAATCTTCATGATGAGTGACAACATATAAAGCCCATCAAGGGATCATTTCTTTGGAATTGTACCTGATAACATGCCAGCTAAAAAGTTATATTTCTTATGTTCTATTTGTCTACTTTCTCCTCTAACTGATCTATACATCTATAGAAAATGAAGCAAAGGTAATTTACTATGGGAGAAGACATTTAGGAAGTTTCTACAACAGTATAGACCATTTATTTTAAACTAGTGTTAAAGCCTGTGTACACGGGCCAAAATGTGTATTGAATTATTACTACTCGCGCCGGTCTGGAGTCAGCTGTCTCGCGCTGAGGCCAAGTGTGTGGGTGTGCGTGCGAGGTGTAATGTGCGCTAGGTGCGCGTGCCGGCCAAGTGTGTGGGTGCGCGTGCGAGGTCCTGCCAGTTGTGCGCTGAGGCCAAGTGTGTGGGTGCGCGTGCGAAGTGTCTTCTCAGCTGTGCGCTGCTGCACGGAGGTGCGCATGCGAGGAGGTCAATCTAAGGCCAAGTGTGTTTGTCTCTACTGCGCATGACGGCTTCAGACAAATACACTTGGCCTTTTATAATATAGGATTGTTTCATGTGCTATTGATAAAGATCAAAATGTGTTATTAAAAGTAATTAGGAAAGTCTATTTTGTCTGCATCATGCAAGTTTAATTTTCAGTTATATTTCTCTTTAAATTGTCTATAAACTTTCATGATTCAGATAGATCATGCAATTTTAAGCAACTTTCCTATTTGCTTCTATTAACAGATTTGCTTTGTTCTCTTGTTATCCTTTGCTGAAGAGTATACTTATATAGTCTCATAGGAGCTCAGGAGCGTGCACATCTTTTCTGCTGTATGGCAGCAGTGTTATGCAATATTGTTTGTAGCACTATTATACAGTGTTGAAAATACTACTGCAATATAGGTGCTTACACGTTTTTGAGATAGTAAAAGACTATGTAGATTTACTTTCAAGAAAGGATACAAAGAGAACAAAACAAATTTGATAATATAAATAAAATGGAAAGTTGTTTAAAATTGCTTGCTCTATCTAAACCATTAAAGTTTATTTTTTACATTATTGTCCCTTTAACTTTTTTTTTCTTCTCTTTTAAAGGATAAAGAAGCTCAGAAAGATCTGGAAGCCCTGCTTGCATCTCTGAGACCACTATAAGCAATGATCATTGAATTACTGAAAGCAAATTGTTAACTTATATACAAAGGAATTCACATACTTTTTTATGTGATGAGTAAAATAGTCTTCGGGATAATTAACTTCCCAGGTACACAGTCTTGAAGGTGTAAATGGTATTGTTGTATCCCATACTTACAAAGAGACACACTCAGGTTAGCTACCCAGGCACTAGAGTGATTTGTGCAGGCTTGAAAGGCTTTTTGGTTTACAGAGATTTCTGAATAATTTGTGCTGGGTTTTTTGGGGGTTTTTTTTACTGTCTAAAAGCAGAGCACAACTCTAAGATCAAGTTGGCAAAAAAGTGTGAATATGCATTTTTTTGACAAACTGCAACTAACCTACAAATGATAATGTTAAATGAAGTCTATCATGGTGATATTTTGAAGTCTCTAAAAGCACAAGAATCGATTCAGAGACATACACTTTAAACAATGTGATAAATGTTAATATTGTTTGATTTCACTTTTACCTCCAATTAATTCTTAGCTTGTATACATTCAGGTATCTTTTATAAACTATAAATATAATCTACATGTAATATATCTTGTAATGACAGTACTGTAGCAAAGTATTTATTATGTTTGCAAAATCCAATATGATGTGCAATAGATAATTCTGACAAGCAATAAAGGCTATTACTGTAAATTTATGCATAGTTTACCCATGTCAGAATAAAGACCTATTTGATCTGATAAACATGAATATTATGTTTACTTAAAGGGGTGTAAAAGCAAAATAGTAATGCTTTGGTTAAACAACCCCAGAACATTATTTAATACAGTAAACAATATGGGCCCGATTACTAATAGAAAGCTAACAGTTACGTGTGAGGGATAAGGGATTTATTGTGGGTGTTTGCACTCGTCGGGTTTACCGCTGCTATTACTAGTTAAAAGTAAATGCGAATGCTTAAGCGTAATTGCGATTTACGCTAGAATGATTACCACGTCCTAAGAGTTCTGGTTAATTGTTTCGCAAAACAGAAAAGTGTCACAAAACAGATCAAAAATACATTACAAAATACACTTACCCTCATAATAACACCACCTACAATAAATTATTCAAAAAAAATATTGTACAAAAAAGTTATAAGGGCTCAAAGATATGAGGTCTCAGGTGTTAGGAGAAAAAAAGACAGGCAAAGGGCTTTAATATTAAGATACATACATATACATGTCTAAAGATATATATGTATGTATATGTTTATATGTGTGTACATATGTATTTATGTATTTACAGACATATACACATATAAACACATAAATACATTTGTATACATATATATGTCTAAAGATATATACAGTATGTATGTATATGTTTATATGTGTGTACATATGTATTTATATGTGTATATATGTATTTACAGACATATACACATATAAACACATAAATACATTTGTATATATATATATATATATATGTAAGGGAATAGGAGGCCTTTGCAGTCAAGTAGATGTAGCTAGAGTGCTGATTGTAGAACAATTCAAAAACGTTAGCTCACAAAATAATTGACTTTTGAAGTGGGCGGCACATCATCATTACAACTGATGAATTGAACTCCATCTAAAATAGCACTAACATTCCGGATATGATTTTATAAAAGGGATGCATTGACTTCTATAGGGGAATACGTGAACACGCACGCAATATTCTAAATTCAGCTTTTTTACGTTTGTCGGGGTAGTAGGAGAGGGAAAACTTTTTACTTTAAATTCATAACACGAGTGTAAAAAGTTTACTTCTAGCTCAATTAACGCTCGCACTGGTGCGTTAAATAGTGCTCCACTTGTAATCTGGCCCTATATGTGCAGTAAAAAAGTCTGTTTAAGTACGCTCTGTGAAACAATTTGATTAAGGTGTATAATAATCATTTAGCAGCTGCTTAAGCCCAGGTTAAAACAACATTGTTAACGCACAGATATTGCATAGTGCATAAAATTGTTAACTTTTATCTCTTTGTTATTTATCATAATCTTCCAATGAATGTTTTGTACAAAGATTGTATATTTTACATAAAACCCAGAGGTAAAAGCAGTATAATGAAATCTAGGAAAGTCCTATTAAAACAAATGATATACAAATAAAAGATCTTTATATATTAAAATAGTAGTGGTAGTCTTTTTTTAAAGTCAAATGTATCTGCATTTCAGTGTCACTCTGTTTCTTAAAAAAACATATAGTCAGGCTTTGGATGTCTACCAGAGGATTTTTTGGGGCAGCCTTGGTTTGGGTTATGCTTCCTTTTAGGCTTGTAAAGTGGTTGTTTTCTGGGACTTATGGTTAAACATGCCTCTGGCCAAGAGGGTTCTGGACAAGCTTTCTGCTCATCCACTAGACACTAGGGAGTGGACAATTTGGAGGAGAATATCGAGTGGACATTGGCCTAGATCACCTAAAGCCCTTCTGCACATTTTTTCATAGGCACCAGAGAGACCTGCTTTTGTTATGTGGCTCAGTAAATTATTTTTTAATTGACCTTGAAAATTGAAGGAGTCTCAATAAACATTTATTATGGTGGGACAAAAGATCACAGAGAAATACTGTATTTAATCTTGGACATGATCCTGAACCATTTGCAGATAAATACATGTCTCTCTTTCTTGTTTATTAATGAATGGAATTCTAAGCACTAAATGCATATAATTATTACATTCAAATAGTAACGTTGAAATACTGTTAGACATGACTTGGCTGTAATACAAAAGGAGAATTGTTTTGTTAATCACCCTGATCTTGGTGACATAATACAGGATACAGTGAGTATAGCGTGGAAAGAGATTACCAACTTGAACCTGGAAAAGTTTGAGAGACATAGTTTGGATTATGATAATAATGTTAACTAATATATAATAAGAATAAGTTAGGGGTTTTAAGATGACTAAGCAGAAATAATGGGAAGTGTGTCTTAAAAAGGTGAAAATGCCAAGGGATGGCTTAAAGGCTGCCAACACTGCTCTTAATGTTAATACCAGTGCCACCCTTAGCATTTGCAGAGCCCATTCCCCTGTATGCCCTGCACCCTGAGTATCCCACCCCTCTCCCAACATTGTACCTATATAAAGAATAACACTAAATATTACACCTCCTGATAACACAAACACTTCTTCCTAAATGAAATAAAGGCTGTACATTGCACCTTCTTATAACCTCACCACTAGCGTTGTGAGGCCTACCAGGAGGTAGGTGAAGAATTGAGGTGCTCCAGATTATTTGTTGAGAGGGGTCCACAGACTGATTTGAAGCCCATTTTTCCCCACAGAGAGCCACTACTGAGAGAGACAGAGGGAAGATTGAAATATAAGGCAGTGACACAATTCCGGTGAAGGAATTAGTCACAGGCCTGCCACAGGTGTGGTGGGGACTGGTCTCTTAGCTTCCTCCTGTTGGGTTGTCAAGATACTCCTTACTTAAATCATCTGTTTTAAAGTGCTCAGCACTGGATGGGCTATCTACTGGAAGTAGTCATTTCCACAGCTGGTAAGCACAGTGGATTGGGTGCTTGACCGGTAAGTATTTTTTCTCTTGTTAAGTGTGTTCAGTCCACGGGTCATCCATTACTTATGGGATATATTCTCCTTCCCAACAGGAAGTTGCAAGAGGATCACTCAAGCAGAGCTGCTATATAGCTCCTCCCCTCACATGTCATATCCAGTCATTCTCTTGCAACCCTCAACAAAGAAGGAGGTCGCGAGAGGAGCTGGAGTTTTTACTTAACTATTCTTCAATCAAAAGTTTGTTATTTTAAATGGCACCAGAGTGTGCTGTTTTTCTATCTCAGGCAGTATTTGGAAGAAGAAACTGCCTGCATTTTTTATCTATGATCTTAGCAGGCGTAACTAAGATCCACTGGCTGTTCTCGAAACTGGGAATAGCATGCGGGGTCCTCCGAAAATGAGGTATGTGCAGTACTTTATTTTCTGGGAATGGAATTGACTAAGAAAATACTGCTGTTACCGTATGATGTAAGTACAGCCTTAAATGCAGTAGTAGCAACTGGTATCAGGCTGATAAATGTATGCGCAGTCGAGTTATATTCTAGGGACTAGAATTTGACTGAGAAAATACTGTTAACACTGAAATAATACTTAAGCCTTCTCTGCAGTGGTAGCGACTGGTAGCAGGCTTAGTGATAGCTTTGCATGACATTGAAAAATGTTGTTTTTTAATAAAACGTTTACTGGCATGTTATTCATTTTTTGTGAGGTACTTTGGTGATAAATCGCTTTGGGCATGATTTTTTCCACATGGCTAACATATTTTTCTGCATGGAAACAGTTATATCAGGGCTCCCGCTGTTGTGATTGGAGTGGGAGGGCCCTTGTTTTAGCGCCTTGTTGCGCAGTTAAAATTATTGCACAGTCTTTCTGCTTCTTCCTCCTTGATCCAGGACGTCTCTAGAGAGCTCAGGGGTCTGCAAATTTCATTTGTGAGGGAGGTAATCAGTCACAGCAGATCTGTGACAGTGTGCTGACTGTGATTAAAAGCGTTAAATCTTAATTGATATCTGTTTTATACGTTTTGGGTATTGAGGGGTTAATCATCCTTTTGCTAATGGGTGCAATCTTCTGCTAATAGTACACTTCTTGTTAAGAATTGTTTAATTATATCTGTATTTTTGAAGCGCTGCAGCGGTTTTTTTTTATATTGCTTGTAAAACTTATTGAAAGTGATTTCCAAGCTTGTTAGTTTCATTGCTAAGTCTGTTTTAAACATGTCTGATTCAGAGGAAACTGTTTGTTCATCATGTTCAAAAGCCAATGTGGAGCCCAATAGAACGATGTGTACCAATTGTATTGATATTGCTTTGAATAAAAGTCAATCTGTACCGATAAAGAAGCTATCACCAGACAACGAGGGGGAAGTTATGCCGCCTAACTCTCCTCACGTGTCAGTACCTGCGTCTCCCGCTCGGGAGATGCGTAGGATTGAGACACCTAGTACATCTAGGCCCTTACAAATCACTTTACATGATATGGCTAATGTTATGAAAGAAGTATTATATAATATGCCCGAATTAAGGGGCAAACGCGATAGCTCTGGGTTAAGGACAGAGCGCGCTGATGACACGAGAGCCATGTCTGATACTGCGTCACAACTTGCAGAACATGAGGACGTGAGCTTCATTCTGTCGGTGACGGTTCTGATTCGGGGAGACCGGATTCAGAAATTTCAAATTTTAAATTTAAGCTTGAGAACCTCCGTGTGTTACTAGGGGAGGTATTAGCGGCTCTGAATGATTGCGACACGGTGGCAATTCCAGAGAAATTGTGTAGGTTGGATAGATACTATGCGGTACCGGTGTGTACTGACGTTTTTCCTATACCAAAAAGACTTACAGAAATTATCAGTAAGGAGTGGGATAGACCCGGTGTGCCTTTTTCCCCTCCCCCGATATTTAGAAAAATGTTCCCTATAGACGCCACCACACGAGACTTATGGCAGACGGTCCCTAAGGTGGAGGGAGCAGTTTCTATGTTAGCCAAGCGTACCACTATCCCGGTGGAGGATAGCTGTGCTTTCTCAGATCCAATGGATAAAAAATTAGAGGGTTATCTTAAGAAAATGTTTGTTCAACAGGGTTTATATTGCAGCCTCTTGCATGCATTGCGCCTGTCACGGCTGCAGCGGCATTCTGGTTTGAGTCTCTGGAAGAGGCGATTCGCACAGAGCCGTTGGATGAGGCCTTGAGCAAAGTTAGAACCCTTAAGCAAGCTAATTCGTTTGTTTCAGATGCCGTAGTACATCTAACCAAACTTACGGCTAAAAATTCCGGATTCGCCATACAGGCGCGCAGAGCGCTCTGGCTTAAATCCTGGTCAGCGGATGTAACTTCCAAGTCTAAACTACTTAACATTCCTTTCAAAGGGCAGACCTTATTCGGGCCCGGCTTGAAGGAAATTATTGCTAATATTACAGGAGGTAAGGGCCACGCCCTTCCTCAGGACAGGGCCAAACCAAAGGCCAAACAGTCTAATTTTCGTGCCTTTCGTAACTTCAAGGCAGGAGCAGCATCGACTTCCTCCGCTCCAAAACAGGAAGGAACTACTGCTTGTTACAGACAAGGTTGGAAAGGCAACCAGTCACGGAACAAGGGCAAGCAGGCCAGAAAGCCTACTCCCGCCCCTAAGACAGCATGAAGTCAGGGCCCCCTATCCAGAGACGGATTTAGTGGGGGGCAGACTTTCTCTCTTTGCCCAGGCTTGGGCAAGAGATGTGCAGGATCCCTGGACGTTAAAGATTATATCTCAGGGATACCTTCTGGATTTCAAATCCTCTCCTCCACAAGGGAGGTTCCATCTTTTGAGGTTATCGACAAACCTAGTAAAGAGAGAGGCATTTCTACAATGTGTACAAGACCTCTTAATCATGGGGGTGATCCACTCAGTTCCGCGATCGGAACAGGGACAAGGATTTTACTCAAATCTATTTGTGGTTCCCAAAAAAGAGGGAACCTTCAGACCAATCTTGGACTTAAAGATCTTAAACAAATTCCTAAGGGTACCATCGTTCAAGATGGAAACCATTCGAACCATCCTACCCATGATCCAAGAGGGTCAATATATGACCACGGTGGACTTAAAGGATGCTTACCTTCATATACCGATTCACAAAGATCATTATCGGTACCTGAGGTTTGCCTTTCTAGACAGGCATTACCAGTTTGTGGCTGTTCCCTTCGGGTTAGCCACGGCCCCGAGAATTTTTACGAAGGTTCTGGGCTCACTTCTGGCGGTACTAAGACCACGAGGCATAGCGGTGGCTCCGTACCTAGACGACATTCTGATACAAACGTCAAGTTTTCAGAATGCAAAGTCTCATACAGAGATAGTTCTAGCATTTCTGAGGTCGCATGGGTGGAAAGTGAACGTGGAAAAGAGTTCTCTGTTACCACTCACACGGGTTCCTTTTCTAGGGACTCTTATAGATTCTGTAGAGATGAAGATTTACCTGACGGAGTCCAGGTTATCAAAGATTCTCAATGCTTGCCGTGTCCTTCATTCCATTCCAAGCCCATCGGTAGCTCAGTGCATGGAGGTAATCGGCTTAATGGTAGCGGCAATGGACATAGTGCCATTTGCGCGCCTGCATCTCAGACCGCTGCAACTATGCATGCTCAGTCAATGGAACGGGGATTACTCAGATCTGTCCCCTTTGCTAAATCTGGACCAGGAGACCAGAGATTCGCTTCTCTGGTGGTTGTCACCGGTTCATCTGTCCAAAGGAATGACCTTTCGCAGGCCAGATTGGACGATTGTAACAACGGATGCCAGCCTTTTAGGCTGGGGAGCAGTCTGGAATTCCCTGAAGGCTCAGGGATCGTGGACTCAGGAGGAGAAACTCCTCCCAATAAACATTCTGGAATTAAGAGCAATATTCAATGCTCTTCTGGCTTGGCCTCAGTTAGCAAAGCTGAGGTTCATCAGATTTCAGTCGGACAATATCACGACTGTGGCTTACATCAATCATCAAGGGGGAACCAGGAGTTCCCTAGCGATGTTGGAAGTCTCGAAGATAATTCGCTGGGCAGAGTCTCACTCTTGCCACCTGTCAGCGATTCACATCCCAGGCGTAGAGAACTGGGAGGCGGATTTCCTAAGTCGCCAGACTTTTCATCCGGGAGAGTGGGAACTTCACCCGGAGGTATTTGCTCAACTGATTCGTCGTTGGGGCAAACCGGATCTGGATCTCATGGCATCTCGCCAGAACGCGAAGCTTCCTTGTTACGGATCCAGGTCCAGGGACCCGGGAGCGGTGCTGGTAGATGCATTAGCAGCCCCTTGGGTTTTCAACATAGCTTATGTGTTTCCACCATTTCCGTTGCTACCTCGGCCGATTGCCAGGATCAAACAGGAGAGGGCATCAGTAATTCTGATAGCGCCTGCGTGGCCACGCAGGACCTGGTATGCAGACCTAGTGGACATGTCATCCTGTCCACCATGGTCTCTTCCTCTGAGGCAGGACCTTCTAATTCAGGGTCCTTTCAACCATCCAAACCTAATTTCTCTGAGGCTGACTGCCTGGAAATTGAACGCTTGATTCTATCAAAGCGTGGGTTTTCAGATTCGGTTATTGATACATTAATACAGGCTCGGAAACCTGTGACAAGAAAAATTTACCATAAGATATGGCGTAAATATTTATATTGGTGCGAATCCAAGAGTTACTCATGGAGTAAGGTTAGGATTCCTAGGATATTAGCTTTTCTACAAGAGGGTTTAGAAAAGGGTTTATCCGCTAGTTCGCTAAAGGGACAGATTTCAGCTCTGTCTATTCTTTTACACAAACGTCTGGCAGAGCATCCAGACGTCCAGGCCTTTTGTCAGGCTTTGGCTAGAATTAAGCCTGTGTTTAAAGCTGTTGCTCCTCCGTGGAGCTTAAACTTGGTTCTTAAAGTTCTTCAGGGTGTTCCGTTTGAACCCCTTCATTCCATTGATATTAAGCTTTTATCTTGGAAAGTTTTGTTTTTGATGGCTATTTCCTTGGCTCGAAGAGTATCTGAGTTATCTGCCTTACATTGTGATTCTCCTTATCTGATCTTTCATTCAGATAAGGTAGTTCTGCGTACTAAACCTGGGTTTTTACCTAAGGTTGTTTCTAACAGGAATATCAATCAAGAGATTGTTGTTCCATCATTATGTCCTAATCCTTCTTCAAAGAAGGAACGTCTTTTGCATAATCTAGACGTGGTCCGTGCTCTGAAGTTCTACTTACAGGCAACTAAAGATTTTAGACAAACTTCTTCTCTGTTTGTCGTTTACTCTGGACAGAGGAGAGGTCAAAAGGCTTCGGCTACCTCTCTCTCTTTTTGGCTTTGTAGCATAATACGTTTAGCCTATGAGACTGCTGGACAGCAGCCTTCTGAAAGAATTACAGCTCATTCCACTAGAGCTGTGGCTTCCACCTGGGCCTTTAAGAATGAGGCCTCTGTTGAACAGATTTGCAAGGCTGCAACTTGGTCTTCACTTCATAATTTTTCCAAATTTTACAAATTTGACACTTTCGCTTCTTCGGAGGCTGGTTTTGGGAGAAAGGTTCTACAGGCAGTGGTTCCTTCTGTTTAATGTTCCTGCCTTGTCCCTCCCATCATCCGTGTACTTAGCTTTGGTATTGGTATCCCATAAGTAATGGATGACCCGTGGACTGAACACACTTAACAAGAGAAAACATAATTTATGCTTACCTGATAAATTTATTTCTCTTGTAGTGTGTTCAGTCCACGGCCCACCCTGTCTTTTTCAGGCAGGTTCTAAATTTTAAAATTATACCTCCAGTCACCACTGCACCTTATAGTTTCTCCTTTCTCGTCTTGTTTCGGTCGAATGACTGGATATGACATGTGAGGGGAGGAGCTATATAGCAGCTCTGCTTGGGTGATCCTCTTGCAACTTCCTGTTGGGAAGGAGAATATATCCCATAAGTAATGGATGACCCGTGGACTGAACACACTACAAGAGAAATAAATTTATCAGGTAAGCATAAATTATGTTTTTTTTTGCCCCTCACATAGCCCAAATTAGCAGGTACATTTGCAATAATACATCATAGCCAGAGGACTTTAGTATAACAGACATTCACACACTAGACTCTTTATGTTATTATGTTCCTTGTGTTTCTGGAGACTATTAGGGGACAGTAGGGACCTCTGTTTAGCCTGTACACTTTATTTAAAAATAAATTCTATTTGTTATCAGTTAGAGGCTGTAGTTTTTCCTAGACTCGTTATGATTTTACAGTCTAAACCATGATTGGGATATTTCTCTTAATCAGAAAATGTCACGTCGGTGGCTTATGTCAATCACCAAAAGGAAACTCGCAGTTCCCTAGCAATGAAGGAAGTGTTGCGCATTCTGTGTAGGCCACAGATCAATCGGTGCTCAATTTCTGTGATTCATATCCCATGTGTGACAAATTGGAAAGCAGACTATCTAAGTTGTCAAACTCTTCATCCAGGAGAGTGGTCAATACATCAGGAAGTATTCAATCAGATTGTAGAACAATGGGTTCTTCCAGAGATAGACCTAATGGCTTCTTGTTTGAACAACAAACTTAGATATTTTGCAAGATCATGGGATCCTCAAGCGGAGGTAGTAGATGCTCTAACAGTTCCCTGGTCATTTTGACTTGCTTACATTTTTCCTTCAACTGTTCTTCTGCCAAGGGTGATATCTTGGATCAAACGAGTAATTGTCTGTAATTTTGATTGCTCCAGCTTGGTCATGCAGAACTTGGTACACGTATCTTATTCAGATGTCCAGTTGTCCTCCATGGCCTCTTCTATTCAGGCACAACCTTCTATCTCAAGGTCCTTTTTATCTCCAAAGTATCATAACATTTTTAAAGTTTTTCTGTTATGGTGTGAAAAGTTTGGCTTTGGTTGTCATTCTTTTAGAATTCCTAGGGTTCTTCAATTTTTACAAGACGGCTTAGACAAGGAGGGATATTTATCAAGCCGTCAACCGCAAATACACTGGAATTCCACAGCGTAATTGTGGCGAGCCTGATTCCCCTTATTTATGAAAGCCTACAGAATGGCAAAAGTTGAAATTTGTGACGTAAAATACGATCCGCCCATCTCAGTCCGACACAGATCGCTTACGTCATTACAGATGTTCCAAATGCAAATTCGGCACTATCTGACTACTTTTGCTAGTTAACAAATTTCTAACAGGTACGCTCACCACTGCCATAAAAAAGTGCTTGGCAAGCACGAAACATGTCTTCTGTGTAAGGAGCTCAGCTTTACCCTTCTTGACATGAATGTTTTTATCTGATAGTCATTGTCAGTTTTTGCTATGCTGTAGCTAGCTGTACTTTACTATATATTTGTTTTTATACATGCATTGGATTAAAGCTTGGAACTTTTAACCTATTTGCCTGTGTTGGGATCGCTTTTTGTGCTTTTGGATTACTCACTTTGGCGTAGAGGACGAATACGCCGCTGTTTCCTACACAGGCTCACATGATACATACGTCATCCCCACTCTCCTATGTGCCGTAACCGGATATACTAACAGAGACACACTGAGGGTAAGAAAAAGCGCACCACTCACTTCCTTGTTTTTGCTACCTGCTTTTCAATCCGCCGCCCTGGAGGCGGCGGATGCCATAGGAATCAATGGGAGTCTGAAAGCAGGGAAAGCTTATGTTCGCTGCTGCCCAATATCCCATTGATTCCTATGGTAGAATAAAAGTTAAGTTTACACCTAACACCCTAACATAAGCAACGAGTCTAAACACCCCTAATCTGCCGCCCCCCTACACTGCCGCTACCTACATTATAGCCAATCCTTCCCCCAAAGAATCTGGTACCAATTGGAAACCTTCTTCAAGTTGGAATAAATTCAAGCCTTTTATGAAACCAAAGCCAGCCCCAAGTCTGCAGGAAGGTGTGGCCCTCATTCCAGCTCAGCTGGTGGGGGGCAAATTAAAAATTTTCCAGAACATTTGGGCAGCTTCTGTCCAAAATCAATGGATTCAGAGTATTATCTCTCAAGGGTATCGACTAGGATTCAGAGTAAGACCTTCTGTGAGAAGATTTTTTCTCTCACACGTTCCAGTAAATCAAGTGAAGGCTCAGGCTTTTCTGAAGTGTGTTTCAGATCTAGAGCTTTCAGGGGTAATCTTACCAGTTCTGTTCAGGAACAGGGTCTGGGGTTTTATTCAAATCTATTCATTGTCCCAAAGAAAATGGTGACTATAAGGACTATTCTGCCTATTCAGCAAGGTCATTATATGTCCACTATAGACTTACAGAATGCATATCTTCATATTCCGATTCATCCAGACCACTATCGGTTTCTGAGATTCTCTTTTCTAGACAAGAATTACCAATTTGTCGCTCTTCCATTTGGCCTAGTGACAGCTTCAAGAATTTTTTCAAAGGTTCTCGGTGCCCTACTCTCTGTAATCAGAGAACAGGGTATTGCGGTGTTTCCTTATTTGGACTATATCTTGGTACTAGCTCAGTCTTTACATTCTGCCGAATCTCACACAAATCAACTAGTGTTGTTTCTTTAAAGACATGGTTGGAGGATCAATTTACCAAAAAGTTTCTTGATTCCTCAGACAAGGGTCACCTTTTTAGGTTTCCAGATAGATTCAGTGTCCATGACTCTGTCTCTAACAGACAAGAGACAAATAAAATTGGTTTCAGCTTGTCGAAACCTTCAGTCTCAATCATTCCCTTCAGTGGCTATGTGCATGGAAGTTCTAGGTCTCATGACTGCAGCATCGGACGCGATCCCCTTTGCTGGTTTTCATATGAGACCTCTTTAGCTTTGTATGCTGAATCAATGGTGCAGGGATTATACAAGGATATCACAATAAATGTCCTTAAATCCCAATGTTCGACTCTCTCTGACTTGGTGGTTAGATCACCATCGTATAGTTCAAGGGGCCTCCTTTGTTCGTCCAACCTGGACTGTAATCACAACAGATGCAAGTCTTTCAGGTTGGGGAGCTGTCTGAGGATCTCTGACAGCACAAGGGGTTTGGAAATCTCATGAGGCGAGGTTACCAATCAATATTTTAGAACTCCGAGCTATTTTTAGGGCTCTTCAGGTTTGGCTTCTGTTGAAGACAGAACCATTCATTTGTTTTCAGACAGACAATATCACAACTGTGGCATATGTCAATCATCAGGGTGGTACTCACAGTCTCCTAGCTATGAAAGAAGTATCTCGGATATTTTCTTGGGCGGAATCCAGCTCTTGTCTAATTTCTGTGGTACATATCCCAGGTGTAGACAATTTTGGAAGCGGATTATCTCAGCCGTCAAACTTTACATCCGGGGGAGTAGTCTCTCCATTCAGATGTGTTTTTTCAGATTGTTCAGTTGTGGGGTCTTCCAGAATTAGATCTGATGGCTTCCCATCTAAACAAGACACTTCCCAGGTACTTATCCAGGTCCAGGGATCCTCAGGCGGAGTCGGTGGATGAGTTAGCAGTTCTTTGGTTTTACCAACCTGCTTTTATCTTCCCGCCTCTAGTTCTTCCAAGAGTGATCTCCAAGATCATCATGGAACAATCGTTTGTGTTTCTGGTAGCACCAGCATGGCCTCCCAGGTTCTGGTATGCGGATCTTGTCCGGATGTCCAGTTGCTAACCTTGGCCACTTCCTTTGAGAACAGGCCTTCTGTCTCAAGGACCGTTTTTCCATCAGGATCTCAAATTGTTAAATTTGAAGGTATGGAAATTGAAAGCTTTGTGCTTAGTCATAGAGGTTTATCTGACTCAGTGATTGATACTATGTTACAGGCTGGTAAATATGTTCCTAGGAAGATTTATTATCTAGTTTGGAAGACTTATATTTCATGGTGTTCTTCTAATAAATTCTCCTGGCATTCTTTTAGAATTCCTAGAATTTTACAGTTTCTTCAGGATGGTTTGGATAAAGGTTTGTCTGCAAGTTCCTTGAAGGGACAAATCTCTGCTCTTTCTGTTTTATTTCACAGAAAAATTGCTAAGCTTTCTGATATTCACTGTTTTATGCAGACTTTGGTCCGTATCAAGCCTGTCATTAAATCAATCTGTCCTCCTTTGAGTCTTAATTTGGTTTTGAAAGCTTTACAGGCTCCTCCTTTTGAGCCTATGCATTCTTTGGATATTAAACTACTTTCTTGGAAAGTGTTGTTCCTTTTGGCTATCTATTCTGCTAGAAGAGTTTCTGAATGATCTGCTCTTTTGTGTGAGTCTCCTTTTCTGATTTTCCATCAGGATAAGGCAGTTTTGCGCACTTCATTTAAATTTTTACCTAAAGTTGTGAATTCTAACAACATTAATAGGGAAATTGTTGTTCCCTCTTTGTGTCCTAATCCTAAGAATCCTTTGGAGAGATCCTTACATTCTCTGGATGTTGTAAGAGCTTTGAAATATTATGTTGAAGCTACTAAAGATTTCAGGAAGACTTCTAGTCTATGTGTTGTCTTTTCTGGTCCTAGGAAGGGTCAGAAAGCTTCTGCCATTTCCTTGGCATCCTGGTGAAAGCTTTTGATTCATCAGGCTTATTTGGAGTCTGGTCGGGCCCCGCCTCAGAGAATCACAGCTCATTCTACTAGATCAGTTTCCACTTTGTGGGCTTTAAAGAATGAAGCTTCAGTTGATCAGATTTGCAAAGCAGCAACTTGGTCTTCTTTGCATACATTTACTAAATTCTACCGTTTTGATGTATTTGCCTCTTCAGAAGCAGTTTTTGGTAGAAAAGTTCTTCAGGCAGCTGTTTCAGTTTGATTCCTCTGCTTATGTTTAAGGTTTTTTCTTTTCAATTATGAGAAAAACGTATCTTTTTGAATGTGGATTTAATTTTTTCAGCGGAAAATGGCTGTTTTTATTTTTATCCCTTCCTCTCTAGTGACTCTTCTGTGGAGTACCACATCTTGGGTATTACTATCCCATATGTCACTAGCTCATGTACTCTTGCAAATTACATAAAAGAAAACATAATTTATGTAAGAACTTACCTGATAAATTAATTTCTTTCAAATTAGCAAGAGTCCATGAGACCCACCCTTTTTATGGTGGTTATGTTTTTTTGTATAAAGCACAATTTTATTTCCCGTTCCATTTTTTTTAATGCTTTTTTACTTCTTTTTCTATCACCCCACTACTTGGCTATCCGTTAAACTGAATTGTGGGTGTGGTGAGGGATGTATTTATAGGCAAAACAAAGCAGGCGGCTACTGAGCTACTGTAAAAAGGTACTTTTATTCCAAATAAAAAGTAGACATAAAGCGAAAAAAATGAATATGACACAACAAACCAGGGAGGGAAACAGCAGACTTACATGTTTCGCGCAGACTAGCGCTTAATCATAGAAGCTGTTAGACAAGTGAAACCTGCTGTAGCACTTAAAGGGACAACGCACCAATCAGAACACCTTGTATCAAAATCAGATTAGAAAACAGGTGTTGCAAAAGTGTATTACTTCAAACTAGATGTCCACAAAAAGTGCTACAGATCAGATAATAATAAAACATAACATAATGGAAATACTTGTGAAGATGTGCAATTCCACGAAAACACATGTATACTTAAAGCTAAATAATATGACAATATATTCTGTCACTAGCTCATGGACTCTTGCCAATATGAAAAAAATGAATTTATCAGGTAAGTTCTTACATAAATTATGTTTTTCTTAAAAAAAAACACACATATATATGATTAATTTTTGTTAAATATTTATCTAAAAATTTAATATATATATATATATATATACACACAGCCTCCACCCACATTGTTCACCAAAGTGCCTGGGGCTTACGTAATAGTAGCTTGAGTGCAGGGCATCTCAGTAGTTCCTTACTGTATAATATTCTAGTCCAGACACAATCACTTAGCAGGCTACAATTCTTTCAAAGACTTTGTTTTTGAAACTACTGCATATAAGAGCTCTTATTCCTGAGGCACAAGTCTTCTCCTAAATTTAATTTTAGCCAAAAGAACACAGGGCCAACCTGCAGTATTAATTTTCTTAAAAAAAAACAAAACACATATTTATGATTATTTTTTGTTAAATATTTATATCTATATATCTATATAGTTAGTTAGAAAGTTAAAAATACTAAGAACGTTTTTTTTTTTTTTTTAAGACTCGTCCATTCTCCGTACGGGAGACCTGGCCTCCCTGTTATGGAAGACTGAATTATACACACCACCCGTAATTGCTTCATTCCCCCTGTTAGAGGAGCTGTTTTGTGAATGGGATAGAACGGTTCGTACTGAATCCCACATTTCCACGAGATATTCTCCTCTGACCCCGATATATGACAACCCAGATATTCCATTACAGTTTAGAGTAGCCCACTCATGTACACCTCTACATGGCAATTATGTAAACACCATTATCAGAAGTGGGAGATTAAAAACAAGACAGGAGATCCTGGAAAGTTTCCCAGAACGTCCATTACCATGGTTTGTATAGCTGCAGATATGTCATTTCATAACCACACATAAATTCAAACGACAATCTTTTAGGGATCCCACCCCCTTTGAGACATTGTGTTTGCAAACTACTACTTTACGACATCTGACATCCAAGCTATATCGACTACTTATGTTGCCCAAAGAGGACTGGCAACGGATATTTTGAGCTGCTAAGACTGTTTCTGTATTCGCTCGTATACAGGAATCACATTATAAACTGCTAAGTAGATGGTATCTTACGCCAACACGACTCAATAAGGTATACCCTAATACATCAGACAGGTGTTGGAGAGGATGTGGTGGGACGGGATCTCTACTGCATATTAGGTGGGATTGCCCCCTTTTGGAGGGCTTTTGGGCGACCATATGGGCAGTGGTAACACAAATATTAGAAATAGAAATCCCTAAGACGCCTGAGGCCCTGCTCTGCCACTTCCCATATAAAATACAGAATCCTATAAAAAAAAAACTTGCTGATGCTGACAGGGACAAAGTCCTTGATCCCCTCTCGGTGGAAGACTGTGCAGGTCCCCACGGTGGGAGAGTGGAAACAGAGTGTTAGTGACCTCCTGCGGCTGGAAAAATTCCACTATATGAATATATCAAAAGCAGGCGTGTACGAAATGTTGCTCCATATGTGGAGCGGAGGCGTTTATGCGGCTTTGTGAGAATAGGCCTATTGTATAACATCTCTCGCTTGCGATGTACTTGTTTCAGATGTGTTCCCCTTTCCCCCTTGCCTCTTGTTGTTCTTTCTTTTCTCTTTCTCACTTGCTTTAAATACTCATTTCCTGACTGTGTCCTGGCCCAGATGTAAAAAGGTGACCACGGCTGGTATTGACATTTCTTGTTGTTAAATGTACCTGTGTGACTCTGTTAGAAGTTACTGTTAAATCCTTACTCATTGATTTGATAAATATGGTTTAAGATCAATGTAAGTAAAAGAAGAGAAAATGGAAAAGATAGAGCTTGTGAAAGTATTCCTGTCATGCACCTAATGGACCTATCCGGAACTAACATTTTGGAATGTAATGCTTACATCCCTTGCATGTCCGCTATTTTATTTTTGATAGTTTTTCACCACTAGAGGGCATTAGTTCACGTGTTTCATATAGATAACATTGAGCTCATGCACGTGAATTTACCATGGAGACAGCTCTGATTGGCTAACATGCAAGTCTGTCAAAAGAACTGAAGTATGGGGGCAGTCTGCTGAGGCTTAGATACAAGTTAATTACAGAGGTAAAACGTGTATAATTATAACTGTGTTGGTTAAGCAAAACTGGGGAATTAGTAATTAAGGGATTATCTATCTTTTAAAACAACAAGAATTCTGGTGTTGACTGTCCCTTTAACAGAGGTCAGACCTTTGCTTAATTTTCTAAATGTACCCCAATTGCCCCCAAAATGCAGTATGTAGCGCTTTTTTTAAAATAAAAAAAATTAGTATTTTTTTATTTTAAAAAAACCTGGCACTAAGCAGTTGTGGTCTATGGGAACTGTATATACAACTGTATATACATATATATTTATATTTGGTGACATTGCTGCGCTACTTACTCCCTTTGCTGCGCTAGTTCTCATGCCTTGTCTCACGGCATGAGAACGAGGCTCCCATTGGAGCCTATGGAAGCGCACTCTTGTAAGCGCAATGCTTCCATGCAATGCAAACGAGAGGTTGCGTTCACATTGCACCTACTAATTTTTAATACCAGCGTACATTTGCATGCAATGGTATTACTAAGTTGAGTGCAAATATCGCTTTTGCGAAAGCAACATTTTGTGCTCAACTTTTAATCTAGCCGTTATTGTGAAAAAAAATTCTATAATTTACCTAAAAATTATGATTTCATCATGTCTCTTAAAGAGGCTGCTTTTCATCCTGCAGGCTTAAACCTGAATGATTCTACACATTGATTGCTTGATCAGTGAAGGAGCTAATTTATATCTGGCTCTAATTGGCCACAGCAAAAAAAAGATAAGATAAACATATTGGCTCGACTGCAAAACAACAAAATGACAGGTTGAAATGCATATTATTTATATAGATATTTTGCCTAGCAATGGGTAAATACTCACCTGTATTTTTTTTTATATACAATTACTTGTGTCCCTTTAAGCCCATTCCTGTCCTAAGTGTTGTTACTGTAAAAATGCCCTTACAAGGACGCATTCCTAATACCATATCAAGGTCAGGTTGAATTTGACTCTCATGTTTTTTAAACTTAAATATTTACAATTAGCACCGGCAAGTAAACAGAATAAAGGGTTCATACTTAAACTGTTAATGATTATCATACTGTCAACACCTATAACTCAACTCTATTGTAACTGTATTTACTGAACAACTGGCAGCTATAACTAAGTTGCGTTTTATGAGAGCAAAAGTGAAAAGCAGCAGATATACATTCTTTAAACTTGAGAATAGTTTTATTTTAATGCTTTTCTCTAAAATGATTGTCATTTTTTTCCAGGTTTCCACTTACTTATAGAAGTTAAATCCAGTTAATATTAATATATATATAGTGTAGATTATTGTGTTTATTAGTGTATAAATGTTTAGCATCATTAGACAGTGACACTTGTCAAAATGTGTGTTGTACAGGTCCCCTGGACAAAATTTGTCAGTAATCCACTACAAGTTGATGTGATCTATTGTAAGGCTTGAAATATGTATCAAGATGCATTCACAGTTTCATGCTTGCAAGATTGAACTTGTAACCAAAATCTCTGCTTCTTACCCTAGAAGGCAGAGATAAATGAGTTCAAACTCACTTGTTTGAGGTAATTGACAGGCCCTGCTCTCACATAATTGGTTGCCCAACAGCGGGGGGCCGTAATGAACAACAGACCTCTTCTGCAGTCTTAAATTTTGCCAAGTAGTGATTGCAGTTGGACAGGTTCTATTCTGCAGCTTGGTAAATTTTCCTGTTAGATAAGCTAGTATTAGTTTAGGTATAATGGTGAAAAAAGGAGGTTTGTGGGTTTAATTCATTATGCATTACCACCACTGATTTTCGGTGCCGTGATAAAATGCCGACGGACATTTGGCCGACAGCATTCTATCCGACGGACATTTGGCTGACGGACAGAATGCCGAAGCATGTTCTGAGTTCGGCTGAGGGCAGATACGCTCCAGAGTGCTCTGTTCTAATCAGAGCCTCGGGCGCCGCAACCGCCTCTGGGAACCTAGCCATGGGTCCCAGTCCGCACGTCTTGTAATTCTCTGTCTGGGAAATGATCTATCTATTTATCTATCTATCAAATCTATTTATCAAATCTATCTATCTCGTGGCCGGACTGTTATCTGACAGCCACTTGTGTGTTGGCCAAATGTCTGTCGGCCAAATGTCTGTCAGCTAACAGTCCGGCCACGCTG
Organism: Bombina bombina; assembly: GCF_027579735.1. Lineage (NCBI taxonomy): Eukaryota > Metazoa > Chordata > Amphibia > Anura > Bombinatoridae > Bombina > Bombina bombina. Next base: position 932,974,126 of record NC_069502.1, on the reverse strand, counting down.
ATTTTCTATGTTGTGCAGAGACACTACTATATGTTATGCATAAATTAACCATTATGGCTATTAAATCAGACAAGAATTTGATTAAATACCAGAAATCTATTTTCTCTATCATTATATATAAAATTGTTACCTATAGCTGCTTAACACATCATAATTATAATTATATAATTTCTTGGGGGAGGGGGTCTTAGTGAAAAAGCAGCCAGTTAAGTCACCCAAAATGTATGGTAACTTATTTTCTTTGTGCTAGCAACAATTTTTTTACTCCAACATTCTTTATTTTTTAACAAAAAAAAAAATAGATTAGCTTGGAACATTAACAAAATACATTAATATTTTTTAAGTCATTTTTTCATTCAACAGACTGTGAATTTTTGCATTTTTATTTTTAAATTAACATTAATACATCTTTATACATTATTCACAAAGCGAATATGAAAGAATGAAAAAGTTGTTTATTTGGCTAATTTAAGTTTCTGTGTCTATCGGATAAAATACTTCATAACAAATAAATTAACTAAATCAACAACTTTTGTATTTTTTCATCTGTTTCATTAATGAATAAATATCTGAAACATTTCTTCATATACAACAACAACAACTAAACAGTGCACATGTGTAAGTTGGCATCAAACTATTTAGTACTTAAAATAAGGATTTAACAGCTGTGTCTTATGATGTCACACCCCACATTTAGAACATGCATGTACAGTATAACATAACATGTATGATATTTGATCATTTTTCAGAGAAACATTTTTGGAAATTAAAGTGTATTTCAAAAAGGCTTCATGTATATTGATAAATTAAAAAAAAAAACATGATATATAGAAATCTATTCTCCTTCCTCTTCCTCATATGTGCAATAATCCTCCAGTCCACCATCCACCCCATATCTATCTGTCCCTTTATTCATCCTGATATACCAGCAATTTCAGAAAGTGGAAAAATGCTTATTTCTAAAGCACAACATCTTTTCATCTCTCAATTACAGTTAACTGATTTATGTGTCTTTTTGAGACCCTTCTTATATTATAATCCCACTCACAACATTTTTTTTAATATCCAGTATTTCTTAATTTGGACTCAGTGGGACATTCAGCAGTTTGTAAAACCAATTTATTGCAATTGTTTTATCCTAGATCAGCTGGTACAGACTGGAAATGTGTTATCCAATAGCAGCCTTCAGTCTCTATTATTATCAATTAGTTCTACATGGTGCACATCATACATGCCAAACAGCAAGCTTAGAGTCTGTTCACTTAGTTAAAACTACAGACAATATACATAGTATTTCATAAGTTTGATTGTGTCTAGGGAATAATCTACTCTTTTAATCACTCATCAAATACATATTGGCTTAGTTCTCCATGAACTAATGGCAAATGGATGGGAAAGGGTATATGTAGCTAGCAAAGGTACAGTTAAAAATTCTGAGAAGTTTCTTTCTACATTAAGAAGACGTTTGTTCCTGAATATATTAATACTGTTAAAATGATTTCTGGTAAATATAATTTAACCTACTGGCTACTCCAATTTAATTTATTGGAGATTTATTGTTATCTGTGGATCTGTACATACTGAATGGTATAATAATATATAATAATTTGCAATTTATATAGCGCTTTTCTCCCTGTGAGACTCAAAGCACTTTACAAATATACCAACATAAAGACATAAAAGTTAGGAGTTTCTGAAGGTCAGATAAGCTGACTGAATGCCTGATGGAAGAGGGGGGTCTTTAGCTTTTTTAAAAAAAAGTCTGTAAGGACGGTGCCTCTCTGATTGCGCACGGTAAAGAGTTCCAGAAAGTAGGGACAGCGTGGCCGAATGCTCTGGAGCCTGAGTTTGTCCTTATTCTTGGCACTGAGAGGAGGGATGTGTTGGCTGACCTCAGTGAGCCGGATGGGATGTAGGGTGTCAGGAGCTCTTTTAGGTACTTTGGGCCTTGGTTGTTTAAGGCTTTGAAGGTCAGCAGGCCAATTTTAAAATATGTTCGACATTAAATTGGAAGCCAATGCAGGGAGTGAAGAACAGGTGTTATGTGGCAGGAGCGAGTTTGACTGGTCAGTAGTCTGGCTGCTGCATTTTGTACCGTCTGGAGGCGATGGAGTTCTTTTTTGGGAGGCACAAGTAAAGTGCATTGCAGTAATCTAGTCTAGAGGATACACATGCATGGATTAATGTTGGCATATCATCCGGTGGAATTAAGTGTTGTATCCTGGCTATGTCTTTCAGATGAAAGTAGGCAGATTTTATTACGGAGGAAATCTTCTGTTTAAAAGATAGTCCAGCATCAATCAGCACTCCGAGGTTTCGTACCTTTGCTGAACTAACAAGTTCAAAGCCTCCAAGTTCCAGGCCAGTTGACTGATCGTGGGATATTTTTGATGCCCGGGGTCCCCTCACCAAGAGTAACTCTGTTTTTTTCCGGTTCACTTTGAGACAGCTAGCATTCATCCATTCTATGAGGTCTGTTAAGCATCTGTTTATGCAGCATGCTGGTTCTATAGTATCTAGAAAAGGAGAAGTAGAGTTGTGTGTCATCAGCGTAACAATGATACCTTAGGCCATGTCAGTTAATGATGTCCCTCAGTGGTAGTAAGTAAATTGCGAATAGCATGGGAGACAGGATGAATCCTTTTGGAACTCTGCAGGCCAGTTCTGTTGGTGCTGATGAGCTGGATCCTGAAATTACTCTCTGTGATCTACCAGCAAGGAAAGATTTAAACCAGTTAAGGACTGTGCCTCCTAGGCCACAGATGTGCTGCAAGCTCTCTATTAGAATCCTATGGTCAATGGTGTCAAATGCAGCTGAGAGATCCAGGAGGATTAGCATGGAGTAATCACCTTTGTCTCTTGCCATGAGGAGATAATTTAGCACTCGGACTAGCGCTGTTTCAGTGTTGTGGCGGCATCTGAAGCCTGAATGGAAAGGATCGAATATGTTCAGGGTTGATAAATGGGCTTCCAGTTGAGTTGCCACTACTTTTTCAATTATTTTACCACAGCTTCTTTTAGAAGATCTGGGAAGTCTCCTGTTTTAGTGATTACTGCATTATTTTTGTGAGGGCTGGGGCGAGTGTTTCAATGCATCCAGATATGAGCTGAGTTGGAGCAGGGTCTAAGTCACACGTAGTAGGGTGCAACTTTTGTATGGTGTTTTTAACTCCTTTTATATCCACATTTGTAAAAGTGGACCATAAACTGGAGCAATCTGGCATTCCATTGTAGTGGTTCTGGTGTGTAACTGTTTGGCCTGCTGTGATAGCGGTTTGGATTGAGAAACTTCTGAAGAAGTTCGCAAATGCTTCACATTTATCCTGAGAAAAGTTGGTGGGGCTAAGCATGCATGCTGGTTTGCAGAGCCTTTCTACTGTACGAAACAGTTGCCTGGGTCTATTGTGGGAGAGTGCAATTTCACGTGATAAAAATGAAAAAGATAAAAGATTTATGAATGAAGAGTTATCTTGGATTGATATTTATTTAGATGTTTGGTAAGAGTGGCTTTATCCTCTGGATCATGTGTTCTGCGCCATTTTCTCTTGAGTTTACATCCTGTTCTTTTCATTTCTCTGATGGAGCTATCAAACCACGGTGCATTGTTGTGGCTTTTGACAGTTCGTATGTGAGTTGGTGCAATGCTTTCTAGGGTGTCTCTCATGGTTTTGTTGTGGAGTCGGACTAGGGAGCTGGGGTCTTCGCAGGTGCCCATTAGTTCACTTAGACCCATATGTGATGCTACATCCAGTGGTGTCACCCCTTTTAATGAGCGGTGTTTGACCAGGTTCTGTGTCTGGTGTCTGGTTGATTGTGATACAATGGAGAAGTGAATGGAGTGGTGGTCTGACCAAGTAACTGGATTTACAGTTACTGGTGACACTTCTATTCCAGACTGGAACACTAGATCAAGTGTATGATCTTTTCTGTGGGTGGGAGTGGCAATGATTTGTGTGAAGCCGAGTGTACTCCTCAAGCTGATGAGATCCTGCCCAAGCAGGGATAGGGTGTTGTCAATCCAAGTGTTGAAGTCTCCTAATATAAGCCATCTGGGGTGTTCAAGGATTAAGCCAGCCAAAAGGTCTGGTAGTTCTTAAAGATATCTCTTCCCATCTCCTGGGGGTCTGTATATTAGCAGTATTCAGAATCCTCTCTCTATTGAGAGGCTGGCAGCTACGCATTCAAAAGATTGGGTTTTGTGGACTGATATTGGTCTGGGATTTAAGGATGATTTTGCACAGATTCTTTACTCCGCCTCCCTTGCAATCTTGTCTCGGGTTGTGGAACACCATGTAATTGTCTGCAATAGCTGCCTCTAGAATAGGCCCTGCATTTTCATCTAACCATGATTCTGTGATGCATGCTAATTCACATTTTTCAATAAGGTTTGTAATGATAGCTGTTTTGTTCTTTATTGATCTGGCATTGCATAGGATTGCTCTGATAGGACAGTCTTGGGATTCTGAGTTTTTGCTCTGTACTTTGGACACAGCATGTTTTCTAATGGGAAACACACAAAGAGATTTTCTTGATTTGATAGTGCGTTTTTTGTGGCTTTTAGGTTGGATAACTTCAGTTGGGCTTGCGGGTGGACAGGGTGGTGGGGCAGCTGTGATAGTATCTCAAGAATCAAGCAAAAGTCCAGCACTGAGGGTACTGCATGCAAGCCACAGGGGCACCATGAACCCCTTAGAATATACAAAGGGATACACTCCCGAAACGTTGCTCTGCTGTTTTTCCTTGTGTGTTTAAAATAAAAAATAAAAATCTGCTGTGCTGCCACACTCTTGGATTTTTTTGCAGCTGTGATAGTGTCAGGATATAGAACTTTAAATTTTGATTTTCCTCCACGACAGTCCCTGTCGGTCCCTTTGAAAATGCAGAGTGATTTTAAGGTAGCCACCAGTTAGGGACTGAGTGCCGCAACCGCTTTTTGGGGTCTTAGGAAGTGCAGATGTGAGGGCTTATAGGTGGTCATTCCCTCTGCAGTGAAGGAGTTAAAATAGCTTCTAGTTTTTGTAGGGATGTTAGCGGTGGGGGCTGGTTACATTGCCCTGCTCTATAGGATTCAGGCCAGAGTGAGGTGTGAGATTTTGCACTTCAGGCTGCATTGTAGATAACAGATAAAAAAGCATGCCAGGGTTTTAAAACCAATGTGTTTTAGTGAAATAGATTTAATCGATTAGTTTTTCTTGTGTTTAGAAATGAAATCTGAGCATTGCTAAAATGATGATCAAATCCAAAACCTAATTTGTGCATGGGTTGAGTCTGTTTTTTTTTTTTTAACAATATTAAAATTTATTAAAACTTCTAAGTACTAAAAATACATGCACACATCAAACTAAGATTGCACTCTGGAAGCAATCAAGGGGAGACCCAAAAGATAAAAACAAAAATAGATGTGGCGCTAAAGACAGCTCGGTATATCTAAAAAACAAGATTCCCAATAGAACAAAGATAATACCTAATATTAATAAAACGTTATACAAAAAACGGACTAAACTGTTATTAATAAAATCACATAATCTTTATATTGGATATTAAAATTAAACTAAGTGTTAAAATAAATCATTCAATAGCATAAGTTAATAGTACATATAAGTACACATACATAAATTGATATATAATGACATTAAATGAACCACCGGTGGTTTAATTAAATCCTATAAAACTAATACATTCTAATAATAAAAGGAAAAAACTTTTCTTAGGCGTATATCAGTGTAAATTCCACTAAAAGTTCCACTTTGCAAAAAATCTCCTATGTGAAATCCAACAGTAAAAAAGTGTGTTATTTAGAAGGTCAGATAAGCCAAAAGGACCCGTTGTTTTTCTGTACTATTTCAATGTGTCCAGACAGTCACAAGGATCCCCAATCCAATTTGACAAGTGCTAAAAGTAAATGAAAGTACCTTTTTCGCTGCAGGACAAGTACCTCCGGGCAGGCTCTCTTTGGGTTCAGAGACTCAACCGGTACTTCGATCACTTTTCTTGTATGTAGTGACTGGGTATTCAAGTCCCTTCTCGCAGCTGTTTTCCTGTCAGCTGTGGTCCTTCGTCGGCAAACGTTTGGCGTGTGACGTCAACTCGAACGTCACGTGGCTGAAGTCCTCCAATCAGTGAGGGGATTCCCCGCTGTCAGTATTGCTGCGGGAAATTTGAAATCCAGACAATCTCAGAGCGCTCTGGTAGTTAGTGGTAGCAGTTAAATGGTGCATCTACGCGTTTCAGCCGTGTACCGGCCTTTGTCAAGATGATAAGTCCATAGTGAACTCTACCCTTATATAGTAATTTCAATTTCCTTTTTTTGTTCTTGGGTCATATCTTATTGGCTAGTCACCATTTGACCTTCAATACATTGTAGAAAATTGGGTCGCCAGCATTCTGTCCTTACCAATAAGCCTACTGCTTAGTTCATTATATCTAGAATAATAAAGTGATCATACAAATGATTAAACTACACACTTCTATAGTTATATGTAAAGTTAAACACCCGATAATTAATTCATAATACTATATAGTGGATCATACTGGTGATCAATTATAAATCCTATCTATCATTACGTCCAAATAGTGATAAAAAATATATATAATATAGAGAAGTACATAATGAATTCTAAAAAATATATATTATTATTCATTAGAAATATATATACCATTGCTAAAAATAAAATTATATTTATAGCAAAAAGACTCACTTCAATGTAATATAAAGCAATCAAACTAACAAATCTCATGCAATCTATTAATAAACAATCCATTTAATAAAAAATATATGTATAAAAGGCTATTATAAAAAGCTATTATAAAAAGGCCCCTGCCAATAAAAATCTAAATATATATGTAGGTCAACATAGATAGCCAACATAGGAAAAAAGTTTTTTTGTATTCTAAAATTAATGTGAAAACATATATAAAAGATACAAAAACCCAATTGATTTATATTCCATTAGAGTTGGATCTAGTTCAAAATCTTTTAAACTTATATTATATATAAACTTCATAAATTTATTTAAAAAATTTTAATTAAAAATTTTTATTTGAGAATTTTATTGAAGATTTTTATATATTGTAAAAAAGGGGGGATTTATTAGGTGCCATTAAAACTAGCATTAGCTAATAGCTTCTATCAATGTATAAATGGATTCAAGTCTAATTCTGCGTTTAACCCCTCTGGTACCAGTGTACCAAAATTAAAAATCAATTCAGCTTCTTTGTATAAAATTAATCTTTCAAAGTCACCTCCCCTACCATCATGTTTTACCTTTTTTATACCCCACCAGCTTAGTTCGCTAGTGTTGCTATTATGACACTCTTTAAAATGTTTAGAAACAAAATGCCCCTCAAAACCATTTTTAATGTTATTTATATGATCTCTTATCCTATCCCTTAATTTTCTTTGGGTCTGACCTAGGTACTGCTTTTTGCAAGAACACTGGAGGAGGTAGACGACCCCCTTATCGCTACATCTGATTATATCTTTTATGGTGTGTGTATAGTTTCTAGTGATTGAACTGATTTCCTTTAGTTTTGTGCTGTGTTTACATGCTACACAGCTATAGCATGGAAAAAAACCTTTTATTTTAGACCCCATTAGGTCCACATCTATTGTATTTTTACTTCTTTTGTTTTTTTTTTTTTAGTTTAAGTGTACCTTGTTTGTGGCGTTCAGCTGAAGGTATCTCTTTCTGGTAGTAAGATGGTCTGGTGGGAGTATATTTCCATCTGTTGAGTATCTCATTTTAGTAATGCCATCCGTTCAATTTTGATGAGTCTAGTTGTGCCTTATGTTGAGTCGAAATTTGTCCTTGAAATAATTGTGATGAATTTTGAATGTAAGGAGGTTAAAATTAAGATAAATCCTGGGGGCGTGGCTATGCAGCGTTCAGGATAGGTCACACTTCATGAAGCTCCTTGAAACTTTTCCTGAAAATATACTTTTTGTCAAGAAAATTGGCCTCATAATAGCCTAAGGATTTGACATTTACTCACAATATACCGGTGCTGATCCAGCACAACCTAATCTACTTTTCTGGACTCATAGAACTGAATAGGCCTGTTGGGAACATAGACTGAGGCCTACATGTGAACTCCTAACACCCCCCCCTAGATCAGCCGGGTTAGAGCGACACTAATACTACTGAATTTTTGAGGCATTGATTTTATAATGGAGGGGGACTATCTTACAGCATTACAAACACTCCTCATAAAGTTGGATGTGAAGATGCAAAGCAACTTTTATGATCTCCAGTGCACTCTCAGAGATCCTTTGGGGAGAGAACTTAAAGATACTCTCAAGATGGCGGAATATAGAGAAAAATCAGCACAGCGCATTGAATAAGAAACAGCTCCGAGAACTCTCTGATCCAAGACAAGTAACGACCAGCATTGCTCATTGCCGTTCTACTGGTTGGAAGAAGAGCAGAATTTATCTCCACTAAAGAGCGACTATTATACTACTTGTACTGTGACGGATCCTACCCCCGTTATGCTGCGGGAGAGACCCCAACAGGAACTCCCACTACTTGAAACGTTGGATGGTGCGGCCGGCCATCTGACAAGCACAATCAAAGTAAGGGATTCTAAGAGACAGACCCGTGCTGGGAGGGGAAGGTGGAGAGTATCCCGATATCACCTTGATGCTTCTAGGTTGCAAAACACTGCAAGACATGGAACACCTGGGGACTTAAACCCGCTCCCCTGTGATACCCCTAGTCAATCATATTTACCATTGGGGTGGGGTTTTTTGAGCTTCATGATACGAACTCCATCATGTCGTCAGGACCTACAAATTGTAGATCAGCTTGCAGCATCTGGAATTGGTTGAGCAGGGACTACCATGGTGCTCATACTGGCTGAACTGTTGCTATTATGTTTAGAGACTTTCCTATCAACTGCCTCAAGCTAAATTGTCTATCTTTATTTTCCTGAGTTGGTAATGTTGAGCCGTTGTTTTATTTTTCTCTTATACTATGTTATTGTTCTTGTACATTACACGCGCTCACATGGTTGCACTGCTGCATGCTCTGACTTATCACGGTTCCTTACAGGTCCTCCTACAGTTGCGCCTGTTAACACAATCTACTTAATCTTTTGGAAACAATGCCTTTAATGTTTCTTACAAGTCCCTTGGTGTAGTATTGTGCACTGCATTATCTCCCCTATACGCTTACTCTGTATTGACACAATCTCTTCACATACCATAGATCCACACCAAGTTCTCTTAGAGATGGGTGTATCGTCATTTTGACTGAACAGCTATCAAAATATTTACAGCATACTTACGCCAGAATTACACCTAGTGTATCCTATTAGTTCCACATTACACTTTCTACTAACTCTCCTACAATCCAGTGCGTGAGATAGATCAATGTCTTATAGAAACTCACCCTATTTACTTCACCCCAAACAATAGCTAAAATCGCAGTTGTTGATTTGTAAACAGGTTACTCCTCAGCAAAACTAAGAGTGTCAACCAAAGGGGATTTGAGAGCATTGCTATATATATACCCCACTCAGGACCCCGCTCTAGTCACATAATCACAGGCTAGTATTCACCCCACTAAGATATGGCTATTGTAAAATGGAGGACCCAGAAGATTATGCTATGTTGCTTTCTCTACCACTCATTAATCTTAGCATACTTAACTAATACATTGTTGGTAATTGTGCTTCTAACTGTGTGCCATTTATAACTAGGTAGAGGAGAGAGTGATGTGCCCTACTTGGGATATTGCAATAATATTTTTTATGTCTCTAGGTCTCATCTTGTTGACATTACTTCATACGAAGGTTCATAACCGCTCTATTCCCTAAAAGTGTATCTCTTTTATTTTTACATCCCCTTTTGCCTTCTGCTAGTACTGAACATATAATTTACTTGTCATTATCTTATCATAAGGCCCAAGAGTGGCCACATATGTGATTATCACATGCGCTCCGACTACACAATCATATGACCCATAGGGGATCAGCCTAGTAAGCATCCCAATAGGATATGGCCATTGTGAAATGGAGGACCCAGAAGGTTATGCAAACTTGCTTTCTTTATCACTCATTGATTTTAGCATACTTTATTAATGAATTTTTGGTTATTGTGTTTAAAACTGTGTGTCATTTATACACCAGACAGAAGAGAGAATGATGTACCCTACTGGGGATTCTGTAATACTACTTATATATGTCTCTAGGTCTCATCCTGTTGACAGTATCTCATATAAAGGTTCATACTCCCCTCTATTTCTTAAAGCGCCCCTCCCTTATTATTACACTCCCTTTTTATCTTCAGTGAGTTCTTTATTTATAATTTGTTTATTTATCTTTTTGGTTCACTTAGATATTACTTTATTTTCCATTTATCTTATATTAGCTTAAGCGGTGTTTTCCCACTGATAAAAAAAGCGTATAACCCCCTGGTGTTATTGGACACTATGGGGTCTTTGATATGACTAATATAACCTACCAGTATGCCCTATATCAAAAGGTCCACAAGAGACTGTCTAATTAGTCATCTATAAAAGTTATTATCTATATAAAACCGAGGTTTCAGAAGCTCACTCAATGCCATGTATTTTTACTTTTACTTGTTGTATCACTTACTTGCCATTGTATTGTGTCCTATGAACAATGTATCATTTATTCATGTGTGTATACATTTATGCAAAACCTCAATAAAAAAATATTTAAAAAAAAAAATTAAGATAAATCCTGGAGAGGTCAGGAGTCTGAGGAAAGTGTGGCAGCCAGCAGCGGTGCCCTTGCAAGAATTATGTCAGCATTTGTAAAGTATCTACCATATCACTCCAAATGTATTTATATGGATGTGTTATTAAGATCTGTATATGCCTGCTAAATCCTTCCAATTGGTATGGTCACAATAGATGGATCATTCCTGGATATTTCCATCGGTAAACCACTACCTGTCAAAAGTGATTGTCCTGTCTGTCTGCATAGAATCAGAAAGAGCCATTCCAAAATTCAATTGAAACGTTCAACTACCAAAGTGTCATTCTTTAGAGAGAAAACAAAAATATAAAAAACTAAAAAATAGGTTGAAATATCAGGAGCTCTATGTATGATATTGTTAATCTGCTGATTATCATCCAAATCCTACATCATCTTGGGATAAAATTATTAGATTATCATCCTGTTTAAATTTCTGAGACGATTGATACCAAGTTCAATGTGCTCATGACTACTGGAAACAAAGACCTTAGGCAATGGCCTGCTCACAGACCCTCCGACACCCCCCCCCCCCCCACATGTCGGGTATATAAGTCTTAATCATAGACTGTTATTAGATATTACAGATAAACTGTTAATACTTTATAGCTAGTTTGTATACGCTACACTGCTATATGACCCCAAATAACCAACTAAATTATTTTTTTTCGTTGTGGCGACCAGTTGCCGCCCATCTTGGCATTATAATGCTTGCAAAGCAATATGAAGTTTGTTTGCAAAGGGGAGTCTGAGATCTTGCAATGCCTAGATAATCACTTCATAGAACTAAAAAATGGAGCTCCTTATATTAATAGAAGCTGCACAACAGAGTTCAAGTAAACCCCCACATGCCAATAACCAGCAGCAATTTAATGATCAAGCTGACTACAAAATGTTTTATTCAGACAGGAATGGGATAATGCCTAAACATAAGAATTTAGAAGTACTTTGTCCTGGTGTGTTCTCTACACCACAGCCTTTACCTTTGAGTGAAGGTTGGAAGGAACTTTGCAATAACGCTTTGGATGGAGGAAGTGGGAATTGTGATATTACGATCGCAACTCCTAATTTGATCAGTAGCGTCACTAAGGAGTACAACTCAGATCTATATATGTTGTTATGAAATAAGAGCAAGGCATTGATTACTAAACTACTTGAGTCACTCCCTCCTTCCTATATAGATATTTGCCTACCCAGGACCCTGTCTCCAGCTGGAGGCACTTTGTTTACTGGAACCCTTAGCCTAGTTGGACTGACTGAGGAATTCTCTCTTTATGTTTTTGATGTCTGGAGGTCACTATGGGACCAGGGGAAGTTCCACCTTAGCATCCTTATTTATAAGCAACCCCAGATAAAGAAGTATGAGGCTGGCTAAAGGAACTTAAGGGCTGATGGCTGCTGAAAATATAAAATCTAGCCATGACAAGACACATATCTTTAACTATTGCCAATCCAAGCTTGCTGATTATTTGTTGCTTCTATTATGTTTTACTTTTATGGCTGACATATTGTTTTCTCTTTACAATACAGTATTGATATAGTGAAGAAAAGAACTGCTGTGGCATATGCTTGGACTGGCTGCCAGATAACAACTTAATCTTAGATACACTAGACAGTTTGAGGCTTCTTTTATACTCCTAACTTGTAGCTAGCACTTTATATTTTATTTTAAAAATTATTAGACATGTTCTTATAGATTAATATTTCTGTCTTACATATGCTATCTAAAACCAAACGATGATATGTAATTGAGACCACAGTTACATAGATAGAAAGGCCTCTATTTATCAAGCTGTCAACTTACCTGCATTTGACGGCACCAATATGCTCGCCTAAGATCGCCTAACATCGCTGCCGCAGGCCTGAATACGTTCTCCAAAATTATCAAAAAAGCTGTCAAAAAGCCACGCACCAAGTACGGTGCGATGAGCAGCGGACTGTTGTTAACTAACATTCATCGATCTCGCTGCTCTTCGGCTTTTTCACAGCTTTATTGCTACCCTGTCACTAAGCACCCACACTATACTGTTTACCACCTATACAGACCCCGCCGCAACTAAATAAAGTTATTAACCCCTAAACCGCCGCTCCCGGAGCCCACCGCAACTCTAATAAATGTTTTAACCCCTAAACCGCCGCTCCCGGAGCCCACCGCCACCTACATTATACATATTAACCCCTAATCTGCCGCCCCCTATACCGCCGCCACCTACATAAAGTTATTAACCCCTAAACCACCGCTTCCAGACCCCTCTGCAACTAAATAAAGTTATTAACCCCTAAACCTCAGCTCCCGGAGCCCACGGCCACCTACATTATATTTATTAACCCCTAATCTGCCCCCCCCCCCACACCGCTGCCACTATATTAAATTTATTAACCCCTAAATCTAAGCCTAACCCTAACACCCCCTAACGTAAATATAATTTAAATAAATCTAAATAAATATTCCTATAATAACTAAATTATTCCTATTTAAAACTAAATACTTACCTATAAAATAAACCCTAAGATAGCTACAATATAACTACTAGTTACATTGTATTTATCTTAGGGTTTATTTTTATTTTACAGGCAAGTTTGTATTTATTTTAACTAGGTACAATAGTTATTAACTATTTAATAGCTACCTAGTTAAAATAAATACAAAACTATCTGTAAAATAAAACCTAACCTAAGTTACAATTATACCTAACACTACTCTATAATTCAATTAAATCCCTAAATTAACTACAATTAAATAAATAAAATTATCTAAAGTACGAAAAAAAACCCCACTAAATTACATAAAATAATAAAATAATTTAAAAAAATTTAAACGAATTACACCTAATCTAATCCCCCTAATAAAATAAAAAAGCCCCCCAAAATAATAAAAAGCCCTACCCTATACTAAATTACAAATAGCCCATTAAAAGGACCTTTTGCGGAGCATTGCCCCAAAGTAATCAGCTCTTTTACCTGTAAAAAAAATTACAATACCCCCCCAACATTAAAACACACCACCCACACACCCAACCCTACTCTAAAACCCACCCAATCCCCCCTTAATAAAATTTAACACTAACCCCTTGAAGATCACCCTACCTTGAGAAGTCTTCACCCAACTGGGCCGAAGTCCTCAACGAAGTCGGGCGAAGTGGTCCTCCAGATGGGCAGAAATCTTCATCGAAGCCGGGCAGAAGAGGTTCTCCAGATGGGCAGAAGTCTTCATCCAGACGGCATCTTCTATCTTCATTCATCCGGCGCGGAGTGGGTCCATCTTCAAGACATCCAACGCGGAGCATCCTTTTCCACCGACGTCTTCTTCCCAAATGAAGGTTCCTTTAAATGACTTCATCCAAGATGGTGTCCCTTGAATTCCGATTGGCTGATAGAATTCTATCAGCCAATCGGAATTAAGGTAGGAAAAATCCTATTGGTTGATGCAATCCTTTTCCACCGACGTCTTCTTCCCGAATGAAGGTTCCTTTAAATGACTTCATCCAATCAGCCAATAGGATTGAGCTTGCATTCTATTGGCTGTTCCAATCAGCCAATAGAATGCAAGCTCAATCCTATTGGCTGATTGCATCAACCAATAGGATTTTTCCTACCTTAATTCCGATTGGCTGATTGAATTCTATCAGCCAATCGGAATTCAAGGGAAGCCATCTTGGATGACATCATATAAAGGAACCTTCATTCCGGAAGAAAACGTCGATGGAAGAGGATGCTCCGCGCCGGATGGATGAAGATAGAAGATGCCGCCTGGATGAAGACTTCTGCCCGTCTGGAGGACCTCTTCTGCCCGGCTTCGATGAAGACTTCTGCCCAACTGGAGGACCACTTCGCCCGGCTTCGTTGAAGACTTCGGCCAAGTTGGGTGAAGACTTCTCAAGGTAGGGTGATCTTCAGGGGGTTAGTGTTAGGTTTTTTAAGGGGGGATTGGGTGGGTTTTAGAGTAGGGTTGGGTGTGTGGGTGGTGGGTTTTAATGTTGGGGGGTATTGTACTTTTTTTTACAGGTAAAAGAGCTGATTACTTTGGGGCAATGCCCCGCAAAAAAACCTTTTAAGGGCTATTTGTAATTTAGTATAGGGTAGGGCTTTTTTTATTTTGGGGAGCTTTTTTATTTTGTTAGGGGGATTAGATTAGGTGTAATTAGTTTAAAAAACTTGTAATTATTTTATTATTTTCTGTAATTTAGTGTTTGTTTGTTTTTTGTACTTTAGATAATTTTATTTATTTAATTGTAGTTAATTTAGGGATTTAATTTAATTATAGTGTAGTGTTAGGTGTAATTGTAACTTAGGTTAGCTTTTATTTTACAGGTACTTTTGTATTTATTTTAACTAGGTAGCTATTAAATAGTTAATAACTATTTAATAACTATTCTACCTACTTAAAATAAATACAAACTTGCCTGTAAAATAAAGATAAATCCTAAGCTAGCTACAATGTAATTATTAGTTATATTGTAGCTATCTTAGGGTTTATTTTATAGGTAAGTATTAAGTTGTAAATAGGAATAATTTAGTTAATGATAGTAAATTATTATTTAGATTTATTTAATTATAGTGTAAGGTTAGGTGTTATTTTAACTTAGGTTAGGTTTTATTTTACAGGTAAATATGTATTTATTTTAGCTAGGTAGTTAGTAAATAGTTAATAACTATTTAATAACTATTGTACCTAGTTAAAATAAATACAAAGTTGCCTGTAAAATAAAAATAAACCCTAAGATAGATACAATGTAACTATTAGTTATATTCTAGCTAGCTTAGGGTTTATTTTATAGGTAATTATTTATTTTTAAATAGGAATAATTTAGTTAATTATAGGAATATTTATTTAGATTTATTTAAATTATATTTACGTTAGGGAGTATTAGGGTTAGACTTAGACTTAGATATAGGGGTTAATAAATTTAATATAGTGGCAGCGGTGTAGGGGGGCAGATTAGGGGTTAATAAATATAATGTAGGTGGCGGTGGGCTCCGGGAGCGGCTGTTTAGGGGTTAATAACTTTATTTAGTTGCGGCGGGGTCTGGGAGCGGCAGGATAGGGGTTAATAACTTTATGTAGGTGGCGGCGGTATAGGGGGTGGCAGATCAGGGGTTAATATGTATAATGTAGGTGACGGTGGGCTCCGGGAGCAGCGGTTTAGGGGTTAAACACTTTATTTAGTCGCGGCAGGATCCGTGAGCGGTGGTTTAGGGGTTAATAAGTTTATTAGAGTGGTGGTGGGCTCCGTGAGTGGCGGTTTAGGGGTTAATAAGTATAATGTAGGTGGCGGCGGTGTAGGGGGGGCAGATTAGGGGTGTTTAGACTCGGGGTACATGTTAGGGTGTTAGGTGTAGACGTTACCATAGGAATCAATGGGATATCTGGCAGCAGCGAACATGAGCTTTCGCTGCTTTCAGACTCTCATTGATTCCTATGGCATCCGCCGCCTCCAGGGCGGCGGATTGAAAACCAGGTACGCTGGGCCGGAAAAGTGCCGAGTGTACCTGCTAGTTATTTGATAACTAGCAAAAGTAGTCAGATTGTGCCTAACTTGCATTCGGAACATCTGGAGTGACGTAACCATCGATCTGTGTCGGACTGAGTCCGGAAGATCGTATTTTACGTCACTAAATTCTACTTTTGCCGGTCTGTAGGGTTTGATAACTAAGGCGAATCAGGCTCGCCACAAATACGCTGCGGAATTCCAGCGTATTTGCAGTTGACAGCTTGATAAATAGAGGCCATAGTGTACTATAACAGTTTAGATACTGCCTGTGATCTCACATTTTTGTTATTGGCAGCTATGTTTATCATAAATATTTTAGAATTGTTACTGTTATAATTCCAGGTCAGCTTTATGGGATGCAGCTGATGGTTTATTTATATGTATCCTATCTGTGAACCTCTACTAGTTGTATAAAATCTAATTGGTTTCTTGATAAGTCTAAATATAATTGTACAGTGAATCTCCATATTGCTTTCGCAATCTATCTCAGGTAGAAGTGACATTGGTGCCACAGACTCCTCACTTTTCTGTTAATACAGTTAAATCAGTCCCACTGTTGGCGGCCAAAACTGTGGGAATAGCCTTATTTTTTAAATGGAAATGAGGTGTGTGACATTGGCTTATAGTTAGGCTGACCATATTGCCGCTTTAAAAAGGTACTCATATGAAAAATACATGTCAGGGTTCTTATAACAGAACATTATTGAAAACATTTATTTAAACAGCCCTGACATATGTATTTTTCATATGTGTCCCTTTTTAAAGCGGCAATATTGTCAGCCTACTTATAGTATTTTATGATTTAGGACACTCTGCAGGTTTTTATACTCTTATTTAGTAGTTTAACATGACATAGTTGAAGGACCATTCAATGCAGTAGAATTGAATAATTAACAAGTGCATAATAAATAGACAATTATTTAACATCTACTCTGAATTTCAAACAAGCAGTAGATATTATTTTGACAAATGTATTATTTCTCTCATTTTCCGGCCCCCTGTATCATATGACAGACATCAACCAATCACAGACTAGTATACATATAGCCTGTGAGCTTGTGCACATACTAAGTAGGATCGTGTTCCCAAGAAAGTGCAACATCTGATAATGGAAGTTAATTGGAAAGTGACTTAAAACATGATGCTCTAGCTGAATCATGAAAGTTTATTTTGACATGATTGTCCCTTTAACTGCATGCATGTCTATAACATGAGCCTTATATTCTCATTTTAGATACAATATTAGCTGGCTCCCTGTTTACAAATAGTTATCAGGTCTACCATAATGATTATTTGGAGTTATTAGTTAAAGCATCAATACAATCAATCTTAAAGGGACACTGAACCCAATTTTTTTTTCTTTCGTGATTCAGATTGAGCATGAAATTTTAAGCAACTTTCTAATTTACTATTATCAAATTTTCTTCATTCTCTTGGTATCTTTATTTAAAATGCAAGAATGTAAGTTTAGATGCTGGCCCATTTTTGGTGAACAACCTGGGTTGTTCTTGCTGATTGGTGGATAAATTCGTCCACCAATAAAAAAGTGCTGTCCAGAGGTCTGAACCACAAAAAAAAGCTTAGATGCCTTCTTTTTCAAATAAAGATAGCAAGAGAACGAAGAAAAATTGATAACAGGAGTAAATTATAACGTTGCTTAAAATTGCATGCTCTATCTGAATCACAAAAGAAAAAATTTGGGTTCAGTGTCTCTTTAAGTATAGTATTATTAGTTTAAATATTTGATCATTTCTTTTTTATTTTGTGTAATTTAGTGGGGTTTTTTTTGTAATTTAGTTAATTGTATTTAATTAATGTAATTTATTTAATTGTAGTGTAAGGTTAGGTGTTAGTGTAAGACAGGTTAGGTTTTATTTTACAGGTAAATTTGTATTTATTTTAGCTAGGTAGCTAGTAAATAATTAATAACTATTAACTAACTATTCTACCTAGTTAAAATAAATACAAATTTAGCTGTGAAATAAAAATAAAACCTAAGATAGATACAATGTTAACTATTAGTTATATTGTAGCTAGCTTAGGGTTTGTTTTACAGGTATTTAGTTTTAAATAGGAATTATTTAGTTAATGATAGTAAGTTTTATTTAGATTTATTTTAATTATATTAAAGTTAGTGGGTGTTAGGGTTAGGTTTAGGGGTTAATAACTTTAGTATAGTCACAGCGATTTTGGGGGCAGCATATTAGGGGTTAATAACAGTAAGATAGGTTGCAGCGATGTTAGGGACAGCAGATTAGGGGTTAATAATATTTAACTACTGTTTGCGATGCAGGAGTGTGGAGGTTTAGGGGTTAATATGTTTATTCTAGTGGCGGCGATGTCGGGAGCGGCAGATTAGGGATTAATAATTTTATTTTAGTGTTTGCGATGCGGGAGGGCCTCGGTTTACGGTTTAATAGGTAGTTTATGGGTGTTAGTGTACTTTTTAGCACTTTAGTTATGAGTTTTATGTTACAGCTTTGTAACTGACTTTCAGTTTACGGTACGAATTTTGTAGTTATAGGCTGTACCACTCACTTTTTGGCCTCCCAGGCAAACTCGTAATACTGGCGACTATGAAAGTCCCATTGAAAAAGGACTTTTTGAAAGCTGCGGTAGTTACGTTGCGTTACGGCCAGAAAGTGTGTGGTACAGAAATACCTGCAAGACTCGTAATACCAGCGGTAGTGAAAAAGAGCCATAACGCTGCTTTTTCCCTCATAACGCAAAACACGCGTTATGATAGCTTTTTTCTTTTTTATAATAGTAATTCTAGCTAACCTTGTTCTATAGGCACAATTTACTAAAATATTTATATCTTTATTTGCTTATTACCAAAATATCCATTTTAATTAGAAAAAGACCACTTTTCCATTACCTGATGAGTTATTGTCATTTGTCTACCTCAAAAACACCTATTAGTAGTCATGATCATTCCTTATGAAGCCCGTAAGGGATATGACATGTTACCAGCACAGCCATATTTTCCAATATTGCTGGCTCAAATAATTCCAACAGCAGACATTCCCCATAAACTCTAAAACTACAGCTGTGATCACCCTTGTGAATAGAAAATATGATGTGAAATATCTAAAATATGTTATTTGGCTTCGAAACTTTGTTTGTAAAAATATTATTACTTCGTTTTGTTATTTTATAACAAAAATCTTACAGCAGTGTTCAAAGTTCCCATATATTTACAAGAGAATACATATATACATGCATAAGTGCATGCTCATAAAGATTAAACTTTATTTTATAAGCCATGCTGACAATTAGCCGAAAATGTTGAAATTGCAAATTTACACTATATTATATACATTTTGTTTGTAACATTTAGATATAAATGTGTTTAAAGTAAACAGAAACCCAAAAATGAATATACAATGAAAAATGTATAATATATCCTAGAAATTATTAATTAATTTTATACTTTGAAGTAGATATTTGTTGCCTTAGCATCTATGTTCTATCTATCTTTTAGGAATTTAGCATTTTTTTACTATTTCAGTAGTGCATTCAAAATTATATTATATAAAATTTACTGTTAGTGTTTGCAAATGTAATATATTATACAATTAGTACCCACAAATTATTATGATATGTAGTAGGACACAATAAAAAATAATGGACCGGGGGGCGGAGCTAACAGCCTAGCTGAGTAGTCGCAGGGGAGAAGAGCTCCTGTTTGAAAAGTTGCCTAAAACTTATTTAATATAGCTAAAAGACTTTGAGCTACTACTTTTCCACCGCAAACTTACTCCCTGCATTGTTGGATTATAAACTGAACCCAGCATTACACAGGAGGGTGAGTTTCTAAGGTGTCGCATCGGGACCAACCATCTAGCAGTCTGTGTGCAGCGCTTGTATCCTGAGCACAGCTTGTGTACCTGCCGACTGCTATCTATTCCTGGCATCCAGCTCCGGAGGGTCGGGGCTCCGCTCCGGAGCTGCTACAACTACAGACATCGCATCCCCTCATCACCGCTTGCAGACGCGGTTCTGCCCAGCAATTACCTCAACACTGGACTTTGCTGAGGTCCCATAGCAGCGATCGGTCCCTTCCCTGAGCGGATTTGGAGCAGGGGGGTCGACCCGTAACGAGGAACAGGAGTGGGGCTGAGCGGGTAAGTGATTCCAGCCTTCAGAGCTCTAAAGTAGTGTGGCGCGAAAAATCGCCATCTTGCCGTCCCCCACGCCAGCCTCACAAAGAACGGCGTCAGACCCAACCCCCCTCTACACACCTGATAGTGACTCTGTCTTCCACCCTCAGGGCCACAACTCCTAATAAAGTTCAGTAGGAGCTCCCAGGGTCAAACACACCAACATACTCTAAGGCACTCCTAACCGCAGCCTAGGTCCTGGTGGCGTAATAGCAAAAGCATCCTGCTGCATAGAGGGTAAAACGCTCCCAGGGCCTGGTCCTGCTCCCATCCTGAAAGTTGATCCCCACTTAACTATCTCGGACTACTGTCTTTGTGAGACCCTTTTGAAACTACCTCTGATCAACCTAAGGGTACATACCTCTCCTGTGCCCCACGTGACACAGGTTTTCCCAATCAACAAAAAGGACAGGCCTGGCCTGGTTCCGGGCCTACCTCACCTTGAGACCCTACACATATCCTCACGCAGTATCTTCCATACGCAGCAATATAAGAAGCCCTGTATGCAGAAGGCCCAACACTACTCAGGGTTACCTGTTACTGGACCAGTGCTATACTGTAGGTCCACACTACCAGACATTCTCTAACTGAAGCCATATTACAAATAAATTGGCTGACTGCCTTGCCTATATCTAGGGGATTTGTCAAGAAGCAAGCGACCTGCCCCTGGAAACACAGGCCGCTTGTCATTTACGGTTGAGGTCTATTTGGACACCCCCTAGAACTCACCGCCAAGCCCTAGACAGACCTACCTAGGAGGTGTGGATGTGATATTGCTTTCCTGAGAAATTCAGCTGTGTTAATCCACCCTGCTGCCCCCTTAAGCCAAGAAGTTACTCCACTACAATAGTTCTACTGTTTGCTCAGGAAGCAGGCTAGGATCCAGACTCTACCTTGTATTTACTGCTGTCTTACCGGTCTCTCCTCTCCCTTTCCCGCTGGCCCTTATTGCCTGCGGGTCATACCCCCATACCTGACCCCACATCGTCTTAAGGGGACAACCCCCCCAGAGGAGAGACTATACATTTAAGTGAAAACCCTATTGACTTCAAGCTTTAAAGGCACAGATTCCTTATAAGCTCAGCTCCATTTACGGATAGATGTCACAAATTGAGACGACGATGTAATAACTCTATGCACTAATGCCATAGCCCCAGTCAGCCCTATAACAGATATCTCCATAGTGCTATATTTTTCTCATTATCTGTTTGGTATACCTCATGTCACTACAACTGCAGAAACATAAGATGCCTCAAACTTTTAAGAGAAAGCAAAATTCCCACAACACTCCTAAAAGAACAGTTGCGGATCACTTTGGTCAACATACTTCTAGACAACAGAAGATGAAGCCTCAGACACAAGCAGCCTCAATGATGCTCGCATCAGAACAACGTTAACTCAAGCCACAGGCCGCCTCCAACATCAAGACGCAAATGCTGATAATAATATTATGGACTCTATCAGGTCGCTCCTGGCCTTGCACCATGACTCCCTGTCTAAGAAGTTTGACAGGGGCCATGCTGATCTGAAGAGAGACATAGCCCTTTTCGGGGAAAGAACAGATGCGTTAGAGCGCAAGCAGGAGGACCTGAGGGTAGATCATGCCAACCTCTTAGATTACTCGCAGGGACTTGCAGAGCAGACCTTGAGGACAGGACTCGCCATAATAATATTAGGGTGAAGGGTATCCCTGAGTCTGTGCCCCCACAGGATCTGGAAAAATTCCTGCAAGATCTCTTTGTTGCTGTCCTTGGCACTGGGATCGAGAAAGAGATGCTGATCGACAGAGCACATAGAGCCCTGAGGCCGCGGACGGCTGAAGGTGATAAACCAAGAGATGTTGTTGCCCGGCTTCATTATTATATCTTCCAGGAAAAACTGCTGAGAACCCTAGCAAGTGACAAGGCACTTCCGGAGCAATATGCTGATATCCAGGTATATCAGGATCTCTCTCCCCACACCCTCCAAATAAGAAGACACTACCAACCTTACACTAAAATCTTGAGGGACAAAGCCATCAAATACAGGTGGGGCTTTCCTGTTAAGCTCTACATAAATAAAGATGGACAGCAGTTTGCGGCCTCCTCTCCCCAGCAGGCAAGAGAGTTACTTCAAAGATGGGGTCTACTATCACAAGATCCACCTGCAACTGCCCAAGCAATTGTACCAGGAAGAGGCTTAAGAGCATCAGCCCCCGAGTGGGGCTCCCTTCCGCAGAGATCTAGCAGTGGCCAGAGGAACACCTCAATACCCAGGGATAGAGACGCTCCCACATGAGACACTTGTTGATGGACATTAATTTGATATGCAGGTTGTTATCTCTCCATACTCTGGACTTTTGATTGAGAGACTCTTTGTAACTACAGAGACTGACTCGTGTGTATCAAGGGTACACAAAGATTGGTGAGACTGCTACAATATAATAGATATATTCAGCATGAATGTATTTGGTTGTTTCTCTCCTTTGTCTCCCTTCTTCTCCCTACCTGTTTTTCTCTCATCTCTACACTCCCTCTCTTCTCTCTCTCCTTTTTCTGCTCTATCTCTTTGTGCTTACGAGTTCCTGTTGCAGTATATATTAAGTTTTCTATTAATAGATAAGAGATGTTATAGTTTGTGATCTACCTTGTTTTTCCACAGTACTTAAATGATCATAACCCAGAGCTGCACATGCCCTAGTTTGTACTTGAGAGAAATAATCAAGAAGTAATGTGCACCACTAATAGTTTTACACTCTTTCTTTAGGTTGCATGCCCCTTTTATTGAGAGAGTATTACGAATGATTGAAAACTCTTATCCCTCTACTTCCCACCTACTGTAACATCCACCCTTATTCCTGTTAGGACAGTCAGGAGTTAGATCATTTGTAAATCGGGCATTCACCAGACTTTCATGAGAAAGCAGCTCTGAGGTGCAGGAACGCTATAACTTCCCAGATTTGCCCTATCGAGATGATGGTCATCATTGTATATTGTTATTTTTAAGGGTGTTGTTACTGTTTATGTTTCTTACTGTTCATTTTAATGTTTATGTTCACAACTTTGGATGTACAAGATATAAGACACACTGCCCTGCTTGAGTACAGTACGGATACACAGGTACCCCAAGGCGTTCCCCAGACGACATGGACAGTGAAATTTAGATGCGGCACATCATACGAATCTTTTCCCTTGACTTCTACACTAGAGAGTTGAGAGTAGAATTTTCTTGCACCTCTCTTTTTAATCTTAAGACAGAGATAACAACGTGACTGCATTACAGCAAAATAGTATAAGATTCTCATATAGAGTGAGAAAATTTGGCATGTTTTAAGTTAGCTGACTGGGGCTAGGCTATTCCTGCTGGCCTCTCCCCCCCCCACACACTTAATAGGGGACAGATCCCCTTTCTCCGAAAGTTTTTAAACAAACTAGATCTCATCAAAAGAGGACATGCCTTGTTGGGAGGGGATCTGAATTTGGTTTGGGACCCAGTGCTAGATAAGAAGAAGAACATAAATCACCCAATTGACCACAATCTAACTTCACTATCACTGGCTTTCCATAGGCTCATGTATCAATTTGGACTGTTTGACGTTTGGAGGTGTTTAGCCCCGACTGAGCTAGACTACACGCACCATTCGATACCTCACAATTCATACTCGCGGTTAGACTACTTGCTATGTGATTCATGGACACTAGATAAATTTACTACCTCAAAGATTAGGCCCTGTTCGTGGTCAGACCATGACATGGTTAGTGCCCGACTCTCAATCCTGCAACCCCCTGACTGTAGGCCATCTTGGAAACTTCCAGATCAGTGTCTCACAGAAATATAGATTTCGCGCCTAAACAAAATAATCCTAGATTTCTTGACATTTAACGACACTGGGGATACGAACCTCGAAATAGTGTGGGCCGCTCTTAAAGTGTACTTAAGAGGCCATTTCATAAAGAAAAGGGCCCAATGGAAAGCGGCACATAAGATCCCCCTAGCGAAACTGTACGCAGAACTGAGACCCCTTGAAATGGCTAACAAAAAATCTCCAGATCCTGCTCTTGCCACCCAGGTGGGTATCATAAGATCCGAAATCAACAAACGAGAACTGTTAAAAGTTCAGGCTAGCTTGTTTAAGCTGAAACAGATATATTATAGCAAAGGAAACAAAGCTGACAGGCTCTTGGCCCGCAAACTTCGAAACCGGGCGGTCACCAGTAGGATCCTGGCCATTAAATCGGCCTGTGGCATAGTCCATTCCCCAAGGAGATTGGTAAAGCCTTCTCGGACTACTATGCTACCCTTTATAATCTAGACCGCAGGTCTAGTGACCCACCGTCAGGTAGTGAGGAGTTGGGGCAGTTCTTAACAAAGCTGCACTTACCAAAGCTGAGCGAGGAGTCTGTTGAAGATTTGGATAAACCATTCTCCTTGGAAGAAATAAAAGCGGCCATTTTGTCCCTTAAGCCCCATAAGGCCCGTGGCCCTGATGGCTTT